>NC_137789.1:15940592-16298092 GCF_963383645.1 Muscardinus avellanarius | reverse complement strand
TTTCAAGACATGCTGAACTGATGTCTGAATCTAGTAAATACAATGGCAGGAATAAGTATATTGTTTAATTTAAAAGGTACTCAATTGCTAAACTGAAAATAGTGATACAAGTGCATTGGGAAGAAGGGAAATTGAGGTTGTGTGAACTGATACTCATCTATTTGTAAAGAGTTTACTTATAATTAGATGTGCATTATAGAAAAGACAATAAGGGAATGGAAGGGAAATAATAGAGTAGATCACACTTCCTTATCTTCCATGACCATCTCCTCTGCAGAGAGATCTACTCTTAACCTTTGACTGCTACATGATTATGTAGGCTGTTGATGGCAATCTATATAATGCCACATAAAATGAATAAAAAAGCAAAAGTATAAATTGTAAAAGGGTTAAATCTTATGGAAGAAGAGAGATACAAATAACAATTTTATATAAGAACCATGTTATTTCAGAGCATAATATTACAGGCTCCATTTCATCCTCATGAAGATTTTGTGAGTTTGGCAGCCTTTATATTATCAATTCATTTTAAGGATTGGAAAGCAAAATCAGAGAATAGGACTAATTTGCCCAATATTCTATGGACTCCAAAGTATATGGTCAGAATTTAAACCATATCTTCTTATACTCATTTTTGTATATCAGTGGTTTCCAAACACTCTTATTTGGAACACACCCATCCAGGAAAACATTTTCTTTACCCAAAGCTTCTCTTTTGACTCAGCCTTGTGAGCTTTGTAGCTTTAAGGACAGGTAGATCAGGAAAAAACTCTAGTCCTCTCCTTAAAAATTTTGTGGCCTGCATAGCTTTTCACCCTCCATCTCTTCAAAATACCAGGATGGAGAGTTGACATTTGACCTTCACTTTTTTAAGCATCATTCTATCATTCTGGGGGGCAGGTTTTTAGAGATGACTTTTGTAAAGTATGAATGTCCCTGTGACATTCAGATCTACATTTCTGGGCTCTACTGTCCTCTGGGTTTGTGCTGTGATGATTGTTCTCAAAAGGACATGTCAGTTTCTGTAGATTTTTGGAGATGGCATTTCAGCTTTCTTTCATGGCTTTGGAATTGGACTCTGATTGACAATTTGTTCTTTGAAGTTAAGTACAGATTCAGAACACATGATTTCCCATCCACTTAAATCTCACATTAAATCCTTTTCACATTCCTTATTGTCCATTTCAATAAAATCACATTGGTTTTGTCCAATGAAAGTCAAATTTGGAATTTTTATTGAGAAATTCTACTTGTATTATTTCTTTAAGAACTCTCTTCCTTTTTCGTAGTAGGATGTTTATATATCAAAATTATCAATAATTTCTTAACATCTCATGCATATACTTTCTTTTTTGAGAATGTTACAAGTGTAGATGATGGATTTTCAGGCATTTGTATAATATTCAGAATGATCATTTTTAAAAATAGTAAAGTTGGTTTAAAGTACTATGTAGCTCAGTGGTGGGGTTTGAATGGCATTCTGTTGTTTATTATCTTTGTGGTATCAAGCAAATTACTTAGTGTGGATTTCAATTTGTTCATGTGTAAGATAATAATAATTATTATTTTGCTATTTGCATTCTGAAATATTCTACAATGGTCCATGTGTTAAAGTCTTTATCCTCTGCCTGATGCTGTTAGATTGTGGTAGACCCTTTAAGAAGTAGGTTGTAGCGGGATGTCTTAGGTCATTGGGGGTATAACCTTAAATGAGCTTATGGAATGCTGGTCCTTTCCTCTCTCTTTTTACTTCCCAGCCTCAATGAGGAGAGCCGCTGATTCCCCATGCTCTATAATGATGTACTGTCTTATTATAGTAATAGAAAATGACTAGCACAGTTTTTTAAGTTTACAGTTTTGTTGTGAGGCTTGAAAAAGACAATACAAACTACTCAGCACAGTCTAGCATATATTATTCATTCAATAACTTTAGCTACTATTTTTATAAGCCTTTTCCATCTGGAGGATCATAAGTTTCTATTAAAACTCATAGTAGATAAACTATCAAAAAATATAATAATGAAGGAAATAGGTAATGGTTGAACTAATCAATCCTGTACTCGATTTTATTTTAGAACATACTGAATACTACCACACTTTCATTTTTCTGGTAGACTAGCTTACTGAGGCTCATTCTCTGCATCCTTTACTGAGGTAGGGATGCTAAATGGTTAAGAGGTAATGATGTCTCGCTCCAGCTTAGGTTTCATTATCAAAGTGAAGTGAAGAGCTAGTGATTATATGTTTTTCCTGATTTTGTTCTTCCTCAGATCCATGTACCTGAATCCATAGAAGCTGGTAAGCTATTAGTAGGATCTGCAAGACATATCATGCTGCTGTGAGCATAACATATGACCCATTCTTTAAGTTTTGCTCTACCTGCTAAGACAGTGGTCTTGGATTTTACTTTGATTATACTGTTGAGATTGGAACCTTTTTCTTATGCTTTTTACCTGGTAGAAATATTGACATCTCACTTACCTAAGCTTTGTCAGGTCCCCTCCTCATACCTCTTATTTATTCACTGCTGGCTGGGATTCCATGCTGAAGTAGCCACTGTCAAGGAGGAGTAGTCATCTACCTGACCTAGGACATTTTCCCAGGACAATTTCATCCTTATCCTATTCATTGGACAGATTATTTTGATGCTTAGGTTCTAAAATCATTCAACCTTCAACTCTGTCCAGGCAATTTATGGTCATGTATTGACCAGATGACCATTCTCCCCAACAAAAAATGGCCTAGCTGCCCAGTTCTTCCACAGAACTCCTTTGTTGAGCCAGCTTCCTCCTGCTCTCTGATGCACATTGCCAGCATCCCAACAAACCTTGCCCTGGGGGCCTTTGGAGTATTGACACATTGTTTTGAATTTAAGAGAGGACTGTAAACAAAATGACAGCTAAAATTTCAAATGAATGAGCACCCGTAAAGATCAGATTAGGATCTGTATTATTTTAGCAGAATGTAGACATAACTGCTGCCCATAATCAATTCTCTGTCCCCCTACATCGCATTGTCCTGTGCTCTGCTCAGTGCCTGAGACACAGCCTCAGGGAATCAGCAATTCAGCCTTCCTAGGCTAGTACTCTGATATAAGTACTATGTGCTGCCTTATGCTCTGGCTCTCTCTTACCAAGCGAGTTTTTGTTTTAATTTGTGAATGAAGTATGAGATGCTATGGCAGAGATAGGTTTCTTCTCTAGTGTCTGATGTGTAGTTATCTCCTGTTTGAAAAACAACACAATTTTTATGTTTTCTGTGGTACCAGGAATGGAATTCAGATACCTCTACCTCAAGGCTACACTCCCAGACCTATTTTATATTTTTATTTGAACAAAGGATCTCACTAAGATGCTGAGAGCCTCACTAAGTAGCTAAGGTTGGCTTCGAACCTGCATGATCCTCCTGTCTCAGACTCCCAAGTACTCAGATTACGAGCATGCACCACCATACCTGGCCCATAGTTTTTCTTTTTAATCATATAGTTCTTGATTTAATGGATTGTTGAGTGATTACTGTACTTGCAAGTCTTTAAGAGAACTCACAGCGTTTGCTATTTGGTGAATATCCTTGAGATCAAATGATTTAGCCCAAATTAATTAAAATTTATTAAAAAGTGAGGAAACAACACAGAGTCTGCTTGAGGTCCCTCAGCTTATCCACTGGCAGAGCAGGATAACTCTGCATGCCTACTGGGTCTTTTGCATCTCATTTGGACATTAATGTGAGCTTGGTTAAGCCTCAGCTTGTCCTTTCTTTTGACTATAGCACCCTAGTCTGCTCTCCAGACTAAGGGTTTAAGATCTATGTAGGTTGGTGGGCAAACTGGTACCTCTGTTATCAGATCCATTTTGAAAGAAACACAGCTTAAGTCCCAACATCTCAACACGTGATGGGAACTAAGGGGCTCTTGGAGTCAGTGAGGATCCTCTTATTGAAGAAATGGGATCCTCCTATTGAAGAAAGTGGTCTGAGTCCTGGATGACTTCTTTTATTGCTCTGTTGAGGATGTACTTAGATGCCCCAACAGTACAGCTTGGAGACTCATAAGAGAAGGATTAAATCATTTGGTAGAGCTTCTCCCCATCTTTGCTTGGAAAACATGTTCCCCATAGTGCTTGGGAATTTCTTAAGATCAGGGGAGGAAGTGGTCCCTAACTGGGAATAACACACTGATGTACTTTAAATTTTTTAAAAAAAATTATTGGTGCAATTGCAATTATATATCATAGTAATTATATGTCAATGTGTTAAAAATATACATGCAGACAGCTTTTCAAATATTTTAAGTGGGACATCTCATTAGGTTCTCTCCTTTCTTTCCATATCTCTGTATTACCAAGTTTTGTCACTCAGACTTTCCCAGTCTTGCATTTATCTCTTTCCTTAACACTTTTATACCAAGTCTGGCTGGTTGCGGAAAATTCTAAACTGGCCTCTGGCCTGTGATGTTCTCTCCTCTAATTCATCCTAAACACCACTACTAGGCCAGGTTTGCTCTGGTCAGAGGTGTGTGGTGCAGCTTAAGGTGATGGGCTTCAGAACTCTACAGTCTTATATTTGAGCTGTGCCATTACCTCGCTCACACTCTTTGCCAAGCTATTTCTCAGAACCTCAGTTTACTCATTTGTAAAATAAGATAATAATGATATCACCTATGCCAATGGGTTGCTGTGAGGGCTCAATAGGGCAATGCCTATGAAGTCCTTGGTGATGGTAGGCACTCAGAGTTAAATCTTCTTTCTGGTATTATTCATCTTTGGAATGGTGTGCACAGTACTCTTTAAAGGGGACCTTGGGACAAGATCAGCATGCAAGTATTTCATTTGAGAATCAATTCCAGAAAGCACTGTGAGGGATGCAGAATGAGACAAAGAAGAAAACAGCAATGTGTGGGTTGTTTATTGTGGGAAACTTGGGTAAAATATTCCTCCTTGGGCTCACCAAGGACCCCTTGATGAGCTCTGTTGAACTGACCTCAGCCCTATCTCACTGAGAAGTGCTTGTCCACCAGCTTGAATTTCTCCATGGTTAAGCATTGCTCCTGAGGTTACCTGCCCTGTACTCCTGGCCCACATTATGAGCAAGCCTGTTCCCTGGTAGGAAGCATCCTCAGGCATAGGGGTGGCAAATGGACCTGTCTGTCAGGAGTTAGCATAGGGCAGTGACAGTCTGCTCTCTGGTGCCTGGCCCAATAGACTATTGACACTACTGAACTATAGTCACACCTTATTGAACTGAGTTGAGCTCATGGAGACAGGGCATAAATGCTAGGTGAAGCACTTCAGTAAAGAAGATAATGCTGATGTCTTAGTTTGCAACATCTGGAGCAACTGTCAGGCTGGCAGGGTTGGACACATATCAAGGAGTACTTTGAGAATGACATGTTTGCAAGTGAAGGAAGGCCTCTCCCAGCCTGTACTTGAGACTTCTTGGGTTAGGAATCTCCAGAACTGACCTCTCTAGTCCCACCAGGGACCCCTTTTCTCCTTCTACCCCCTGTCAGTCAGTCTGTGTTTCATTAACAGCATTAGCACTCTCAGGAGCAGAGCTAACCCAGTCCCCAAGGCAGTTCACATTTATTATGTTTCTCTACATTGTCTCTGTCTCATCTCTACTAATCTTTCAAAACACAAGCCTTCCCTGTCCCCCACTCACTGAGAAGCTATATCTCTCAGGACCTGGATAACTGTTCTGTTACTTAGTTTTTCTCATCTTCCTTTCATCCTGCAATTTCCAATATAATCATTGTGTAATCTCTGTTACAGATTTCCTATTTGTTTTCTCCATGTCTATTCTAGTCAGATGATTCCTTCTCATATGTGTTTAATCCCCCTTGATCCTTTATGTTCCAACTTCTTTGACTTCTATTTCAAAGTGAAGGTCTTGGTTTATTCCTTCTAAACTGATCCAGTTGATTAGCTGCAAGAATACCCTTTTTTCTTTTTTCCCTGGAGACTTGCTAATATGAACGTATGACTCACTTCACTGCAGTAAGTATGCATTAAGAGTGGACAGTGTACCAGCCCAGGCTGTGCAAGACCTGGGGGAAATGTAAGATATACCCAAGCGCTTGCCAGAATTTAGAACCTGATGGAGCACCCAGTCATGAAACAGCTAAGTAACTGGACATTGATTTAAACTCAAATGTGTACAGATGATGCTGTAAATTCTAGAGTAACTTGGATATGGAGAACAGCTTGCACTGAAAGATGCAGAGAAGGCTTTGTGAGGAAAAGCTCCTTATCTGTACAGAGACTCAAGATCACACTCAGGTTGATGATTCCCTAAAAGGACTGAAGGACCTCAGCAAAAGTTATATTCATAGTTATAATTTATCAGGATGGAATGATACATATTCAAATAGACAAAGAAAAGGGAGCATAGTCCAAGAAAAACCAGGTGCAAAATTCTGGTTTTCTTCTCCCAGTGGAGACTCATGAACAAAACTTAATCCTCCTGGCCATGATGACTGTAACACATGTGGGTTATTCTTAACCAGGAAAGCTCACTCAGAATGTGGTATCAAACATCTGTGTTGGGGTTAAGTCCATGACTTGAGATGATCAGACTCTAGTGCCTCTAGAAGTTGATACAGTAAAGTCCAATACTTCAGACATATAAAACCAAGCATTAGTTAGCACAAACTACCTGGTGTGGCAAAGTCATTCTTATTGGACAGGCTACCTCAAAGGCTTTGAAGTTAACTCTCAGAAACAGGTCTAGGGCAGTTCCTGAAGGAACTGGCATGTCCTGAAGATCTTCAGAATGTGCAGGGTTTGGGCAATCCAGGCCTGATGTGTTAACCTTTTACTGTACACCACCACTTCTTCTATCCCAAACCATACCACAAATCGGTAATGGAATGGCAGAATGGGATATACAAAAGATTATCTGAGGACACTGGGAATTTAGGGTAAATCTTGGGTGCGAAGCAGGAGGGTCAGAAAAGAAAGGCCACCTTTATTAGCATGACTTTCTCAACCTTATGCTTTCTAAATAGATGTGTGGCTTTTCTCCAAAGAATCTGATAGTACTTAAAAAATAACTGCTGTTTACTGAGTGCTTTCCAGACACTAAGTCCTGGGCTAAGTGGTGTCCTGCATTATCTCATTGCTAGCTATTCTCAAAGATATTTACATTCATGTCTTATTTCTTGCACTGAATGATGAACTCCTTGAAGATAGACTCTGTGACATATTAACCTGGGTACCTTTGGTGTCTTGTACAATGCCTGGCACATAGGTATTCAAAAAGTAATGATGGAATGTATGTTACAGTACATATTTTGCCCTATAACAAGCTAAATAACACCAACAGCCAGAATTGGGATCCAGATTCCCTTTTTTGTTACTCCTGTGAGCAATATTGTGAAAACCAGAATGAAAAGAATGATACTTGTCACTGCCTCGGTAACAGAGATGATTTGTGTACAATAAACACACAGATATGCAAAAAATAGAATAAAATTGAAATTCATTAACATTAAAAATAAGGACTTCCAGGAAGATGGCAACAGAGAAAAGCAGCGTTTACAAGTCCCGCTAACAATCGATCTCTATTACCACAAAATTAGCACCTTTCATAGCCAGAAAACACCATTAGCAGAGAAATAAAAACTGTAAATACAAGGGCCAGAGAAAAAGAGGGCTGGAAGAACAACCAGACACCAGAAGAGAAACCAGCCTGGAGAGCCGTGGCCGGAGCCATCTTCCCTCACAGCACCAGGCTCCAGAGAGGAGGGGAACTCAGAACTCAGCTCAAAACCAGAGAGGAGATATGCCGGCCTCATGGCCGAGGACACAGTAGAAGCACCATACTGCTGGCGGCAGTGGCGAGTTCACTGGAAGGCTCCAGATCAGCACACTCAACAAGCCACCAGGTTCCAGAGAGGAGGGGTGGACAGCAAGCTGAGGTGAGCAGCTGCGAAACAGCCAGGTGGAACTCAGCAGTTTTTTTCAGTGCAAGGAGCATCTAAAGCTCCCAGGGGCCGGGCTCAGCACACCCTCCAGGGACTCAGAACAGAGCTCAAAACCAGAGAAGAAATACACCACTTTCAAGGCCGAGGGCATGGCAGCGACACCATATTGCCAGTGGTGGCAGCAGCGAGGTCACCGAGTCCACTACAGCTCCATCAGTGCACTCGACAACCGTGAGTCAAATTGCGGCCCCTAGAGGAGAAATCCCAGTACTGCACTTCCAGGGACTTACACAGATAGTCACTCTTGATTGGAGATTTTTGCAGTCCAACCCAGTGGGGGAGTGGCGGTGGCAGAGATATCACACCATAGTTGCAGCTCCCCATGGCAGAACGCCCAGCCTGGCACCCCCATGGTCTAAAGCAGCCTCGATTGACTCTGGATCTGAGACTTTGCGATACAACCAAGTAAAGGAGTAGTGGTGACTGAGATACCACAGACTCGAGATCCAGAGCACCTTAAGTGAAGTCATAGTGACCCAGGGAAGAACCCAGAGAAGGCACACAAACTTTCGAAATTATGGGAAAGAGAAATAACAATGGAGCAATGAATGCCCACAACCCCACAACATCAGAACCTGATAACACAGAAATTCAGAGATCTCTAGAAGATCAAATCAGAAAAAAAACTTTAGAAATAATAGAGGACTTTTGAAAAGAACTCAGAGAGAGTCAAAAAGAGATAAAGGATGCAATCAGTGAAGTAAAGGCCTCAATTCAAGGTATGAACAACCAATTAGATGACATGGAGAATAGAATGTTGCTTCTAGAAGATGATCACTCCAAAAATGAACGCATAGTTTCTAATTTAGAAAAAAAAAATCCGACAGCAGGAATATGACATTGAAGAAATATGGGCCCATTTTAAGAGAGCTAACCTAAGAATAATTGGATAGAGGAGTGAAAAGAAGGTGAAACCAAAGGGATCAATAATCTCTTCTAGGAAGTAATAGCAGAAAAATTTCCAAACATAGAGCAAGAGGTCGATACACAGGTCCAGGAAACTTATAGAACTCCCTTTAGACAGGATCGGAGAAGCGGATTCCCACGCCACATAATTGTCAAAATGACTAATGTGGAAGCCAAGGAGAGAATCTTAAAGGTCACAAAAACAAAAGGACAAGTGACATTCAGAGGCAAACCAATTAGAATCACTCCAGACTTCCCAAACCAAGTCATGAAAGCCAGAAGGGCATGGAGTAACATATTCCAAACTCTTAAAGAAAACAACTTCCAGCCAAAAATTTCCTACCCAGAAAAACTATTTATCAAATTAGATGGGGAAATAAGAAGCTTCCATGACAAACAGAAACTGAAGGAATTTATGTCTTCAAAACCAGCACTAGAGAAAATACTCAAGGAGATTAACTGCAAAGAGGAAATAGATAATACACACCAGAACCAAATAAACGAGATTTCCCATCCAGCAGACAACTGAAGGCAAAGAAGAATAAACAGTATCTCAAACAGAAATAGAATCTTAACATGTTAGGAATTAAAAATTATCTCTCTATAATCACACTGATTGTAAACGGCCTCAACTCCTTAATAAAAAGACATAAAGTGGCAAAATGGATTAAAAGCCAGAATCCATCCATATGCTGCTTACAAGAAACACACCTTACAAGTAAAGATAGGAACAAACTCAAGGTAAAGGGCTGGAGCAAGGTAATCCATGCTAATGGAACTCAAAGGCAAGCAGGAGTAGCAACTATGATATCAGACAAGTTAGACTTCAAACCCAAATTTATTAGAAGAGACAAAGAAGGTCATATTTTACTGGTAAAAGGAATAATCCAGCAAGAGGAAATAACAATAATCAACATCTATACCCCAAACATAGGTGCAGCTACTTTCATAAATCAAATTCTTTGTGACATGAAGTCACACATAAACCCCAACACAATAATACTGGGAGACTTCAACACACCTCTCACAACACTAGACCGATCTTCCAGACAAAGGGTCAGTAAATGCCTCAGAACTAAAGAACACCATTAACCAAATGGACCTGTTGGACACATATAGAATATTTCACAGAACTACAGTGGAGTTTACATTTTTCTCGGCTGCTCACAGAACCTTCTCCAAAATAGATCACATCCTGGGACACAAAATGAGCACTAGCAAATTTAAAAAATGTTACATACTTCCCTGTGTCATTTCAGACCATAATGGAATTAAACTAGAAATCAACTATAAGAAGACCCAGAGAAACAACATAAACATGTGGAGACTGAACACCATACTTCTGAATGAAGAACAGGTCATAGAAGATTTAAAAGGTGAAATCAAGAAATTTCTAGAAACAAATGAAAATAAAGATACAACATATCAAAACCTCTGGGACACTTTGAAGGCAGTATTAAGAGGAAAATTTATAGCACTGAGTGCTCACATAAGAAAAACAGAAACTCTTCAAATAAAAAACCTAACGATGCACCTTAAATCCCTTGAAAAGCAGGAACAATTGAACCCCAAAGCCAGCAGAAGACAGGAAATTATTAAAATTAGAGCAGAAATTAACGAAATAGAGAATAAAAAAATACAGAAAGTCAACAAAACCAAAAGCTGGTTTCTTGAAAAAATTAACAAGATAGATAAACCACTAGCCAACCTAAATAAAAAAAGAGAGAATCAACCCAAATTATGAAGATAAGGGATGAAAAAGGAGAAATTACTATTGACAGTGTAGAAATCCAGAGAATTATCAGAAACTACTTTGAAAAATTATACTCCAATAAAATGGAAAATCTGGAGGAAATCGACAACTACCTAGATAAATACAACCTTCCTAAACTGAGTCAAGAAGATATAGAACACTTAAACCAACCAATAACAATCAAAGAGATTGAAATAGCAATAAAGAGTTTACTATAAAAGAAAAGCTCAGGACCAGATGGTTTCCCAAGTGAATTCTATAAAACCTTTATAGAGAGCTAACCCCAATACTCTTCAAACTATCACAAAATAGAAAAACCGGGACTCTCTCAAATACATTCTATGAAACCAACATCACACTAATACCCAAACCGAATAAAGACAGTTCAAGGAAGGAAAACTACAGGCCTATATCTCTAATAAACCTGGATGTAAAACTATTAAACACAATACTAGTAACACTCATTCAAAACCACATCAAGAAAATCATACACCATTACCAGGTAGGGTTCATTCCAGGGATGCAAGGCTGGTTCAATATACGAAAAACAATCCATGTAATTCATCATATAAACAGAATCAAAGACAAAAACCACATGATCATCTCAATAGATGTTGAAAAAGCATTTGATAAAATTCAACATCCATTTATGATAAAAAAAAAACTGCAGAGAATTGGAATAGAAGGAATATATCTCAACATTATTAAGGCAATCTACAATAAGCCCACCACCAACATCATATTAAATGGGGAAAAACTTCAAGAATTCCCCCTAAAAACCAGAAGGAGACAAGGATGTCCATTATCACCACTTCTCTTCAATATAGTACTAGAGACTCTAGCCAGAGCAACAAGGCAAGAAAAGGAAATCAAAGGAGTACAAATAGGAAAAGAGAACTTAAACTTTCAGTATTTGCAGATGACATGATACTATATTTAGAAAACCCAACAAACTCAAACAAAAGGCTTATAGAACTGATCAACAAATTCAGCAAAGAATCTGGATACAAAGTCAATCTTAAAAAATCAGAAGCTTTCCTGTACACCAACCATAAATCCACTGAAAAAAATTCAGAAGACACTTCCCCTCAGGATCTCCCACAAAAAACAAAAACAAAAACAAAAAAAACTTAGGAATGAACTTGACCAAGGAGGTCAAAGATCTCTACAAAGAAAATTATAAAATACTGAAAAAAGAAATCGAAGATCTTAGAAGATGGAAAGATCTTCCATGTTCATGGATTGGCAGAATAAATATTATTAAAATGGCCGTCCTTCCAAAAGTGATCTACAGATTTAATGCAATGCCCATTAAACTATCAAGATCATTCCTCATAGACATAGAAAAATCAGTCCTTAAATTGATCTGGAATAACAAAAAGCCCAGAATAGCCAAGGTAGTTCTCAGCAATAAAAACCATGCAGGAGGAATCACAATACCTGACTTTATACTAGAAAGCCATTGTAATAAAAACAGCATGGTACTGGCAAAAGAACAGATACATAGACCAATGGAGCAGAATAGAAGACCCAGAAACAAGTCCACACACTTTCAGCCAATTGATTTTTGACAAAGGGGCCAAAAACATACACTGGAAAAAAGATAGCTTCTTCAGCAAATGGTGTTGGCAAAACTGGTTAACCATATGCAGAAAGTTGGAAATTAATCCCACTTTCTCACCCTGTACAAAAGTCAACTCACGATGGATCAAAGACTTGTAAATCAAACCAGAGACCTTGAAGCTCCTTGAAGAGGGCATAGATCCAATACTGCAACTCATAGGCACAGATAAACACTTTCTCAACAAGACCTCAAAGGCACAACAAATTAAAAGGAGAACCAGTACGTGGGATTGCATGAAACTGAAGAGCTTCTGTTCAGCAGAGGAAACTATCAAGAACCTCAATCGAGAGCCAACAGAATGGGACAAGATTTTTGCCACCTACACCACTGATAGAGGACTAATATCTAGAATATACTGAGAACTCAAGAAACTCAACACTAAGAAAACAAAGCATCCAATAACAAAATGGGCAAATGAACTAAATAGACACTTCACAAATGAAGAAATTCAAATGGCCAATAAATGGATGAAAAAATGCTCATCATCATTGGCAATCAGACAGATGCAAATCAAAACTACCCTGAGATTTCACCTAACTCCAACTAGAATGCCAATCATTCAAAACACAAACAACAGATGCTGATGAGGATGTGGAGAAGTGGGAACTCTAAGACATTGTTGGTGGCATTGCAAATTAGTTCAACCACTTTGGAAAACAGTATGGAGAATCCTCAGAAGAATGGGAACCAATCTACCATTTGATCCTGCAATACCACTTCTGGGTATCTACCCAAAAGATAGGAAACCAAACTACCAAACTAATGCATGTGTATCTATGTTCATAGCTGCACAATTTACCATAGCCAAACTATGGAACCAGCCAAGATGTCCATCAACAGATGAATGGATTACAAAACTGCGGAATATGTACACAATGGAATTTTACTCAGCCATTAAAAAACTCAATTACATCATTTTCAGGGAAATGGATGAAACTGGAGGACATTATGCTAAGTGAGATTAGTCAGTCACAAAAAATAAGAAAGCAGATGCTTTCCCTAATATGTGAGGGTTAGGGTGAAATGGGTCATAGGAGGAACTCTAGATGAAAAAGGAAATCCTATAGAGGAGCAAACAAGACAACCTAAAGGAGGAGAAAGGAGGGGGGAAGAAGGAAAATCTCTAAAACACACAATGTACTTAAACATATTGAAGTCAACCACTAAGCCAAGCAAGGGAAGGAGGGATGGGCAGGGAATGGGGTGGGAACTGGGTAGGGGTTAAACTGGTGATTTGTACTTGTCTGTACACACAAGTTTTTTACCCCAATATGATGTATGAATATAACGCACCAATAAAAAATTTTAAAAACATTAAAAATAACATTACAAAATGCCATCTGTTAGTAATGAAACTACTTGAATTTCTCCAAGGATATCGTATTGTTTTCTACTTGTTTGCCTTTGCTCACATAGGTAGTTTCCTGTGCCTCTGGGAGCCACGTTCTTCCTGTCTCCATTTCAGGCTCACCTTCCTGGCCCCTGATTCAAAACTCTTCCTGGTCATATACTGGGGTTAAGAACATTGTTTTTATCATCACCCAAAGGCTTCACAGATAGATAGACTTTAGAAGGTCTGAAGACGAGAAAGTTGTGTTTATTTTAATTAGCATATCACTAAGATAAATCATTTCCCTCAATTATAAATGTAGTTAACAAATCCTATAAATATTAGCAGTATTTATAATTGTGTCTACCAACAGGAAGCACAGTTGTTTTCATACCACATTGTAATTGTTTCAGATATCTCAAAATGTTGATAACATTCTTCATTATTTTGTATCTATAATAGTGTTTCACATCAAAAAAGATACTTTCTTCAAGAACATAAAAAGCTACACCAAAAAAGCTATTCAAGAGCATGCATTTCATTCTCTAAAAAGAATTCCAGAAGAGGGACCTCTAAAATGTCCTGGTAATGGCAACTTTGGTGAAATAAGTTTGTAGTTTCTCGAAGAACTTTTTTAAGTTGATTGATGATGAATTCATATAAATTCTAATGTGTTGATTTCAAAATGACTTGATTTTCTGGCTCTCTATTTCTATCTTAGAGCAATCTTGGAGAAGTTTCAACGGTCCTTTCCATTTTAATAGATAAGCTCTATGTTTTATTTAGGACTGGTGACCCAAACTTCCCCCAATACCATTGCAGTTTTCTTCCTTTTTTTTCCTTATAATTTCTCCTTCTTGAAATGTAAATGTTGACAATCTAATACTTGGAAATGGAAACATCTAGTTGGTATTTTAGTGTTGTGCAGTACATATTCAAACCCCTCGATATAGAAACAGAGATTTACATAATCACAAACTCTCCAAAGGCTGGCCTCACATAGTTTTATATTAAAGATTCTCTTCTCTAATCAGTATTCTTTTATCACATACCAGACTGGATTAGATGCATCTATGGAGAATTACAAGAATTTAGAATGATGCTCTTCCATTAAGACACTGTCTTTTACATTCCTCTGGTGTTCAGGAATAAAAACCTCAGACAAATCTTTCTTGTAATGCTGCTTTTCATTTCAGCCACAGAGGAAACAACACAAACTCCAGCAAGTAATAACAGCCCTGTGAAGGTTAACTGTAAGAAGAGTTTCCTTCATTCTTCCCTGACCCCTGGTTGATCAATTGTAAAGATTGTCCATTGGAGATTATTAAAGATAAATGCATTTTGTAAAAACTGTTTGTTGAGAGCTTTCTAGGTTTCAAGAAAACAATATTGATTTATTTGGTTTCCAATCCAATAAACTACGTGTTAATCATCTTTCGTGGCAGACACTTCAAAGAAGAAAAAAGTCATGAAAAAGAAGAAAGTCTTTTCATCAACTTGAGAAGTCTCAAAGTTTCATCATATATCTAAACTCCCAAGCTGTGGATGTAAAATTTGGATTTTTAAAAAATTTATAATGAGTTGACAAGCTCCTGGGGGCAGCCAGAACTGGGTCTGTTAATTATCTAATATAATTACAGCAAGAAACACCTGTGCCTTCTCTCCTAGCCCACATGAGCGGAGAGTGGAGAGATACATTTACACAGCAGGTAGGGGATATTATTGTTTCTTTTAAAAATGCATGATGTTTAGACATCCTTATTTAAGTAAAAAGTAATATCCAAGGGGTCTAGAGATTTCCATTTTTCTAACGTCCAATGACTCAACAGGCAGTTGCATGTTGATTGTATGCTCTATACAGTTCTAAATACAGAGCATAAAAATGGAAAGTTATTTGGGTGCCTGCTTTTCTATGGATCACAGTTCAGCAGGGGAGGCTAAGTGTATTATAACATACTGAGCATGACAATGGAGATATAAAAAGTTCTACATGGCTATGGAGGAGAAAGAAATAAGTCTGCTTTATGTTGCTAATTATATTCTCCTTTTTCTCCTGGCTTCTCTCATCTTACAATGTAAAAAGAAAACAGGCACCATCAAAAAGAAACTCTTTCTCTCGCCTGCACCTGCTAGTCACATGGTCACTCCTTCCCTGCCCACTGAAGTTGGCAAACACTTGTTTGCATCAATGTTTCTTCGTGTCATGTTTGACAGACTCTGCAGATGCCCAGGCTCCTTTTTGAGGAGGGCTAGCCTCCCAGTGACAGGGAGAGCTGTCAGAAGGTGGCTCTGAGCTATCAGACCTTCAGGGATGCCTGGGATGAAGAGTTCAAGTTTATATCCCTTCTGCTTTATCCACCTTCAATGAACGATTGAAACCTGATATATAGGATTGGCCATCTCTGCCCAATCCTGGACTGTCTTGAAGGCTAACTCCAGAGCTTTCCACGATGCTTACCCAGTCTGTTGTTGGGCCTGGATAGCATTTTGTTACCTTCTTTTGTGTACTCACTCTTCTTTTTCCTTTCCATAAGCTTGATCCCAAAGGTTGTCCTGCAAGTCAAATTCCATCTCATCATCTGTGTCCCAGAGAAGTCAACTGTGGCACTTTTAGCTCTTATGCTCTGTACCACTCACAAACAGCCTGCACTTTCTAGTCTTCTGATGAGATTAACTGGGGGCAATTTATTATTTTTAATTAGTCTCCTTGTTAGGTCAATTGAAGTTATTTATCAATTCTCCTGCTGGAATATTTGTTGCTCAAGAGAAGAACCATTATTAAAGGACTATTTTAATCCCCATGGTACCTGTAGTCATACATCTTAATGGGGTACAATATAGTGGAGAAAACATGCCACATTACCCAGTTAGCCCTTACCAAGTCCTGCCTCATTCCTTTCCCCTCCCTCCTCATGTTTGGCTTGGTGATTGACTTTGATATGTTTGTTAATGTACATCATGAACGTTAGAGAATTTTCCTCTTCCCCTCTCCCACCTCCTCAGGTTGCCTTATTTGCTCGTCTGTAGTATCTCCTTCTTCATCTAGAGTTCCTCCTATGATCAATTTTCCCCTTAGTTTTCACATATTAGGGAGAGCATCCAATTTCTTGTTTTTTTTTGTGGCTGACTAATCTCATTTAGCATAATGCTCTCCAGTTCCATCCATTTCCCTGTAAATGATGTAATTGTATTTTTCTTTATATCCATTCATCTTTTTTTTGTAATCCATTCATCTGTTGATGCACATCTTGTCTGGTTCCATATTTTGGCAACTGTGAATTGTGCAGCTATGAATATAAATATACATGCATTAGTTTGGTAATTTGGTTTCCATTCTTGTGCATAGATATCCAGAAGTGCTATTGCTGAGTTATATGGTAAGTTTGTTCCCATTCTTCTAAATATCCTCCATACATTTTCCAAAGTGGTTGCACTAATTTTCCACCAACAATGTATTAGAGTTCCAACTTATCCACATCTTCTTCAGCATTTGTTGTTATTTGTGCTTTGAATAAATGCCATTCTAGTTGGAGTTAGGTGAAATCTCAGGGTAGTTTTGATTTGCATCTCTCTGATTGCTAATGATGTTGAACATTCTTTTATACATTTATTGGGAATTTAATTTCTTCTTTTGTGAAGTATCTATTTAGTTCCCTTGCCTATTTTTTGATTGGGTTATTTGTTTTCTTAGTACTGAGTTTCTTGAGTTCTCTGTATAGTCTAGATATTAGTCCTGTATCAGAGAAATAGGTGGCAAAAATCTTCTCCCATTCTGTTGGTTCTTGGTTGAGGTTCTTGATAGTTTCCTTTGCTGTACAGAAGCTCATCAGTTTAATGCAATCCCACATACCGATCCACATTTTAGTTTCTTGTGCCTTTGGGATCCTGTTAAGAAAGTCATTACCTGAGCTCATGTGGTGCAGTGTTGGACCTATACCCTCTTAAAGAAACCTCAAGATTTCTGGACTAATTTCCAAGTCTTTTGATCTATCTTGAGTTGACTCTTGTGCAAGGTGAGAAAGTGTGGTTTATTTCCATTTTTCTGCATATGGTTAACCAGTTTGCCAACACTATTTGTTGAACAAGATATCTTTTTTTCCAGTGTATGTTTTTGGCTCTTTTGTCAAAAATCAATTGGCTGTAAGTGAGCAGATTTGTTTCTGAGGCTTCTATTCTGCTCCATTGGTCTTTGTATCTGTTTTTGTGCCAGTAATATGCTGTTTTTATTACTTTGGATTTGTAGTATAACTTAAAGTTAGGTATTGTGATTCTTACTGCATGATCTTTGTTGCTGGGAACACTTTGACTATTCTGGTTTTTTGTTGTTCCAAATGAATTTAAGGACTGATTTTTCTGTCTATAAGAAATTACCTTGGTAATTTAATGGGTATTTTGTTGAATCTGTATCACTTTTGAAAGCATGGAAATTTGATGATATTTATTCTGTCTATCCATGAACATGGAAGATCTCTCTGTTTTCTTAGGTCTTCTTTGATTTCTTTTTTCAATGTCTTATAATTTTCTTTGTAGAGGTCTTTTACCTCCCTGGTTATTTCCAAGTATTTTATTTTTTTGAGAAATATCCCGAGTGGAAATGTTTTCTGGGTTTATTTCTCAGTGAATTTATGTTTGATATACAGAAAAACTTCCATTTTTTATGATTTATTTTGTATCCAGACACCATGCTGAATTTGTTGATCAGTTCTATAAGCTTTTTGGTTGAGTTTGTTCGATCTTCTAAGTATAGTATCATGTCATATGCACATAGTGAAAATTTTAGTTCTTCTTTTCCTATTTGTACTTTTTAAAATTTGCTTTTCTTGCCTTAATGCTCTGGGTGGAGACTCAAATATTATGTTGAAGAAAAATAGTGATAATGGTCATTCTTGTCTTGTTCCTGTGTCTAGGTGGAATTCTCCATTTTTCCCATTTAATATGATGTTGGCTGTGGGCCTACATGTTGTTGAGGCATTTTCCTTCTATTCCAATTCTCTGTAATGCTTTTTATCATAAATGGATGTTGGATTTTGCCAAATGCTTTTTCAGCACCTTTTGAGATGATCATGTGATTTTTGTCTTTGGTTCTGTTTATGTGATGAATGACATGGATTGATTTTGGTATGTTGAACCAGTCTTGCATTCCTGGGATAAACCCTACTTGATCATCGTGTATACTTTTCTTGATTTTTTCCTGATTTTTTTTTTTTTTTGTGGGTCTAGGGATGCAACCCAGGGACATTCAACTTCTGAGCTACACCCTCTGCCCCATTTTTTATTCTTTATTTTGAAGCCGGGTCTCACTGAGTTTCAAAGGGCCTCACTAAGTAGCTAAGGCTGTCCTTGAACCGTGATCCTCTGGTCTCAGTCTCCCAAATGCTGGAATTACAAATGTGCTCCACCACGCCTGGCTCTTGATGTGGTTTTGAATGCAGGTTGCTAGTATTTTGTTTAGCAGTTTTACATCAAGTTCATCAATGAGATAGGCCTGTAGTTATCCTTCATTAAGCTGTCTTTATTTGGTTTTGGTATTAATATGATGTTGGCTTCATAGCATGTATTTGAGAGAGTCTCATATCTTTCTATTTCACAAAATATATTGAGGAGTATTGAGAATAGCTTGTTTATAAAGGTTTTTACAAAAGTCACTTGGGAAACCATCTGGTTCTGGGCTTTTCTTTGATGGTAGGCTCTTTATTGCTATTTCAATCTCTTTGATTACTATTGATTGGTTGAAATTTTCTATATCTTCTTGACTCAGTTTAGGAAGGTTGCATTTATCTAGAATGCTGTCAATGTCTTCCAGATTTTTCATTTTGTTGGAGTATAGTTTTTTGTTATTTGTTTTTTAAATAAATTTTTATTGGTGCATTGTAGTCATATATCTTAATAGAATAAAAACCTTGTGGAGATATACATGCACACATCACCCAATCAGCCCTTACCCAATTCCTAACACCTTTCTTCCCCCTCCCTCCTTCCCATGCTGGGTTTCCTGACTGACTTTGATATGTTTAAGTACATCCTATATTTTACAGAGTTTCCCTCTTCCCATTCCTTCAGATAGGCCACTTAATTGCTCCTCTATAGAATCCCTTCTTCATCTAGAGTTCCTCCTGTTACCCATTTCTCCCTAGTTTTTGCACATTAGGGAAAACATCTGTTTCTTTTTTGTGACATTTCACTGTAAATGCCATAATTTTTTTCTCCTTTATGGCTGGGCAAAATTTCATTCTTTACACATCCCATAGTTTTGTAATCCACCCATCTGTTGAAGGACATCTTGACTGGTTCTACAGTTTGGTAATGGTAAACTGTCCAGCTATGAACATGGTTGCTCATGCATTAGTTTGGTATTTTGGTTTTCATTCTTTTTTGTAGATACCCAGAGGTGGTATCGTTGGATCATATGGTAAGTTTGTTTTCCTTCTTCTGAGGATCTTTCATACTGTTTTCCAAAGTGGTTGCATTAGTTTGCAATCCCACCAGTAATGTATTAGAGCTTCTATTTCTCCACATCCAATCAATTACAGTTTCTTTCTTCCTTGGAAGTCCTTCTTTAAATGTCTACACTGATTCCCACTTACTGAAATCCTGAAAGCCAGAAGGTAAGTAACTTTGACAGGATGATCCACTCATAACCAAATTTTTTTTAAATAGAGGTCACTTGGATCTGGGAATCTGCTGAGAGATGAGGTGAGGCAATGACAGCTTCTACTGCTTCCTGGACTCATGGTTGCAGGGACCCTCTGACCCTTTGCTGTGTGGCAGGTCCTGGTCCCAGCCCTGCCATGCGACAAGCTCTGGGACTGGCTGTGCTGGCTCCCGACCCAGCCTAACCATGTGGTGGGCTCTGGGTCTGGCTTTGCTGGCTCTAGACCTGGCCTTGGCACGGCAGGCTCCAGGCCCAGCCTCGTTGGCTCCAGACCTGGCCTTGCCTCAAGGTAGGCTCCAGGCCCAGCCTCGGTGGCTCTAGACATGGCCTCGCCTCACGGCAAGTTTGGAGTATAGTTTTTCAAAGTATTTTCTAATAATACTCTGGATTTCTACACTGTTGGTGGTAATATTACCTTTTTCATCTCTTTGTAATTTAGGTTGATTCTCTCTTTTAGTTAAGTTGGGCTAATGGTTTATCTATTTTTAAAATTTTTTTGAGAAACCAGCTTTTGCTGATTTTCTGTATTGTTTTTATATTGTTTACTTTGTTGTTTTCTGCTCTGATTTTAATAATTTTCTGCCTTCTATTGGCTTTGGGGTTAGACTGTTGGTGTTTTTCAAGGTATGAGGTATGTCATTATGTTATTTATTCAATGATTATCTGTTGTTCTTATTTGGGCACTCAGTGCTATAAATTTTCCTCTTAATACTGCCTTCAATGTGTCCCAGAGGTTTTGATATGTTGTATCTCTATTTTTGTTTATTTCTAGAAATTTCTTGATTTTAACTCTTATTTCTTCTCTGACCCATTCTTCATTCAGCAGTGTAGTGTTCAGTCTCCACATGTTTATTTGGTTTCTCTGGGTCTTCTTACATTTGATTTCTAGTTTCCTTCCATTCTGGTCTGAAAAGACACAGGGAAGTATGGCACATTTCTTTTGAATTTGCTAGTGCTCACTTTGTGGCCAAGGAGGTGATTTGTTTTGGAGAAGGTTCTGTGAGCAGCTGAAAAAAATGTGAACTCTGCTGTAGTTGGGTGAAATACTCTATCTAATAGGTCCATTTGGTTTGTGGTGTTCTTTAGGTCTGAGGCATCTTTACTCACTCTTTCTCTAGAAATTTGGTCTAACAGGGTGAGAGGGGTTTTGAAATCTTCTAGTATTATTATATTGGGATTTATGTGTGATTTAATGTCACAAAGAGTTTGTTTTATGAAAATAGCTTCACTTGTATTTGGGACTATCATTATTTACTCTTGTTGAATTATCCCTTTTACCAGTAAAACTGACCTCCTTTTTCTCTCCTAATAAGCTTGGGCTTGAAGTCTAACTTGTCTGATAACATAGTTGCTACTCTTGCTCGTCTTTGCATTCTGTTGGCATGGATTACCTTGCTTCTATATTGGTCGGTTTGACTATTATGTGGCAAGGTGAATCTTTCTCTGATCATGCCTAAATGGGGTTCTATAAGTTTTCTTGTTCTGTTTGAAATTTTTTTCTGATATTACTTCTTTGAAAAGATTGTTGATCTTTTGGTTTCACCTTCTATTCCCTCTTCTATGCCAATTATTCTTAGGTTAGCTCTTTTAAGATGGACCCATATCTTTTCAATGTCCAATTCATGCTGTTGAATCGTCTTTTTCTAAGTTATATACTATGTGTTCATTTTGGAGTGATCATCTTCTAGGAGTGAGATTTTATACTTCATGTGGTCTAATTGATTGTTTATAGTTTGAATCAATGCCTTCACTTCAATGCTTGCATCCTTGTTTTCTTTCAGACTCTCTCTAAATTCTTTTTGAAAGTCCTTTATTATTTCTATAGTTTCATTCCCGATTTGACCTTCTGGAGATCTCTATAGTTCTGTGTTGTCAGGTTATTTTATTTTGGTATTGTGGAAGCTCATTACTTTCTTGTTATTCCTCCTTCTCATGATTTCAGAAGTTTGCATTTGTTGCTTTTGGTGGATTTTGCTCAGTCTCTAGGTGTCAACTGGTGTATCTAAGGCAAGTTGTATTTAACAGTGAAGGTTGAGTGAGGAGGGAAGTGAAGTCATAAATGCAGGAATAGGGTAAAACCACAGATAGGATCAAATAGAAAAAGAGAGTTTGGTAAGTTAGTATATAGTAGAGATTAAAGATAGTGAATATTTAGTACTATTCTAGCAACAAATGTAGAGTTTTTTAGTATAGTGGTATGAAGTGGATTTAATACAGGACCAAAAAAGAGAAAGAAGTGAGAAAAAAAGAAAATGGATGGAGAGAAGAAAGTAGGTATGTACAAGGGAGGAAACTTGGGAGAGGGGTTGGCAATAGAGCAATCAAACAAGCATACATACACACACACACACACACACACAAACACACACACACACACACACACACACACACACACATACACACACACCTCCACCACCACCACCACCACCACCACCACCACCACCACCAAACCAAACAAAAGCAGAATAATGAAACCCTACAAATATATGAATATATGAATATTCAGCAGACTGGGCCTCTAAAGTCTCTGTGTGTAGACACCGAATGCTACTGGCACCATTCCTGCTGCAGTACTGATTCTCTGGGTCTTTTTCAGTCTATGCGGATGACTGATATCAATGGGGCTGAATCTAGTTTTAAGTGTAGATTGCCCTCCATGCTTTCCACACATGTGAAGTCTTGGCCTCTCCCTACCTCCATAGGTGTTGAATGCCTCTGAGTCCAAACTCAATCTAAGAATCTTTTTTTCTGCACAGCCAGGGCTGGGCTGGTTTAACTTTTTCTCATTCACCACAATTGGGTGGTCTGTGGTGATCCCAGAGATCCTACTAATTGGATCTACTGCTAAATATAGATCTCTTCCCACACTTTCTATTATTTATTTATTTATTTTTTGGTGGTACTGGGGTTCCTGGAAGCCCTTCTGCTTCCAGGCTACACTCCCAGACCTATTTTATATTTTTATTTGGAAACAAGGTCTCTTAAGCCAGCGTGGCTGGCTTCGAACTTGCGTGATCCTCCTGTTTCTGCCTCCCATGCATGGGGATTAAAAGCGTGCACCACCACACCTGGCCTCCTCCCACATTTTATACAGATGTAGAGCCTGAGTCCGTCTGAGCCTCTGTTATGTCCAACAGCTGGATCCACCCCTACCTTTGCTAGGTTGAACCACAAGGTCTCAGACCTAGGTTGTTTATCATGGTTGCATGAGTCCCTGAGGGTGCTGCAGTGGGCATTGTCTTGTGGGGATGGTGGCTTCACTTATGTTGTTTCTAAGCAACTGTTTGGATCTCTAGAGGGTATGGTGAGCTTGGCTGCTACTACTGCAAGTTGTAGCTGGTGTTTGTGCAGAAAGAACTGATGGCTTACAATTCCAATAATCTGCAACTGTTTACTCCAAGTCCTTGGTTGTTTTTCTGCTCATCTCTAGAGTTGAGTGCAGTGAGGGAAGATGCTCTGCAGCAGCACCCACAGCTGGGAGGTGGCAGGGTTTTTTTTTTTTTTTTCTGGTATTGTTGAGCACAGCTCTGGATCTCTGGAGGGTTTGGTGAGCTTGGGCAACACTGCTGTAAGTTGTAGCTGGTGTTAGTACAGAAGAAACTGATGGCTTACAATTCTGATATCTGCAGCTGCTTATTTCAGGTTGTTTTCATGTTTGTATCTGGAGTTGGGTTTAGTCACTCATCACCTTCTTCATGAAGATCTCCCTAAGTCCAGCAAGTAGTCTTAGCCTTTTATCCTCTGTACTCCCATTTCCCTTTGCACAGATAGTCACCACAGCAACACAAACATCACTGAACTTATGTATCTCTGTATGCATTTTTTTCTGCTAATTTGTTATTTTTATTGTAAAGATTAAGTTTTAATTATTCTTTTATTCATGGGTCCTTGTACAGTGATTTGTTCAAAGTAAATTCTGTAAATGGTGCTTTTTTGTAACTAGATCATAGAAGGTGGTTGCTAATTATATTGTATTTTTATTCTTTTATTCATTTTTTAAAACTCACTCAATTCTAGCTATGTGTTATTCACTATGAAAATTCACAAATTTTCAGAAAATCCACATAAGACATGCATTGTTTCTCCTGTCTTTAAGATTCGAAAATTGAGGTTTAAAAGAGGTTAATTAACTTTCCTGAGCCTCCTCTCCTAAGCCCTCTGCCAGCTAATGGAGTCATTTAAAAGAGTTTCAGTCAATGGCATTCAATTAGAAATCTGCTGGTGTGAATTCTGAGAAAACTTTTGTTTTCCTGATTAAATATAGGCGACTTCAGCTAGAACACCCTATTTTTAATTACCATTGTCCTTCTTCTTCTTTTCTTTCTAATACCTGAATGTAATGCCTCACAGCTCAGTAGGTATCTTGCAACCAGGAGGCCACAAGCATAAGGACGAGTGCCACACACACACACACACACACACACACATCAGACAAAAGGAGCTTGAGGTCTTGACGACATCTAGGAATAGACACATCATTCCTGAGGATCCCTCCTGAACCCTTAGTTATGTGAGCAGAGTTTATCATGATGTTATTTTGGGTCATTTTCTAACAAATAAATTTCTAATCAATATTGTTACTAAATACAATAGATCTTGGTAGATCTGGGATTCAAACTTCTGTCTCTTTTGGAACATATGTAAAAGTCCTATATTATTTACTCTTTGGCATACTTGAATATACTTTTTCAAGTTGTTTTTCTGTATCCCTTATGGGATGCAGCCCCTCTCTGTCATTGAGTTCCTGATTCAAATTTCTCCAATATTAATAGAAAGAAAAAGACAAAATGTCACCGATAAAAGACAGCTATGTTTTCAGGTTAATGATAAGCTGTGTCCTTCTGCTTAAGGTTTTCTAGGGGATAGATAAAGATTTTGGTGATCAAATAATAAAAATATCAACTAATGAGTAGAATTTGGGTGCCCCAAAAGAAAATAGCACAGGGTGGTATCATCTAGAGAGGGAACAAAAGATAAATGAGTATCTTTGGTGAAAGGGAATCATGGGAACATTTGTTCTCTATACTTCCTTTATCTTTACAAAGTTGGAAACTTTTCCAGTTGGAAAAGGCTTTACGTTTATTTTTTTACTCTTTGGCAAAGAGTTTAAGAAGCCCTTACATCAAAATTGGTAAAGGTGGAGAAGATGGAACAGGTAGAAGAAGAAAGTCTAATATACTCTAGCAATCAAAAGTCCTGCTGATAGAGGTCAGGCCTTGGAGTCAATTTGAGATGGGCAGGTTACCAGTAGTTACTTTTTGCACTCTCACTGGTTTTGAAAATGCTCTAGATGGAAGTTCCCCATTCTTAGACCATGTCCTATGGAGTTTTCAACTTGCTCATGATGTCTTTCTACTAGTAAGTTTCCCTATCCTTAGACCAACATTCCATGATCATATAAGGAAGGCCCTTGGCAGACCTAATAACAGTTTGGAGTTGTGACAAGTATTGTGATTATATACTGGCTTATGGGAACACTTGCAGAGCATTAAAATAATTGCCTTAAACTTATCTGGTATCAGAAAAGACTTGTTGTTCAACAGGGTCTTGATTGACTTTACTATTTTTACTTCAAAAATATAAATTTCTTCTGAGGGTGTACTTAGGGGATGGGAAGTAGTCTTTAGCTTCTTTCCTTCACCGGAATCATTCTTTTTCTAAACAGATAAAAACCAAGTGAATTCTTGAGATGACCATGTCCAGTGAACTCAAGTCAAGAACATTTAAAATCTTTCCTTCAAACTCTTCAAGCTTTGTGTATACATTTATTTAGAGATGTTCAGATAATCCATGAAAAATGTATGTACTTGCCATCCATATCTTAAAGAGCAAATAGACTCAGCTATAAGTGATGTTTCAAATTAATGTCCCTGAAGTAAATTTTGTCTTGATGTGTGATTTGTGTTCTCCCTACATTTATTTTATTTGATAATTTCTAGTGTTACCTAGAAATAGAATAGTAAGATTTGTTTTAGTTTCAGACTAGGCTTTGTTGATTATGGAACCAAAACAAGTTGCAAAACTAGATAAGTTTGCCTTAGAGAATAAGGAACACCTTGGAAAAAAACTCAGTCTGAAGGAAGAGTAAGATAAGCTTGGTTAAGTAACAAAAATCTTGGGTATGAGAAGAAAAGAACAATCTTAAGTATACCAGAACATTTTATTCTGTATTTGTTTCCAAGCATGGTCTTCATGAATACAAGCTTGACTCTTGTATTGGCAAGAGGTATTTAAATTATTTTTTCTTTAATGGAGAGAATGGTTTCAGTCAAGGTCTGTGTTTCTGCTCTACTCCATCATAAAGCTTTTGTGCCCTCATCGCTCAATCTCCAGGCCAACAGTAGTGATGTCCCATTTGGGAATCAATGGCAGAAGTTGCCACAGTGCTTGTTAGAGCTGTTGTCACCTAATACAGCAGGGAATTACCAGAGACATTACAAAAATCCTAGCAAGCCTAATGGTCATCATTAGAAAAGCTTGAGGGCATCTACTAGTAGAAAGCAGAGTGAACATTTTGAGAACTCCAGTAGACACAAATGGCACAACCTTGAGAGGGATGTGTGGCTTATCGAAAATGACTCCTGGAACAGGTGGAGTAATGGTTGCTAGATCACTAGATACTGATTTGGTCTCATTTGTACAAGTAAGCAGTGGCAGTCTTGAGATATATAAACTTCCCAGGCAATACATTGCCCAAAATACAATGAAATGAATCATAAACTGGCTAAATACAGTATGGAGGATATTTGCCTCTCTACCCTCTGCAGTACTTCCCAGACTAGCTACAGAGCAGCTGGATATTCATTGTCCTTGTCCTTGTCTATTTGTCTTCCCAGTTCATCTTACTCACCTATTTTTGACAATTTTTACTCAAATATACTCGATTTCTACCAACCCCCATGTATCTAAATCTTTTTTCAAGCAGTACCTTTGTGGAATAAAATGGGAAAGGGGCTTGGCAAACCCACCAAATTCTTAATTCTCTTTTAATGTGTGTGAAAGTCTCTGACTTGCTCTTGAATCAGCATTATATCTCAAAATGAGTAATAAAGAAAAATCAATAGAAGCAAATATTGATTAAATACTAGTTGGATATTCAGTGTCATAAGGCAATGGACCCTCAACCCTTGACACTGTGTTCAATCACCCTAGAAAATGCATAAATCAATCCCAACAGACACAATTATACTAAGAGGAACAGAGATAGAGCTGAGTGGGGAATTCTGTCTTTCAATTTTTAATCTTTTTTTCTGCCCACACATAGCCATTAGGCTCAGAAAAATTTCATTGTGAACTGTTCATATGATGGTTGCTCAGAGGTTTATCCAGAGCTCAGGTATGACGTCTGGCCTTTTATCTGCCAAAACTTGGCAATGAATTATTCAGAGTCCTATCTCATGCATAGACTAATTCTCCAACACTAATTAACTCATGATCTTTGCCATCACAGAGTCCAGTTGTGGATGTAGACTTCTTCCTTCTTATTTACTGGAAAGTCTTATTATCTAGTTCTACCTCCTTACAAGTCTTGTAAATTATATTTTCTCCCTATTTCTTATAATTTTTTTCTTATTTTTTCTTATTTTATTTTTTATAAGTGGAACATATTTAAAGTGGTGTACATTTAGATTGTGCTTCATACTCTTCCCCCTCCATTTTCCTTCCCCCTCCCAATATAGAGTGTCCAGGTTAACCATGTGATATTTATACTATTACACATATTCGTACGTAGCTCCTCCATTGAACCACCTCCGCTTTCTTTCTCTCCTATCTTTCCATTCTAGCTTTGCTGAGATTTTCTCCTCCATCATCTGGAGTTCCTCTCATATTACCAACTACTCCCTAGCTTGGGAGTTCCTTCCATCTTCTTGCAAATGCTATTATTTTATTCTTCTTTATAGCTGAATAGAACTCCATTGTGTTATTTCCCATAATTTTGCAACACTGTTGTTGGGAGTGCAGAGTAGTTCAGCTGCTATGGAGACCAGTATGGAGATTCCTTAGAAAACTGGGAATAGATCCACCATTTGATCTGGCTATACCACTCCTCAGTATCTTTCCAAAGAGGTTGAAATCAGAGAACTACATTAACATATGCATACCCATGTTCATAGCAGCACAGTTTGTAATAGCCAAAATATGGAATCAAGATAGATCTCCATCAACAGATGAATGGATTGCAAAATTATGGAACATACACACAATGGAATCCTATTTCTTATGATTTCAGTGCTGCTTGTGATTCTCCTGTGTTCCCTGTGGAATGTACTACTTGTAGCTGCACTAGTTTAGTGTGGGCAGTGTCTCCTGCTGGGAAAGTCCGGGCTCTTTCTGTTGTGGCAGAAATTTACTTGAAGTTACTAGAGGAGAGCATAGGTTCAATACTCCAACATATAGGCACAGGTACTAATTTTCTCAATGAGACCCCTAAAACTCAGGAAATTAAAAACAAGAATTAATAAACAAGATGGCATTAAACTAACAAAATTCTGTTCATCAAAGATGACCATCAAGAATCTAAAGAGAGAGCCTACAGAATTTTTGATAGAGACTAATATCTAGAATATACAAATTACTTAAAAGACTTAACATTATATAAACTAATAACCTAATCAAGAAATGGGCACAATTGAACAGTTACTTCACCAAAGGAGATATAAATGGCCAATAAATACTTGAACTAGTTTTTCTGACACCAGAAATTCTATGTTCAAATCTCAGTCATGCTGAATACTGGCTGTGAGATTGAGACATACAAGCTCTTCCCACTGTAAAATAGGGATAATAAATTGCCTCTCCCTGGCGTATGAGGATTATGTGTGATAATGTGTAGGAGAGTCCTCTGTGAGGAACAAAGCACTTGACAAGTGTAAGGATTCAACATTCTCATAATTGTAATTCATCATTGTATCGCTCACATGACCTAGCATGAGGCCTTACATCTCAATACATGCTCCACGCTTGTGGCTGAAATGAATAAGCACTCAGTAATTAAGCACAGATTTGATTTCAGTGTGTGGATATCATTTCTTCCATCACAGAATACTAACTAGCCCAGGGTCTTGCAGACAAATGAGACTTAGCAGCCTGGGAGACTTCCTCCCTCGCACTTCTGGCCAAGGGTCATAGCAGAAAAGTGAGACAGTGTTAGTAAACTAGAGGTAAATTTTGCTTTGGGGTTAAGTCTGATGGTGTGTTTCTAATTATACAAATTCAGATAATAATAATAATTAATAAGTAGTAGTAGTAGTAATAATAGTATTTACAGGTTTATTCTTTGAAGTTTGCGTGGTTCTTGGAGACTGGTTTGGCATAGTAAATAGAATGCAACTTTTGGGATTGAATCCCAACTCCGTAATGTATATGATGTACATTCACAAACATCAACGTCAATCACTAAGCCAAATATAAGAGGGGGGGAGAGAATAGGGAATAAGTTGGGAACTGCATAATAAAGTGATGTGTGCCATGCATGCCTCTAACATCTTGTACTCCATTAAGATGTATGACTACAATGCACCAATAATAATAATAATAATAATAAAAAAAGACTCCAAGCTCCACTTTTTACTTCCTGTAGGATTCCAGGCACACTTCCCCTGCTGCCCAAGCCTCAGTTTCCTAATTTCTAAAGTAGGGGTAAATAATTTGAAGTCTTAAAATATTTAAATACTCTATTGTATACTAAAAAATTTGCAAAGAAGGTAGATAATAACTAAGGGTTTTAGTCTCAGAAAAAAAGTTTTAAAAAGAGGGCAAGCATAATGCAGATGATTGATGTGTTTATGGCACTGGCTGTGGTGCTGATTTCTCAGATGTTTTCAGATACTTTGAAGACTTCTGGGGGAATGGAGATAATATATTTAAAAAACTCAGAGCAATTCATGGCAGGCTTTGGCTTAATGATAATGATAACTTTTTCATATAGATTTGAATTTATTGCATCAAGACATTTCTGCCCTGTTCCCTTTGTTTTTCTTGCCTCCTATTTTTCTGTTTTCCTTGGTTTTGAGTATTTTTATACCTTATTTTATCTGCTCTCTTAGCATGTGGTTCTCTGTACTCATCCAACTCTAGACAGTTTGCCCTGTAACCTTGATTCTCTGATGGGTAGCAGAAAAATTATTGATTTTCAACCTGCTTGGCCTTTTATTGTGAGGCTGGAAGTTATGAAGTCAAAATTTTCCTAAAAACTACTTTACGGAGATATGATTGACAGACAGAAAGCTGTACTACTTAATGTATACAATGTGATGAATCTGGAGTTAAGTAAATATACATCTGAGAAATCAGCACCACAGTCGATGCAGAAACACATCGATCACCTCCGTTATGCCTGCCCTCTTTTTAAAAATCTTTTTTCTGAGACAAAAACCCTTAGTTATGATCTACCTTCTTAGCAAATTTTTAGTATATAATAGAGTATTGCTAACTATAGGCACTTTGCTGTAGAGAGATTTCTAGTATTTGCTTATCTTGCATAAAGGAAACTTTGCACCCTTTGACTATTACTTCACTTCCCTCTGCCCCATCTCCTGGAATCACCATTCTTCCATGTTTCTACAAATTTGACCATTTTATATTCTTTATATAAGTGGGGTCATGTAGTATTTGTTCTTTAGTGACTGGCTTATTTTACTTAGTAGATTGTCTTCCAGGTTTATCTATGTTGTCACAAGTAATAGATACCATTTTCTTCTTTTTAAAGGGGCCAGGATGTAGCTCAGTGGCAAAGCACCTGCTTTGCAGGTGCGGCACTCTGGGTTCAATCCCCAGTTCCAAGTAATAAAAAAAAGCTGAATAATATTCCATTGTGTGTAGAAATAATATTGCTTTTTATTAAGTAATTTGTTCGTGAAAATTTAGATTGTTTCCGTGTCTTGGCTATTGTGTATAATGCAGCAGTGAACATTGGAAGGCAGATATTTTTAGGATCTTAATTTCAATTCTTTTAGGTACATACCAAGAAGGAATTTTTTGGAGTCCTACAGTACTTCTATTTTTATTTTTTGGAAGAAGTTTTGTACTCTTTTCTATAGTGACTATATCAGTAAATTTCCATAAAAAGTGTATAAGGATTCCCTTTTCTATATCCTTGACATTTGTTATCTTTTTAAAATTAATAACCATACTAACAAGTTGGAAGTGATATTTTCTTTAGATTTTGATTGGAATTTCCCTTCTTATTGGTGATATTTATCACCTTATCATATGCCTTTTGGCCACCTGTATGTCTTCTTTATAAAAGTATATACTCATTCCTTCTCCCTTTCCTACTTCTTTTCTTTTCTTTCTTTTTTTGGTATTGGGGATTGAATCCAGGGACATTCAGCTTCTAAGCTACACCCCAGAGCTTTTTAATTTAATTTTAATTTTGAAGCAGGGTCTCTCTAGGTTGCTGAGAGCTTCACTAAGTAGATGAGGCTGTTCTTGAATCTATGATCCTTCTGTCTCAGCCTCCCAAGTTCTGAATTTGCAGGCATGTGCCACCACACCCAGTTAGTTTGTTAATATTTTATTGAGGATTTTTGCTTCTTTGTTAATGAGGGATCTTGGCCTGTAGTTTTATTTTATCATGGTGTCTTTTTATGGCTTTGGATTTATGATGATTCTAACTTCACAAAAGGTATTGAGAAGTGTTCATCTTGATTTTTTGAAAGAGTTTAAGAAATGTCAATTATTCTTTAAATGTTTAGCAAAATTTACTTGTGAAACCACCTGGACCCAGGCTTTTCTTTACTGGTAGTTTTAAAAATTACTGATTCAATCTCCTTATTTGTTATTGGTCTGTTTAAACTTTCTATTTAATCTTGATTCAGTCTTGGTAGGCTATATGGTTATAGTAATTTGTCTATTTCCTCTAGTTATGTAGGGCTATTGATTTTGACCCTCCATGAGAAGAAAGGCTGCTTTACATAAAGGAATAAAAAGAAGAATTCTCGTACTATCATCTTGTCTACTCATATAAATTGTAGCAAACTGCCTTTTATATGGACAAGAAATCTCTTGTCTTAAATTCCTTATGAATAAAAAACAAATTCTACCTTATTCTGAGAAGCAAAAGGAGGGTATGAAAAAGGGAAACATGATTGGATACATGAAGATACAATTTAGCCATTGTGCAATTTTTTTCTGAGGGTTAGACATCTCAAATGAGAACATTTTAGGTAAGGGTAAATGTGACCATCAAAGTAGATGTGGCTGTCTCCTTTAAAGAAATTCTATTGACAACGTTCCATTCATTAATTTCTTCTTTCCTTGAGCACTCACTGGGGCCTTGGACTAAATGCTAGAGAAAAATAGATGCCTAATGGACAGCTTCTGTCCTTAAGTTGCTCAGAAATTTGAAAGGAAGATAAACCTGAAGTGGAAAGCTTCTAGTGTGTGATTTGGTTATTATAAGTTGTTTTAAATATATTAACAAGGAAATGTGGGTGCTCAAGGGCAAGTAGCTAACTCTTAAAATGGCATAAGGAGGATTGGGCACTTCAGCTCATCCCATTAGTAACTAATTAATTAGCTAAGTCCTCTCCATTGTGCTAGGCTCTCTGCTGGTAATGTGCTGGTATGAAGATGAATTAGGCACATTCCTGTATTTGTGGAGCCCCAAGGAAGTCATGAGTAGGGGAAGGAAGACATGCTAATAAATAGAGATTTGTGTGAAGTATTGGGATAGTAAAGGAACGACTGGTGCTGCCTGGGAAAGGACATCTTGAAGGGTAAATAGGATTTTTACTTTGGTTTAGTTGAATCGCATTGAATTGGATAATTGACAGAAGGTCCCAAACACCAATTGCTTACTAACTATGGGCCAATTTTGCTGCCCTGTGGATTTAAAATTCTTTGCTGAAATGATCATGAAGAAACTTCAAGCCAGGCATGGTGGCACACGCTTGTAACCCCAGGATTCGAGAGGCTGAGACTGGAGGATCGCGGTTCGTGGACAGCCTCAGCTACTTATTGAGGCCTTTTGCAACTGAGACCTGATTTCAAAATAAAGAATAAAAACTAGGGCAGGGGTATAACTTGGAGGTCAAATGCCTCTGGATTCCATCCCCAGCCCCGCAAAAATAAATAAATAAATAAATAAATAAATAAATAAAAGAAAAGAAACTTCAGAGACTAGAACCTAGCAGGTACAAATTCAAAAGATGTCTACACTAGATTAGCTATGTTATGATTGAGTGTGCTCTAATAATAATGGAGAGAAAGATATTATTAGTAAAAAAAAGTAATTATAAATTAAGGTAGTGATATTAGTGCTAGAGAATTTTTTGTTTGTTCTCTAGTGCATGTATTATAATTTTTTACATGTTATGTCTCATATTTCTATTTTTTCTATAACTCTGGCTTTTAATTTTTATTGGTACATTATAGTCATACATCTTAATGAGGTACAAGATGGCAGAGGCATACATGCACACATCACCCAATTAGCCCTTAGCCAATTCCTGCCCCATTCCCTCCCCCTCCTTCCTTCTTATGTTTGGCTTAGTGATTGACTTTGATATTTTTGTGAATGTACATCATGTGCATTAGAGAACTTTACTTTCCTCTCCCCCCACCTCATTGTTCTTAACTCCTTTTTTTTTTCTGTGACTCTCTGGCAGATCACATGATGCTTTTTATAACTAATGCTTTTGATGATTTATTTATAATATAAAAGCAGAAAACCAAGTTTCAACTTTAGAGAAAAGACTCACCATTATTAGATATTTGTTTTGATAATAAATTATAAATAGTTATATTATTTTAATTTACTCATTGATTCAAAATCTATATTGAAAATCTATTTCTATAACTGAAGAAGTTATAAAAGATTGCATTCATTCATTCATTCATTCATTCAATGTTTACTCTTTACTCACTGTATGCCTTATAAAACTATTAATAGAGTATTATATTTCTTTAACTCAATAGTAAGTAAAGACTAGCTACAAAGAAATGGATAGTGGTATCTGGTCTTCATTGGAGGTTTTTAAAATTTAGAGGAGAAAGAAAAATTATACACAAAGACTTATGTAAAAATTTAGGTGAAAAACTGTGTTGCAGTGATTTCAATTTTATGTTCAAAGAAAAAAACATGTGTACAGGCTGCAGAAATCAGGGAAGACTTCTTCAGGAAAATGAGCCATATGCCTAGCAGGAGAAAATCAAGATATGGGTTCATATGTGGTCAGTACTCTGAATCAGTTATTCATTATAAAAAAATAGAAAAATGTTGAATGAACTGTGGAAAAATGTTGAGATTGGGATATGGGATTTCAATTCAGGATTTTTCAAAGCTTGGGGTTTGTAGAAACTCACAATATTTTGAAGAACTCAATAATAATTGCTATTGTCTGAATGTTTGCATCTCCTCAAAACTGATATGTGGAAACTTAACCACTAAGGTGATATTATTAGAGGTGTGGCTTTGCGAAGGTCTCTGCCTTCGTGAATGGGTTCTGTACCCATAGGAAAAAGACACCAGACAGTAAGCTATCCTCTTCTGCCATATGAGTGGGAAGGGGCCACCTGTCAACCAGCACTTCACCCTCAGCAGACTGTGACCTTGTTAGCACCTTGATTTTTAACTCCCAACCCTCAAACTGTGTGAGAGAGATTTATGCTGTTTGTAAGCTACCTAGTCTAAGGTAGTATACTATAACAACTTGAACCAAGTAGAAAATAAAAGTAATAATATAAAAAATGAAACTAAAGAGCTAGGTATTCTTCCATAAAGGTCATGCATGTTATTTCACTTAATTCTCTCATAGGAAGTATTTTTACCCCCATTTTACAGATGAGCTCAGTGGCTTGCCCCAGATGATACTCATAACAAATGACAGAGGCAGGATTCAAATCCAGCAGTGGTTCTAAACTCTGCGAGAATTTCCCCAAAGCAATAGTTCTGCCTTCCAAAGGCAAGTTGTCATTCCAGGACACTGGTTGACATTCAGAGTACTACTGGTTTGCATCTCTGAGAATATCAGCATGAACAGCTTGTTTATCTTAAATGAAAATGCAAACATGAGCAAGGTAACAGATGTATGGACATCAATATGGGGGACAGGATGACAGTTAACTAACATGTTTGCCACAGTCCTTCCCCATCTTCTTCTGACAATTATCAGTAAGGAGGGAAGTATTGACTCCATTTCACTGATGAGAGAATCTCCAGGTGCTGACATCCTCAGAATTACACACCTGAGATTAGATCCCAAGTCTTCATCTCTTGCATCTTTTGCTCTTTGACCTGTGTCATCCGTACCCTTATTATATTTTTAAAAGGCACTAAGGACTTATTATGTGCCTGTGAAAGATGAAAGCATTCAGCTGCTTCAAATAAACTTTCCCAAATCTCACCATGTGATGGGACAGGTGATTGTATCATCCCATAGTTACCATGGGACAGGCATATTAGAGGTAAGGACCAAGCATAAAAGGAGATAGCAAATATTTCTTATGAAAAAATAAAATTTCTGGTACTATTGCAGACATTCTCACATATGACCTTATGTCTCCAAATTGTTTTGTAGGTTATTTTCATCTATAGCATAGAAATGAAGTGGTAAAAATGATGCTATGGTTATTATTAAGTGCAAAGAGCTGGTTAGCAGGGGAACTGGGATTTTGATTTTGAGCTGCCTGGTACCAGAATCTATGTTCTTTCTATAAAACCACCGCAATGACCTAAATCTATGATGATAGTATTTATCAAGCTTGAAATAATAAAATTTATTTTACTAGTCTCTTTACATGTGTCAGGCAGTTAAATGACTATAAAAATCCTGGAGTTAAGTACTATTACTATATCTAATTTACCCATATGGAATCTGAGACACAGAGTATTAAATAGCTAGATAAAAGTCCTGCAGCTAGAAACTTCCAGGCTGGAGTTTATATTTATGCAATTTTTTCCAGTGTTCATGCTGTTTACTACATTACTAATTACTACATAATTACTAATTACTAATTACTAATTACTACATTACTAATTACTACATGATAATTACTACATAATCATATGAGGTTTAACCTATAAGAATGAGCCTACTGAAACATAGAGTTTTGAAAAATTACTAGAGAAGTGCTACCTCTGGGCTACACTCCCAGACCTATTTAATATATTTGGAAACAGGGTCTCTTAAGCCAGCGAGGCTGGCTTTGAACCTATGGGATCTTCCTGTCTCCGCCTCCCAAGCATGGGGGGGGGATTACAAGCGTCCACCACCACGCCCAACAGCATATATTATACTATAGTTTGAAAATGTCTCTCTAAAGTTCATGTATTTACAAGTGAATCCTCAAAGGTATGTGTTAATGTATTTGGAGGTGATGGCTTTGGGAGGTATCTCAGTTAACATTCTCACTACTATAATAAAAAAACAACTAACCACAACTTGGAGAATGGAAGATTTATTTGCTCATAGTTTTTTGGAGATTCTGGGTTTGCTCTATGTGAGGCCAGGATCTCTGGAACTTGGCATAGCAGCAGGAAGGAGAGAGAGAGAGAGAGAGAGAGAGAGAGAGAGAGAGAGAGAGAGAGAGAGAGAGAGAGAGAGAGAGAGAGAGAGAGAGAGAAGGGGAAGGGGAAGAAGAAGAAGAAGAAGAAGAAGAAGAAGAAGAAGAAGAAGAAGAAGAAGAAGAAGAAGAAGAAGAAGAAGGAGAAGAAGAAGGAGAAGAAGAAGAGGAGAAAAGAGAAGAGAAGAAGAGAGAACGAACAGAGAACGCACACATGCACAAGGGCTTTTTTCTTCACATCACTGAGGCCAGAAGCGAAGAGCAAGCAAGAGGAGAATAAGACCTTATATAGTCCCCAAGGACTCAGGGGCTCTTCCTTAGCAATTAAGCTATGCTTCAACATTGCTACCTTGTTTCCATGAGGGCTAGGGGGCCATTATAAATCTAAACCATTAGATGAGATAATTAGAATTAAGTGAAATCATTGAGGTAGGTTCTCTGTGATGGTACAAACAGGAAGAAAGCTCTGAGTCTGCATACTTGTTCAATGCTGTAGGCATGCAATTTTACATAACTGCAGCTTGTTTGAGTGGAAACCACCATGGTTACCCATGAATAATCCTAGTTGTTTTCTTCTGCATAGTTTTCCAGTATGCTGTAAATAAAATTGTCAGTGATATGTGGAGTTTTATAACCCAAACCCTGGCACAATTTGTGCAAGGAATCTGCTTGATATTAGCTCTCCCTAAGCCAGGTAAATTCAGGTTTGAATGGGGTCACTTTTGTACTGAACAAGTTATAAGCCTTCTAATTCCACAACTTTCATAGGTTTACCTGGCCTTTCTGCCACCCCAAATCATGCTGGCAGTAAATCCTAATAGCTTATACTGTAGGCAATCCTGGATCTGTTTGCCTCTTTCTTTAGTCTTGTAACACTTCGGGGCCAGTTGGTATAAGTTGGGACCAAGTTATTCCATCTGATGCCTTTGGATATATTAGTAAACACAAATACCTGATTTGTTAAACTTTCTAGCTTCCAGAACTCTGAACCAAATAATCTTCTTATTTTGGTACACATTATCTAGTCTCAGAAATTTTGTTATAGCAGCATTAAACAGACTAAGAAAGATATGGAAAGAAGATGGGGGTAAAGAATAGATCATTCTTCAAGATTCATAGAAACCTGTACGACTTGTAATTATAAGATAAGGAGAGTTCATATCTCAAGAGGGCAGTGCAACATGAATTACTTTGGCATTTTTTAAAGTTCTTCCTGGCATGGGAGGAAGAGGTAATGCTAGGTCTTACAAATAGTTCAAGGTAGAATTTAATGGGACAGGGTCCCCACAGCAGCTCATCTTTCTTCTCCACATGCCTTCTCTCTCTTTCTTGAAGCCTACACTCTTTGAGCACATACTCATAAGAAGTCACTGTCAGCTCATGTATTGGCCAAGGAAATAGAAAATCATTCTAGTCTTGGATCTTCATCACTGTTTTGATGGCTGTTATACAGAAAGCTGACATCTCTATTGAGTTATCTGCTTCGACACCTCACTCACTCTTTTTGAGACATTTTAATTACCGCTAGGTTTCCATTAGAATGCGTGAGCAGAATCATAAGCTCTTCCAAATCCAGAATGCTGGTGTCATTGGTGTTATTCTTGACAATGTGAGAGACCTGGTGTGCTCATTTCTGTGCTACATCACCTTTGCATATATTGTTTAATGTGTGAGTTTTCTTAGTTCCTGATCTGTTCATCCTTCTTCCTGATTAACTTGAGTAATTGAGTGATCTACAAATCAGTCCTCATGGCTGCTGACACATTCTTCCTGATCATTAACTAATAGTTTGAATGGCCATGTCTCCCTTCTCCAGGTGAATGAGAGCACATCTATTTCCATTTTTCTCTTCTTGTAGTATTGGAGATTGAACCCAGGGTGCTTTGTCACTGAGCTGCATTCTCAGTACTTTTTTTTTTTTTGATACAAGTTCTCACTAAGTTGCCCAGGTGGCCTTTACTTTAGATCCTTCGATTTACAGGCATGGGCAACCACACCTGGATTATTTTCACCTGTCAACCTTGATTAAATCCACCAATATCCTTTTTTTCTTATATGAATTTCAAAGACTTGACTTGGTGAGACTTTATCAGAAGTCACCTAGATTAGAAATTATAAACTATCTCAGAAAGACAAGATTTTAGGCATGAGAAACTCTAAATTCAGAATAGAGTTTTAAAAGAGCATAAACAAGAACTAGGAATCAGATGAAAATAAACAATAATATAAAACAATGAGTCAGTATCAATAACTAATTGTATGCAGAGATGATTTGATGCACATTTTTATTATGTTAACTTATTTAGCTCCTATAAAGAAAATACTTTTAATTCTAATTTTGTGCTTCAGGAAACTGAGGCTCAGAGAGCACAATATGCCTAAGGGTAGTACCTAAAAGACCTGGAATTTGAACTCAGATCATTAATAGCAAAGCCTTTTGGATGCTGTGAAGACCAGAGAAATGCTGACTGAAGGCTGTAAAGAGAGAAGAGTTTCTTTGAGTAAATAGGTCAGTCTTTGAATGACTGATAATGTTTCAGGCATGCAATGAGGAGACAAGTTATCCATGTCTTACAAATAGAAAGCACATCACAATTTATAGATGCTGGTGTTGCTTCTGTAGGTGACTCTGAATAATGACACTGAGAAAACTCTCAAGGCACATGTGTTATTTTTATGTAATGACAGCACTCACAATATCTAGGACATTCCAGTCTTTGCCTCCTTTTACTCTGCTTACCGTTGTTAGGAAGCTGAACTAGTTAGGATGGGTCTACTGGGAGTTGCCAATATTATCTTCAGCGCATTAAAACACATTTCTCTACAATGTTAGAGATCAAGACCTAATACTGATGGTCGTTCGGTATTGTTTTTGTTGTTATGGTTCAATGATGGTTTTCCAACTGTATTTTTATTATATGCTCAGGGCTCACTTTATTGGAGCAGAGGCAGTTCCCTGATCTCATGGACCACTGTTGGAGACATCTAAAACAAAGAGGGAGCAGCAAAGAATGCATTTTAGTGTATTACATTCTGTGTTCTAGGCTTTGTACTAGAACTTCATTTTTTATCATCACAAAAAAACCCTATAAAGTAGCATTTCTCTGATTTTTCAGTTAAGTAGATACATAAAGATTTCTTGGAGGTTAGTGAGGGATGAAAGGAAGAGATTTAAACCATGATCTAGCTGATATTGAATATGTTATATTGACTTGTTGATGTTTACTCTATCTCTTTAAGTATTTCATTTCTCTTTTTTAATTTTTTTATTCGTGAATTGTAGTCATACATCTTAATTGAGTATAAGATAGTAGAGACACACATGCACACATCACTCATTCAGCCCTTCCCCAATTCCCACTTCATTTCCTCCCCCTCCCTCCTTTTCATGTTTGGCTTAGTGACTGACTGATATGTGTGTGAATGTACATCATGTACATTAGGGAATTTTCCTCTCCCTCCCATCTTCATCAGTTAGGTCTCCTCATTTGCTCATTTTCTAAGTATTTAGTTTCGCTCTATGCCTTCTCTTTGTCTCCTTCCTTCCTTCCTTCCTTCCTTTCTTCCTTCCTTTCTTCCTTCCTTCCTTCCTTCTTTCCTTCCCCCTCCCTGTTTTTTGGCTAAGTGAGATGATGAAGGGAAAGCTGAGCCCTTTTAACAGACCTTCTGCCTCCTTTCACTTCACTATATTTTCACCATATTCTTTTCTAATAAATATGCATTTTTTTTAAAAAAAGCAGCTTGCACAGATATCAGCTGATACCATATCTTTGCCATAACTTTTCCAAGGAAAGTTGAATTTGATGTTCTCACCCATTTTTTTTTTTTTGTGTGTGTGTGTGGTACTGGGGTTCCTGGAAGCCCTCCTACCTCCGGGCTACACTCCCAGACCTATTTTATATATTTTCTTTATTTGGAAAAAGGGTATCTTAAGCCAGCATGGCTGGCTTCAAACCTGCACGATCCTCCTGTCTCTGCCTCCCAAGTGCGGGGATTACAAGCATGCGCCACCACACCTTGCTAACCCATTGTTTTGAACTGTGTTTTATGGGTGCCATTTCAAGGGATTTGGGCCAGTCCTCACATGGGCTTTGTTTTCAGACACAGGGCTGGGTAGCTCCACTTTGGAGACAGGCTGCTTACTAGTGAATCAATGACTGGTAGAGATGTAGGGGCCTCTGAGAAGTCATTTTTAGCAAAAGAGTCAGCCTCAGAGAGATGAAGTCACTTCTTTTATTTCTAAAATGATATCATTAGTAACACCTATCGGATAAGTGGTTCCAAGTATTAAGCAAATTAGTATTTGTAAAGTGCTTGGAGTGGTGCCCAGCACATGAAAGTACCATTGAGTGTCTGAAAATAAATGTAATAATTTGTCTAAGGTCACAGAGTTGGAAAGGCAATGTTTCCTGCATAAATATGCATGGGTGCCAATCTTGGTTCAACTGTACAATTTTGGGGAGGTCATCAAACTCTTAGAAGTACATTTTTCTCAATTTGAAAATATGTGTGATGATTCTGACTTTATAGCACTGTTCTGAGGTTGAAGGAGCTGATACAGAGCAAGTATATGGCCCTTGAGAAACCCAGCATAAGAGAGCTGTCATTAGGCCCACACAATATCAGAAACAGGGCACTGAGCTCCAGGGAGGCCCAATGTTTTTTTTATAAATCTTGAAACCTTTAGATGATTGCAAATGGCAGAGATTTCATGTCTATAACATAACCGTTTCATATAGGATTTGGGGATGGAGCCAACCCAAGACAAACCTATATACATTAGAAAAGGTAACATTCTAGATTTTTCTGCCCCCTGACGTCACCATCAGTTAGCACATTGTCATTATCTGAGCTCTGTCGCCATCCTCCAAAGTCACAAGGGTGGGTGGGCTGAGTTCTGTGTTTAAATTTGGAAGATGATATTTTAAGCCTTGTATTTCATTACCTCCTCCTGCTTTGGTTCTTTATCATATCCCACCAGGCCAGGAGTCACTACTCTAATCTCAATTCTTTTTTTAAATTAATTTTATTGGTATATTGATTCTACCTCAGCCACAACTAACTAGGTGTTCTTGGGCTGAACACTCCTCTTTAGTAGTCAACGAGCTCTGTTCCTTGGGTTTACTTTTTCTTAAAACTCTTTTATTTATTTATTTATTTATCAGATTTTGATTTTAGAACAGTTTTAGATTTCAAGAAAAATTGTGAAGGTAATATCAACATTTTCCACATACTCCTTACCAGTCTCCCCCTCCCCCGGGTTATCAACATATGTATCATGGTACCTTTGGTGCCATTAACGAACCAATCCTGATACATTTTTTACTAACTGAGGTACATATTTATCTGAATTTCCTTTGTTTTCACCTATATACATTTTCTGTTTCAAGGTTCCATTCAGATTCTATATTATACTAGTTTGTCAATTTTCTTAGACTTTTGTTGGCTGTGACAATTTGTCAGACTCTCCTTGTATTTCTTGACCTTGACGGTTTTGATAAGTACTAGCCAGGTGTTTTGCAGAATGCCTCTCAAATGGGGTTTGTCTGATGGTTTTCCTATGATTAGACTGGGGCTACGGGTCTGTAGAGGAAAGACCATTAAGGCAAAGCACCATGCACATTACAGGGTAGCAAGAATTTGTAGTATAAATACCAATTGCCACTCTTAATATTGACCTTGATCATGTGGCTGAAATATTGCTTAGCAAGCTTCTACTCTGTAAATTACTTTTTTTTCTGCTTTAAATAACTCTACTTTTGGAAGCAACACACTCTTGCAGCCTATTCTTAAGTGATGAAAAAGTATACCTCATCTCCCACAAGATGGTATACGTACATAGATTACTTGGAATTATCTATTTATCTATCTATCTTTTATCTTGTTTTCAATATGAATTACTCATATATATTTATTTTACATTTAAATTATAATTCAACGCATGTACTCTTTTGCTTAAATTATCTCAGCTTTGGCCACTAGAAATCCATTCATTTGGCTTCTGTGTTGTTTCATTAACAATGCCATTGTGGTATCATTTCTTCTTCTTTAGCTGGCAAAGATAAAAACATATTTGGGTTTACTAACCAGTGTAGATACACATAACTTTATTTTTTAATTTTTTTTAAACTAGGCCTAATTTTTATTTTTTTAAAAAATTTTTATTGGTGCATTATATTCATACACAACTTTAAATGCTTTCATATGTAGGTATCCATATCTATATTTAGCTAAACATGAGTTCATACTGACATCTCTAACTCATTAGCACATGGAAGATCTGGACTTTCCCCTTTGTTTATGTTTCCAGTACAGAGAAACATGGTGTCCATGGTTTCTCATGGACATGGTTTCTACCATCCATTTTCTTAATTGTTCACTTCCAGTATATGATAGTGATATTAGAATTGTTAACTTATAAACCCAAAGAAAAAACCTTTTCAACCAGAGTATAGTACTTAGGTATAGTTTTTTATGCCTTGTAGACTTAGCTATACATTTAAGCGTTTTTTTTTAATGTGTACACTTGTAAATGTTTAAAAAAATCAAAATTTTATAATTATTTATTGCTGGTAGGTAGTAAAGCAACTAGCTTTGCATACTCCTCTCATATACTGTGACCTTGCTATAATAACTTATTAACTTAAGGATTTTTTACTGTCAAATATTTTCTACATAGACAACCATGTAATTTATGACAATTTTATTCCTTCCTTTTCAATCTGAATATTATTAATTTTCTTTTGTCATTTTATGGTATGGCATCAAATACAATAGTAGAAGTGATGAGAGAAAGCAATCTTTCTCTTAGTTTAGGGAGAAAGAGCCTAGTTTCTTACCACTAATTATGATGTTAGCTATAATTTGGTTTGAAAGATGTTCTTTGGCAATGTAAGAAATTTTCTTCCCCTAATTTTCTTCCATTTCCAGTTTGCTGAGAAGTTTTTGTCATAAATCAATATTGAATTTTGTTCTTTTTTATTATCATAATACAATCACGTGATTTTTCTTTTTATGCTATGCATGTTAATATAATGAATTACATTGAATTCCAAATGTTGAATCAGCATTACCTACCTGGAATAAATAAGAATTGGTTGTGATGTATATTCTTTTTATGCTTTTGGGGAATTCTATCAGTCATCTGTGTTTTCCAGCTGTCTTTCATTGCTCAGGCATGTGAATTCTTGTCTGTGATATGTGTCATTTTGCTCAGATCCTACACTTCCCTTTAGATCTGCTTTAACCCATGCTATATCTTCTATCCAGTCCTTTCTAATCTACTTTTCCACAATCTCTTCTTTTTTGGATTCCTTTAAAAGCTTGTTTCTCTGTGCTGCAATAGATTGTGCTGCTTCTTATTGTTTTTTTTCCTATAAATAATGCCTCTCTGTTTTACTATCTCAGTTTATTCCAGATAAGATTTAAGACATTTTCCTTGAATACATTAAGCTCAGTGAGATAAAGCCAAATTAAAGATAAGCATAAGTGGATGAGGATAGTGTGGCAAAGAAGAAATTAGGGCCATTAAGATAAGATGAAGCAAGAGGAAAAGTTGCAGCACAATGTCATGATACAAGTGTGTGCTTCTTTTATTTTTTAGAGTTTTGGGTACATTGGCATAACATTTTACAGTTTTCGAAGTATCTTAACACATGCTATTTTCTTGCCCAAAGACATTAACAGTGTTTCACTTCTTTATATTTGGTCAGGGTAGAAAAGGTAGGCTCAAAGAATATGTGAACTAGTAAATAGTGGAACAGGAAAAAGGATCCTTTTTCCTGTTTTTGCAATAGAAATATGAAATCTTTGTGGGGAAAGGGCTGTATTCTCTTTCCAAAATTTTGTTCAATGGGTATTGGGCATTTCTTGTGACCACACACATGCACATTAATTTGAATGCTGCCTCATTTTGTGCTGAATTCTATAAACAATGTGACAAAGTGGGTTAATAAAAATTGAAGGTAGCAGAATATGAAGATTCAAACTTGTGTTTTGTTTCCCATTGCTGTGAAGAAGTAGTTCATCCTTGGGAATGGAAGACTAATTAAAAAATGTTTAGGCTGATGTTATTTTCATAAAAGACAAATGCAACTTGATGCTTCCTGGATTTAAAATATCATGTGCATCTTGATTAACCATTAAACTTTCTTGTTAAAAGAAAAATGTGGAGAAAGTACATCTAGATGTATGGTCCTAGGGTTGAAAGGAAGAATGACTTTGCTTGGTGGGTCAGGAGGGGATTAGGGGGGATTCCCTGGGATCGGGCAGTGTCATAGTTTATAGACTGTCCCCCAGGAAAGCTCATGTGCTGGCGATGTAAAAATTCTCAGAGGTGCGATAATTGAAACATGAGAATTCTAACTTTTTTTGTGGATTAATCTATTGATGGATCAATAATTTGAATGGACTTGCTGGGTTGTACTATAAGCAGGTTGAGATTGGCTAGAAGAGGTAGGTTACTGGGGGTGTGCCCTTAGAGACTGTATATGACCCTGGTCCATTCCCCTCTCACTCTGATTCCCATTTGTCACGAGATAGATAGCATTCCTCCTCCTTTGCTATTGTCTGCCATCATAATGCTTCTACCATGGAGCCAACTGAGGACTGAACATTGAAACCCTGAGCCAAATAAACCTTTCCTCTTAATAAGTTGTTTGTGTAAGGGTACTGCAGTCAGAGTGATGGAAAGACTGACTAAAACAGGCAGAATGGCTGGACTTGAGTCAGTGAGAGCTACCTACCAATAAGAAGCAGGGAAACTCAAGGCCTGAAATGATAGAACCTTAAGATCTAAGCCTGGGAGCTTTAGAGTTCTATATGAGAGACCAGCAACTCTGGCTTGTGCAAATAGGAAAAACCTGTACTGTTTGGCAGACTGAGTAATGATGTAATTGAATGGCCTTTTTCAATTTTTGAGTAATATTTAGAGCATTTAGTATGGTCCAGCTCATACAAAGTGACCAATTAGCATAGATATGTGTAAGTTTGAATAAAATGTAATTTACTTGAAAATACAAAGAAATTGGATCTTTCTTAGACCTTGGATGTCAGGGAACAATCTAGATTCATAATACCTGCCAAGTGCCAAGAATTGCCACTGCAAGAAATACTTTCTTCACTCCCGAGTAGGCAATCAGTTATAAGTTTTTATATCTATCCTCTGTAATAACCCAGAGAAATAACGTTGAAAATATTGAATTATGGGATCAATTTTGGATGTACTGAATCAGAATATTGGTGCTAGACTAGGATACAGATATTTGTATTTTATTCTTTTCCATCAGCCAGTTGAGAACTTCAGGTCAGGTGATAAAACAAAACGTTGGGTTCAGAAAAGTCAGATTTTAAACTGAGACTCAGCCACCAATTATGGATAAGTTACCTAAATTCTCTGAGCTACTGAGTCTTTATTTGTTCAATGAGCATAAAAATATTTCCCTTGATTGTATGTGGAGATTAAATACGATGCAATTTGTGTAGTCTTCCCTTCAGAGTATAGTGATATCCAGTAAATGCGCACACGTCCCTCTGCTTCTCAATTTTTCTGCTTGATTTCAGGATGCCATTCTATTTATGTTGCCAAATTCCCGTGGAATTTCTGAGCTGGTGCACCTCTTCAGTGTGTAAACTAAACGCCCCCCTTCATCACACGCCAGCCCTTAGCCACATCTGAAATCAGTCTGGGTTCCGAGTGGCAGATCTGCACAGTGAGGGTGACACTTTTGAAATGATGTTGTGTTCTCATCCTCCCACCTCTAGAAGGCATGCTGGAGGTGGCACAGATGACGTTGATTAAAAGACTGATCCTCCTGAGGCTGAACTTCTTCTGACAGCCGTATATGAAAAAGCCTCCTTCGTGTTTTCCAGGAATAATACTGTAGACAGATTAAGTCATTAATCAGGTTTTAGTCAGGAAAAAAAAAATGTCTCTTTTGATTGTGCTAACGCCTAGTCCCAGGACTTCAGATAGGTTGCTTCAGTGTGCAAGGATATATGGGGTGGTAATTTTCTAAAATAGAAAGAATTTGCTGTTAGGGTTAAAAGATATAGGCTCCATTTTCCCTTCCTTCCTTCTTCTTTTCTCTCTCTCTTCCCCGAATCCCTTTAATTTTTCAACCTTATTGAGTTAAATAAAATTCCTTCCTTTAGCTTTACTTTATTTATTTAATTTTATTTTTTTGTTGGTACTGGGGATCCTGGAAGCCCTTCTACCTTAGGGCTACACTCCCAGACCTACTATATATATATATATATATTTTTTTTTTTTTTTTTTTGGAAACAGGGTCTCCTAAGCCAGCACGTGTGGCTGGCTTCGAACCTGCGTGATCCTCCTGTCTCTGCCTCCCAAGCGTGGGGATTACAAGCGTGCACCACCACGCCCGGCATTACTTTATTTTTAAAATAAAATATGACAATCTGACTCTGGACTGTCTCTCAAGGACTTTTGTGAGGATTGAATGAGATAAATAATGTCTCATTTTATAAACTATAATTTCTATGTAAGAATAAATTGTGTATACACAATTTATTTTTCAGATAATTTTGGAGGATGAGTAAAAAATTCATTGACTTGCTATTTCTGATTGCATACTTTTGCAATAATGTATCATCAGCAAATATATATTGAGAAGCTACAGTAGGGTGTAGACACTTTTAAAACTTTGCATATACATTATTCATTTAATATTTGCATTGGCCCTGAAAGATACTTATCATTTTCTTCATTGAGAAATTTACAGTCAAGAAAAGATGAATGATTAGAATAAGGTCACATAGCCAGTGGCAAGGTTGAGAGCCTATCTTGAATCTGACTGACCAGCACCAGGCGTGGTGGTGCATGCTTGTAACCCCGCGCTTGGGAGGCATAGACAAGAGGAGAGCGCAGGTTCGAAGCCAGCCTCGCTGGATTAAGAGACCCTGTTTCCAAATAAAAATATAAAAATAGGTCTGGGAGTGTAACCCGGAGGTAGAAGGGCTTCCAGGAACCCCAGTACCACCAAAAGAGAAAAAAAAAAAGATGATGAAGCAAGTTAATATGAAGAGAGGAAAAGTTTTCAAAGGCATTAGAACCATAAGGTGCTCTTGATGTCTCAGCAAGAGCCCTTACAGAATAGTAAGGATCTCATACCTCAGATCATCTTTGTAATTTCCATCTGATAAAATGAGATATAACTTAAGCCTTGTCTTAAACTGGTAAAACCATGCAGCCCTAGTTTAAATGAGTGTTTGTTAAGATGGGTATTTAGATTCTTCTGTCTTTATATCCCATCCACCAATCACCAAATAGAATAAAATTCAGTCTTGCGTGACAGGATGACATTTGTACCCGTGAAACCAACGTGACCGCTAATTTCCATCAGTTTCCCTCTTCTTAGGCCAGTGGCTGCCAACTTTTGAAGTCAAGACATACAGAATAGTTGTGCCTTCATAAGTAACTGCCGCTCCAGGATCTTTGGGGTGGTGCGATCACGCTATGTTTTCAGAATCATAACTTAGCTCCAGCCATGACTTGCAATAACCACAGAGTCCTCACCACTTTTCTTATTTCCTTCTCTCTCTCGGTCCTCTGATGTCTCATGGTGAGATTAGGTAGGGAAAGCTCTGTCATGAATTTCATCTAGTCCTCCAAATCTTGATCCACAATGCTTCATGGAGTCTGCCCTGAAACTCTTCTCTCATTGCACTCCTAGGATCACCCTTGCCACCATTGCTGCTTTTCTGCTTCTAAGCTCCTGGCTTCTTCAGTACTCTCTAGGCTTCTGTTGCAGTTTCTCTGTGTGAGGCCACATGGCTCCTACGGCCACAATTCCTTGTCTTCTCATCAATTAAAGGATTGGCTTTTTTCCCCTCTTTTTTTGGTGGTACTGGGGTTCCTGGAAACCCTTCTACCTCCGGGCTACACTCCCAGACCTATTTTTATATTTTTATTTGGAAACAGGGTCTCTTAAGCCAGTGAGGCTGGCTTCGAACCTGCGCGATCCTCCTGTCTCTGCCTCCCAAGAGCGAAGATTACAAGCGTGCGCCACCACGCCAGGCTAAAAAGGATTGGCTTTCTGAATAGAACCTCTAGATAGCCAACCTGGGGGTCCTTGGGATTTCTGTGAGGTGGAGAAAAAGAAACGAAAATAATGGATTTCATCACTGAATTCTGTCTGACAGTTTGGGACTAAGAAGGGTCCCGTGGCCTTGCTGTGTGAGCCCCAAGCTTTGTCATCCCTGATTGACATGCAGTCCATTTTACCAGACAGAGCAGCGTACCTGTGGTTTGTTCAAAAAACAGTCTCTACATGTCATCCCTAAGGATTACTTCCTGTTCTAACTTTTGGGTTCCAAAATGGAATTTTGTTCCTGATGTTTCAAATCTGCTCTTTCCTTCCTCTTGAAATTTAATGTGGTGACTATAAATAACACCCAGCAATCTAGACTTTGAATACATACTACATCATGCTGTTTTATTTAGGAGGGTACTCGTGAGGGACCACAGGGACAAAAGAGAGCGAGTATTCTTTTGAACTGCCAATAATTAAGGCAGGAGATAATGTGGATCTGTGGACTAGAATGTAAGCTCTATGAAGACAGCAGTTAATATTGTGTTCCCTCTTTTCTTCCCAATATTTAGAAGATATTTTTAGAATGAATGATGAATGAACGGTGAATTGGTCAAGTGGAGAGAGAATTTCTCACTTAGGAATCAGAGAAGGAAATATGAAAAGTTGTTCATTGGTCTGGGTAGTGGCTGAGAAGGTGGGAGGGAGGCAGATAAAATGTCTCTGATGCTGTGGAGACAGACAGGGCTAAGCATGGCCACCTCTAGCAATGTGAGGTACAGCAAAAGTAACACCAGAAGTCCCAGTGCAGTGGGGCTCCAGCTTCTTAATGAAAAACAAAGCTTTATTAATTCTTTCCTTACTAGAAAATAGTAGGAAGAGATAAGACTGACTTTGGAGTGGAATAAAGAAGTATTGTGGTTGTTTTCCCACCTGTCTTAGAGGAGATCAAGTTCTGGATATAGTGCATGGGGTAGAATCCTTTCTTTTTTTTTTATGGGTTTGGGGATGGAACCCAGGGGCATTCAACATCCAAGCTACACCTCCTGCCCTGTTTTTTATTCTTTATTTTTGAAATAGGGTCTCACTAAGTTGCAGAGGGCCTCACTAAGTAGCTGAGGCTGTCTGCAAGCCGCAATCCTCTGGTCTCAGCCTCCCAAATGCTGGGATCACAAGCGTGCACCACTATGACCGGCCAGGGGTAGAATCCTTTCTAATCTTGAAAAACTGTCTTATTTTAGCTGGATGTGGTGGTACATAGAGGTAATTGCAGTACTTTAGAGGACGAGATAGGAGGATTGTAGGTTCAAGATCAGTATCAACAACTTAGATCCTCAGCAACTTAGTAAGATCTTGTTTCAGAATAAAAACTAAAAGGGGTTGATGGAGTAGTTCAGAGGTAAAAATGCTCCTGATTTCAACCTCCAGTTCCAAAGAAGAAGAAAGAGAGAAAGGAAGGAAAAGGGAAAGAGACAAAGGCAGGAAGAAAGGAGGGAGGGAGGAGAACACGCTCATTCTGATGGTATAGGATACTGGGAGTCAGAAGGGTTGGAGACCTTGTGGTTAAATGTTCCCCAGCCAGAATATGGACCTGGGTATTTTGACTCAAGACCAGCACTATTTCCATTCCTGGGGCTGCTTCTGCATTAGAATTAGCCCTCATCAAATGTTCAGGGTTACAGGGTTGTCTTTGGGTTTTTACTCTTAATCCCTCTGACTCTGACCATCTCCCAGAGCCAGAGATCCAAGGTGTTCTACCAGGGAAGTCACTGGCTCTCCCATATGGACGGGATAAAAATCTGGTTCTGAAGTCTGTTCTAACACATGCAAAGAAAGCTCCATGGTCTTCCAACCTGTGCAGTCACTGGATGCCACCCCTAGAGGCTCTGTGTCTGGCTTAAATTGTACTGCCTCTGGATTGGAATACTTATTGATCCGTTGACCAAGAGGACTTGACTTTTTATTTTGTACTGGGTCCTGATAAATAGGTGGCTGGTTCTGGTTCCAAGCTTATGACTGTTTACTTAACTTCTCTGAACCTCAGTTTTATCCTCTGTATATAAGAAACAATAAAGTTATACAAATGTCTATGTGTTCTTGGGCAAAATAAGGTACTAGAGCCAATTAGCTAGCAAGCTTTTATACATGCATAATCCTCAATAAATCTTAACTTCTTTATGATTAATCCAGGAGGAAAATGTCTTCTTTAGCATCTTATTAGGTCAACACTAAAACATTGATCATATATATGATGATAGTAGTTTTGCGTATGGGGTATAAAGATGATTATTTGGATTTTGCTGTTTTGAGAGCAGATTAAATAATGAGAAAAATTTCTCTTTTCATACAATAGTTACTAGTAATCAAGGTGATGAGGTAAGTATTTACAGCAGAAGCACAGGTTAAGAAATGGGTCAGTTCCCACAATTCCTCAGTCAATACAAGGAGCTCTGGAACTACTCAGAGCAGCACGGAGCTTGATCAGCTAGAGGTGCTGGCTCGGGATGAGTTGAGTAATCAGAACAAATATATAGAAGAACAAAGAATGCAGGAGCCAAGGTTTACAGATGCAAAAAAAGAAAAGAAAAGAAATGCGGTATCTAGCACTGATCTAGCTATTTCAAGTGTATTATTTAATTTACACTTTCTAAAATTTCCATGTAAATAATAGTCATGGCATTTTTGTAGACAATGAAACAGCTCATGGATTAGGGAATCCCAAGAATTGATGATGTTTAGAATATATACAAATGAAAAAGGACAGAACTAGGGAAATGATTAAGATTGTTTGGAGAAGCACAGCAAAGGCCAATAGACTTATCTTATTCTCTGACTGTTTGCTTTTGATAGGGCTGTGTTGAGAAAGGTTTTGAGACTGGAATGGGTGGTGTGGAGTGTCTTGGTCATGAGCAATGCCTGCCCTGGGCTCTGGAGAAGCGGCAGTGGCATGTAAGCAAGAGTTTAGTCTTCTCAACTTGGGCTTCACATTCTACAGAATACAGAGAAGAACTAGTTACTAAGAAGTTAAATGTTTACAATTCATTGCAAAAACCTACATTTAATTTTAAAGTTACTGATCCTCAGGGCAAGACAACTTTCACTGTATAAAAGTACAACTGAATCAACAAATAAAAAGCAAAATAAAACAAAAACCAGGAGAAAAACAAAAAGGAATAAATTTACTGGCATTTGAGGCTTCATAGAAAAAGTATTAGGTTTAGATGTTTCTTCTTAAGATGTATAAAATCATAACATAAAGAGGGTTTAAAACTTGAGCATGCCCAGAAGGCAAAGGATAAAAAAAATGTGGCTCATACTTACAATAGAGTTTTACTCAGCCACGAAGAAGAACAAAATTATGCCATTTTCAGGAAAATGGATGGAACTAGAGAACATTATGCTAAGTGAAATCAGCCAGTTTCAGAAAGCCAAGGGTCATATGTTTTCTCTCATATATGGAACCAGAGATAAAACAGAAAAGAAAAAGGTTGTCATTATAATAAGGAATAAGACTGTAAAACTGTGTGTGGGGATAGGTGAGGGAAGAAAAGAGGGGGAAAAGGAAGCTTCAGGAAGGAAACAGGCCAAAAAATGTTATGTCCATATATGAAGATATCATGAACAACCTTACTAGCATGTGTGGGGAGGGGCAAGGGGGCTAGTGGGGTGGGGTTAGGAGGAAACCACACCAAGAGATGTTGCGTGTAGATATGAATGTATCACTTTGAATCTAATGATTATGTGTAGTCATATTGCATCAATAAATTTCTAAAAAACACACAAACAAAAAACAGGTTCATGAGTCATACCCACAGGATTTCTCATTTGGTAGTTCTGAGATGGAGCCTGAGAATTTACAGGTTCCCAGAGGAGGTCGATATTCTCACCTGGGACCATATTTTGAAGGCTTCTTAGTAGTAACTTTTCCTTGACCACTGATCTGATTCCTCAAAAATAAAATGAATTACTCAAATATGCATTTAAAATAAATCTGGGAGACCAAGTGTGCCACCCCATGGGGTTTGTTAATAAGGAGTTATGGAAATTATATCAAGATTTGTTTGATTAGTGTTCACTTTGGCAAAACACACATTGATAATTGAAACTACAAAGAGAAGATTAGCATGGCCCCTGTGCAAGAATGACGTGCAAATTCTGGAAACATTCCCTACATTTTGGAACCCTTGCGCATTGTTGGTGGGAATGTAAATTGTGTACTGCAATGGAAAACAGAATGGAAGTTCTTCAAAACATTAAAAATAGAATTACCAAATGATCCAGCAAACCTACTTTGGGTATTTATACAAGATAAGTCAAAGCAGAATATTTGCATATTCTGTTTTATTTTAGCACTACTGAAGTGGAATGTCCTTTGACAGATGAATAGATAAGGGATGTGATATATGCATACAGTGGACTATTCTTTAACTTAAAGAAGGAAATCTCATCATATATTGAAACCTGAATAAACTTTGAAGACATTATGCTAATTAAAATAGGCAGTCACAGAAATATAAATACGAAAGAGGTTTCAAAAGTAGTCAAACTCATAGAAAAAGAAATCAGAAAGGAGGTTTCTGGTGGCATGGGGAAGGAAAAGTGGGAGTGGGAATTCAATTACTGCAGAGTTTTAATTTTCTAAGATAAAAAAGTTCCAGAGATCTGTTACACAACAATGCAAATATATTTAACCCTACTGAACTGTATACTTAAAATTGAAAAAAGATGTAAACTTTATGTCATGTATATTTACCACAATTAAATTTATTTAAGGTGATAATTTGCCCGGAGGCCCCAGCAATCCTTCGTGGTAGAAATACCTCTGAACTGAAATGAATTACTCAAATATGCATTTAAAATAAATCTGGGAGATTCAGTGTGCCACCCCCTGGGGTCTGTTAATAAGGAGTTTGTTAATAAGAGAGAGGTGGAGATGCAGTCTCTCTATGGATGCTCTAGTGGTGATAGGGACTTATCCTGGCTCCAGTGTTAGCAAGTTTCACCTCCTCTGTGGCCCAGCTTCTCTCAGATGATTCCTTAAAGTATTGGTGTGGGGGTCCAATCCAGAGATTCTAATCTGCTTTGTGAAACAAGGCGATCGCTAAGGACTTTTGAAAGCTCCCAGAAGGTAGTCAGAACTGTAAAGCATTTTTGGATCAGTGATTCACAGCTTTGAGGAGGCTAAAAGGATCTCTTTAAGCACCTTGTCAAACTACACATGCTCAGGACTCCTCCACTTTTTTTTTCTGTATACCCTGCTTCAAGTAATTCTCATTACTTCCATCTCTTTTTTTTCCTACCATTTGAGAAATATTAGATGATCTTTAATGCCTTTTCAGGTAAAATATGTCATGAAACTTTAAAAAAATTTGAGTCCATCATTAACTGGGTTCATATGTGATCAGGGTCCCAATTCAGACTGGTGAGTCTTAGTTTAGGTTGTGTGCATAGACATAGCTCACGTATCATCTAAATCCTCAGTTAAAACATAGTGAGTGGACTTAAAATTAAACCATGCCACTGAACTATGACAAAGCTCCACTGTTTTCCTTCTACAAGTTTGACGGGAGGTGAATGTAAGATGATTTGAGGGACAAAGGAATGAAGCGTTATCATGAGTTAACATTTGTGCGGTAGGATCAGAAAATACGGCCAGGCATGATTTTTCTTGACTTACTTGAAGCCTGTGGTGTTGAAAGGTATGCGGACAATCCTGAGGAATTGTAATAATGTCAGAGTGTGATCCACTGAAGTACCAACTGAAAACAACGACTCTTTAGTCACTGAAAGCCAGTTTAGATGCTTATGAGATCAGAAATTTGGCAGCACAGAAGATAGGGACTTGCCAACTTAATGCTGTTTAATATTAATTAAACTTAATATAACTTGGTATCTGTTTTTTAGATATTCCCTGGCAGAATACCAGAGAAGAAAAAAATCTATATTCACATTATATATGTATAATTAAGTTATGTAATTATACATTTATTCATAATTATATATTTGGATGATGTAATGCATATTATCAGATAGTCTAGAGTTCTGAAGATTTCTGGAATAATTGAGGAGGATGAATGGATATACCAAATCAATAATTTTTATGAAATTAGTTACCTGGGAAAATTCACATGAGAATATATTGATGCAGACCTTATTTATGTAAACAAGAATTCTCCATACGCAGTAGAGAAGTCTAAAATAGTGCTACATTGCCTGTATAATGGACATTCTGAAGTGGGAGAAAATAAAATGCCCAGAATTTTGTAAGAAGAAGTCATGGATGAGGTGACTACACACCTGTGTTTTAGCGCATGACTTAGGAATCCCAGTACCATTGGGAAACACAGTTACTGAGGTAATGTTCCCTAGAAAGGTATCCAGGACAAAAGATGAGAAGCCCAGTGTCTTTTATGTTAGCTTTTCTAATATTTAGAAGATTAAGTATTATTGGCATGCATGTAAAATTAAATCAGAGTTCCTAGCATTGGCTCTCATGGACAATGACACTGGTTGTACATGTGGGTGAGACCAGAAGAAATAAAGGCCAGAAGGTCAGAGGACCTGGACCAGGGTCTTAGTCATGCTCTTAAACACTCTGTGGACCTCATTTTCACTACATATAAAGTAGGGGGTAAGTCAGTAATTCATAAGCCAGGTTTATCAATATATTCTCTGAGGAGTTTTTATTTTATTTTATTATTTTATTTTATTTATTTATTTATTTTTGGTGGTACTGGGGTTCCTGGAAGCCCTTCTACCTCCGGCTACACTCACAGACCTATTTTTTTAATATATTTTTAAAATTGGAAACAGGGTCTCTTAAGCCAGCGTGGCTGGCTTTGAACCTGCGCGATCTTCCTGTCTCTGCCTCCCAAGTGCGGGGATTACAAGTGTGCGCTACCATGCCCGGCCCTCTGGGGAGTTTTTAAAGTATGTGGATACTCAAGATTCAATCCATGATTTATATACAGAGTAAGCCCTGAGAAAGTACATGCATAAAAATTACTCAGGAGAGATTGTTGCTTCCAACAAAAATAGAATAATAGAGACTGTGTTAACTCTTCTGAAGAAACAACTAAAAAACCAATAAAACATACTATAATTATTTTGAAGGCATTGAACAGGAGACAACAGAAGACAATAATCTCTGAGGAAAAGGGAACAAATGAAGTGAGCCCTATAATTGTCCAAGCTTACTGGGACACAGAGAGAATGTCCAGGCTGTGTTGCTGGTAGGTGGGACGTGGCTGAGTCTGGGGAAATGGGCTCAGGAACTCGAGGAAACGTAGTAGCTAGAGTTCATAGAATAAAGTAGGTCATCAACTCTTGATAAAACTATCGGCAAACTAGGTTTGGAAACACACTCAATCTGACAAAAGTCATCTATGAAAAACCAAGAGTTAACATTATAAAGCAATGATGAAAAATAAAACTTTTTCCTCTTAAGATCAGCCCCAAAGTAATAATACTCGCTTTAACACTTTTATTCAGTGTTGTCTTGGAGGTCCTAGCTAGAGCAATTAGGCAAGAAAAAGAAATAAAAATTTCACACAAGCTGGAAAGGTTGAAGTAAACTCAACTTTACATTCAAGTGACTTAATGTTTAAGCACAAAATCCAATGGAATCTGCAATAGAGATCTTAAAAAATTACTGGACCTATGTGAGTCATGGTTTCATTGTCATATCATATACTGAAAGAAAGGAACATTAGAATATAGATTGACAAAAAGTTGTGTTGCAAAGAACCCAGATTTCTTAAAGCATGGAAATAAAAAAAGCAGCATTTACCTTCTTGACCTAATTTTTTTGTAAATATTAATGATTGTAAATATGTTTTTACACATATTTTTATTGAAAATAAATGGTATATATTTAAACTATACTTGATGTCCTCTCCCCCCAACCCCCATTTTCTCTTCCCCCCTCCCACCAATGATTGTCCAGGGTAACCATGCCATATTCATACTTTTACACATATTCTGATGTGGACCCTCATTAAATCAAGTTCAGCCTTCTTCCTCTCCTATCCTTCCATTCAAACTTTGCTAAGGTTTCCTTTCTATTATCTGGAGTCCCTTTGGTATCCCCTATGCTCCCTAGTTTGGGCATATTAGAGGGAACATATAACCCTTCTCTTTCTGTGCTTGGCTGATGTCACTTAACATATGCTCTCCAGGACTTTCTATCTTCTTGCAAATGACATGGTTTTGTTCTTCTTTATAGCTGAATAGAATTCCATTGTGTGTATTTCCCATAATTTTGCAATCCATTCATCTGTTGATGGGGACCTGGGTTGGTTCCATATTTTGGCTATTACAAATTGTGCTGCTATGAACATAGGTATGCATATGTTGCTGTAGTTCTCTGATTTCAATACCCAGGAGTGGTAGAGTTGTGTTATATGGTGGATCTATTCTCAGTTTTCTAAAGAATCTTCATACAGATCTTCATAGTGGCTGAACTAGTTTGCATTCCCACCAACAGTGTAAAAGACTTCCTCTTTCCCCACATCCTCACCAGCATTTGTTGTTATTTGATTTCTTTATGCTTGCCACTCTGACTGGGATTAGATGGAATCTCAGTGTAGATACATGAAAAGATGTTCTACATCATTAGCCATCAGGGAGATGTAAATCAAAACTACACTGTAAATATGTTTTAAAAGGACAAAATACCTTGCAGCTCTGAAATTGTTAGCATATGAGCAAAAAGTCTTCATAATATATACTTTGAGTCCCTCTAAAATGGGAAAACTTACTCAAATATTACTCATTCTGAGGAATATATGCCCAAATAGAGAGAGATGGTCACCAATTGTAGGGTGTAAAAGCTTGGAGCGCAACCCTGTTCCTGAGCTTTGGGCTGGATATTAAAGTAGAGAAGCAATGTATGGGAAAGAAGGAGGTACAATCCATGTTAAATAGTAATTACCCCTATCCAATAAGATTTTTCAGCACTTCCTAATAGCATTGTAGATGTTGCATGTTGGTGATGAGTGCTAAGGATTAAATGAGAAAAAAAACCAAAAGATCAGGTATAAAGTATGGCAATTACATTAGGAAATTTATAACAGTCAAATATATACCTGGTTATCAATCAATGCCTCCTCCTCAAAAACAGTTATTTTCTTTTGGAATTTAAGCTGGGAAACACATTCCCCACACGAGGTAATAATTTAAGTCAGTGATTTGTTCCATTTCTCTTATAGTTATGATTACCTGGAAGCCTAGAACAAAATATAAAGTATAATTGTGATAATTCTAAAATTGTTATCAGTTTTATATTTGGTTTCTTTTTCCTTTGGTGCTCTTTGTTTTTCCCCCCCCATTAACTTTCTTATATACTTCCTATTCATTTTTGAGAAGAGGAAAGAAGAAAAACAAATAAATGTTTAAGTATCACTATATAAAAGTATTTCTATATGTATATGGAAAACCTCAGACACATAGTTATTCACACCCATGTATGAACTACTGAGGCAGATTCTGTATAAGCCACACTTGAGAAGTAGCTTCATTATTTTACAATTACCCAGCAGTTGTGGTTCCATGTGAGTGTATCTTGTGTTTCTGTGTCTTTCCTCATCCCATTGAGATTCATTCTTTAAAAACTTTGAGTTGAAAGAAAATCCACCCTTTTTTGGCCACAGAGGACGAAGCGTAAGTTAATTAAATTCCTCGTAGGCGTCTTTCCTGATGCAGTAATACTAAATCCAGAGATAAGTTGTCTTGGCAACCTCTTTGGCGACTGTTACCAGTCTGCTTTTGAGTCTCGTGAATAAAGATGTTTGAGAACGTAAATCACCAGCTGAGGGCCAACAGTGCCCCCTCCCACTCTTCCAAAGAAGCTGGACATTAATTGATACCACAGTACACTCTGCCTTCACTTATGTTTGAATCAAGCAACGTTCATGGCTCAGCCTTTGGATGATGGCATAGATTATTCATGCTTTCAAAATGTAATAAAGACACATAATATCAGTTTTCCAATTAAAGTTTATGACCAAGCTCAGTGATGGTTATAGCTTTTGGCAGAGATTTTTAATTTTCTTCAAATGCTTTCTTGAGATTTACAAAACAGCTTCAAGCTTAAACATGGCTAGCATGGGGGGAACTGGGAAAGGAGGGACCGAAGCGATGCATGTGCACAGAAATATGACATGTGTATGTAAAAACCACTCAAGTGGTAAATCTGGTGAAAGAATCGACAATGGTCCTTTTAAGAGGTGATTTGTTGCCGATAAAAAATACTTTTAAGATTCAGTGCAACTGAAGAGATTGACAAGCTAATCAATTTGTTAACTGTAATTTTTGTGGCTAGCTTATGTGCACTGATTTTTTTTTCTTAGCACTGAAATGCTGATAATTTTTTTTTTTACTAGACAATCAAGTAATTCCCATGAAGGGAGACTTCATGTTGACTTCTCTGTAAAAATCTAAGTTAGTAAACAATTAGGTAGGACTAAAAGTTGCCAAAGACCATTTGGTAGGGATGCTTCGCTTTATAGAAGTGATTCAGAGACCTCGTAGTGTCCTGTGCCTGTGGTTAGCTATGATCAGGCTGCATGTTCCCAGCATGGCCCAGGGAACACAGACGGTCCTGTCCTGCGCCTCTGCCCCTCTCAGTTCTGTCTAAAACAACCTTTGCGTGTTTTTTTTTTCTGCTTTATACAAATAACATGGTATGATTTAAAAATCTGGGATGCTGAATCATATATGCCTTTGTTAAAATTTGGATTATATACATTTTAATTTAATTTTTTGGTACTGGAGATTGAATCCAGGAAAATTCTCTCTCTGAGCTATATTCCCAGCTCTTTTTATTTATTTTCTTTAACTTTTGAAACAATAGGGTCTTGCTAAGTGTCTGAGGCTGTTTTCACACCTACGATCCTCCAGTCTTAGCCTTTCAAGTAGTTGGAGTCCAGGAGTGTACCACCATGTCTGGATAACTATTAACTCCTCCACCCTTTTGTGTGCCCCCCAGGGCCTTCTGCATGCTGGAAAAGCACTCTTATTGAGTTACACCCCAAGCCCATACCTACATTTAGAAAAAAAAATTCTCTTCCATAATATTGATTCTCATATAATTCTTAAGTCAGATAATTGCTACTCTATAAAATACATGGAGAGGGTCTATAACTTGGGACTTATACAAATGACAAATCAAAGCAGAAAAATCAGTGATCCCGAGGACAAAGCATTTGAAATTGTCAAGAGAAACCAAAATCCAAACACACACACACACACACACACACACACACACACATACACACATACACGAGTGGGGTAAACCTACAGATATTATGGGATAACATCAAATGAGCCTCTGGGGTCCATCTTGCTCTTTTTAAACGTGAGTTGGTCAGCAGCAGAATATCGCCTTCTTGGTTCTTCATATGTTGAAGCTGAGACAAGGTATAAAATGCTACAACTCTAGTACAAAATGCTCATTTCGAGATCCATTCCTTTGGAAGCACAAGATATGGTCCTTTTATTGGAGTTACTTGGGCAGTGCCGTCCAACACAAACGGGAGAGAAATGTTCCGTGTTTGTACTAACTAATTACTGTGGTAGACACTGGTCTCATGTAATTATAAAACACTCAAAATATGGCTAGCGTGATGGAGGAGGAGCTGCATTTAAAATTTTACTCAAATGTAAATAGTCATACGTGCATAGAGGCTTCCATATTGTACTGCAAGAGTTTAAGGGTTGGGTGAACAGGTGTGAGGAGCCTGTTCTCTGTCTCCTCTCCTATTTTTTCTTCTCATTCTTTTTTCCTCAACTCTTTTTTCCTACTTCATGTTTTTCTCTATACATGACAAAATAATCCAGGCCAAATAGCCCTCCTACTATTATTCTTTTTTTTTAAAGAAGTTTATTAAAAGATAGAAATACAGAGGATAGGTACAGCTCCATACCAGACTGGCATGGAGGGGTGACTTGAATGAATACACCCCCTCCTACTATTATTCTTCCAAGAAAACATACTCAAGTTTCCTTTTGGGGGCAGTCTTCCACTGAAACAATGAATAGTTTCAGGCTCCATACAGTCCTGGTAGGGCACACTCTCTGCTGTGAAGGGGGGGTCTGTGGTTGCCCAGTGCCCCTCAATTTACACTTTATGGGCAAGCATTCGCTCTGTCAGTGTAGAACACAAGGGCCTGGTTGAGCATCTCCCATGTCACTGACATGGATACTTCTTGATAAGCTGTAATGATATAGTACTCCCTTTATGTTACCTGATACAGATTTTCATGCTGACAGCTGTCAGTGGAGTAAGCCATCAGGTTCAGTCTTCATTCGTAGAACAGCTAATGACTTCATGGCTAGAGGTTTTGTCCATCCACTTCTAGTCCCTCAACCCCCACATGTTCTGTAAATATAAATCACACCCGTGTCATAGTAGTTTCTTTGAGCCTTGTGTTCATCCCTGGCATGAACACCAGGCTACATTCTGCCAGTGCTGTAGGAAAACAAAAAGAAAGAAGATGAATACAGGCATTTGCACTCTAAGGTGGGAAGTAGACAAACTGTTCATAGGAAGCCCTGTGGAACATTCCTAGTTTGGAAAGAAATCTCTCTCTTTCTGGTCTAGTGTCTGGCTGAGGAAGTCTTTGCATGGCAACTTCTGAAGTCACAGGATTCGACGGTGATCCCTGAGTGAAGTGGGGTTGCTCAGCCCTGCCCTATTCCTTCAGGATCTGACTTTCCAGATACCAGCTGGCTCGTCACCCAGTCAGGAGGGAACCCAGGCCACTCAGCAACCTTCCTGGTTCCTCCCAGCTGCTTAAAATAGCCTTTTCAGGTTTTATTTCTTATGGTGTGAACACTTTGTTGCTTTCAACCTCAAAAAATCCTTGACATCTAAATTGATGCACTATCAAAATAATTTTTGCTCCATTTATTGGCAATTTGGTCAATTAACTAAATATCCTAAAAATCATAGTGTGAATAAAGAAAATTCCTCTCTTTTGTTTGATTAATATTTTGGTACTTCCTGTTTTAGGGCCCCTGCTTGGGCACATTTCTTTTATATCCTAAGAATCAGAAGTTGTCATTGTCATTCTCAATTGAGGATGAGAAAACCGAGGTTTGGGGAGTGAGCGAATTCTGCAAGATCTCATAGCCAGAGGGTAGAGTTGATACACAATCAGGGTCTGTCTGGACCAAGTTACAGTTCTTTCCACTTTCATGCATTTTACCCCCATAACAAAGCAGGCTGGTGTGAAGTGTAAAATCTATATGTCATATTTAGATTCCAGATACCTTCGCTAGTGAGTTTTAAAACATCTATTCACTACAATAGATCTGATAAGACTGAAAATTAGGATAATTATTTGAATTAGATTGTGTCTTTGGAAAAATATATTTCTTTACCAGCATCAAAAAGCCTAATTTTCATGAAATATTTTATAAAAAAATTTATTGTAATTTTTAAAGAATCTTCATCATTGTGAGTTTTTAGAAATGTGTGTACATATATGTGCGTTTTATATAGACATAAGTCCAGTCCTAAAATTCAACTTTAATTTTTTGAATTTTTCCTTTTAAGATGAAAAGAAATCTTTTCTAAAGATGCTGGCTTACAAAGTTGGTTCTCAGTTTGAGTTTATCTTGCAACCTGACATGCAGCTTTGACTAAGATAATTAATTCCTGGGGCCTCAGCTTCTCCACCTGGGAAATTAGAATGAGGCCATAACACTGTTCTTATACTTTTTTCCTCAAAGAAGTAAAGATTTATAAATGGGTTAGACATAACCAACACTTTCTCCCTGAGTGCACTGTCTCCTTTTGACCCCTGTCACTTCATAGTCATCAGGGATAAATAAGCAGACCTGCCCCTGTGGCGTCCACACCACACCTGGTGTTCATTCTGCAGAGCTCTCCTCACCATGGGGATTCCAGAACATTCTCCTCCTTATCAAATGTTCATTTCCAGAAATAGCAGATTCCATAGGACCAGGGGCTGTAACGTGAGAGAAGCCAGTTTTTAGGAAGCGTCTGTAACTATGTGCAGAGTGACCACAAGGTGGCAGCTTCTCGGAATCTTGGGTCCCCAGAGCCCCTAAGTGCAGCCTGGGTGGTGGATCTCAATTTCCAGCCCAATTACAATGGAGACAATAGGGTCCAGTGTAGTCACAGCGATAACTGCTGAGGAGTTTGATGGCCAAGAGTCTAGAAAACAACTTCTCAGTGGTGTTTTCTACATGGCAGTAACCACACTACTCTCCCCTGTTAGAATATCATGCCTTGCAGAATGCCTGATACCACTTGAGAATGTAAACTGATAGGAGGTAGGGGTGGGGGAGGAGGAAGAGACTCTGCCTTATATTTTCCTATTATTCAAAGTCATCGGTCTTCAACCTTGAATGTGCATGAGAATATCCCGGGGAACTTTTAAAATGAGTCTCTGGGGCAGCGTCCCAGAGATTAATTTTTAAAAGCACTCCGGGTGATTCTAAAGTGTGTTCAGGGTTGAAAGCCACCTTCCAGGGCCCCCTCAATTTATTCATTCATTCATTCGCCATTTATTGCATACTTCCTCATGTCAGCTCCGAGCAAGGCAATGACGACGATGTAAAATGAGATTCTACAATTGCCCCCGATGACTTTGCGAGTTAGCAATTCAGTAATTCAGTTCAGCGGAAGTCAATTGGGCAAACATTTATCAAGCTCCATGTACATGACAGTTATGAAGCCAGACCCTGAGAGGGTGGAGATGAGAGCCAGTCCCGCTGTCTATCTGGCGTTCATGTTCTAGTAGGTGGTGTGTACATCTAATTATCATATGAAGAGAATAGGGTCTTAGTCACACCTTACCTTTTTAGAACATTTCAGAGTAGCACAAAGCATTTTCAACAACCTATCTAACTTTCATCAACCTCTATAATTCTCCTTGACATTCACCAATAATTCCTGAGACTGGTAAATACCTGGCTATCATTATTTGAAGTTCAGAGTATAGACTAGTGTGGTTTACCCATAAAAAGCAGAGTCAGACCTCACCTTCAAGCCTGTGGCCAGTGTTCACATTCCCATTCAATGTTAAATGTGAAGCTCAAGAAAGAATAGTTAATTTTGACTACAGAAGTAAAGGCGTTTATCCCTGAATATATTTGCACATTTGTCCTAGGAATTTTATTTTCTGAACAGTGAGGAGAAGACCAATCTCTGTGTCTCCATCTAGTCAAAGGCCTCTTACCTTTCTATAAATTATTAATTAATCAATTAATTAATCAATTAATCTTCCTGTCCCTAAGCACATAACCCTTTGAAAAATATAATCTTCCACTCTCACCCAAATGCAGATCTCTAAAATTGCTCTGGACACCTACTGTCTTTTTTCTTTCTTTTTCTGGTGGTACTGGGGTTCCTGGAGACCCTTCTACCTCTGGGCTACACTCCAAGACCCATTTTTATACTTTTTATTTGGAAACAGGGTCTCTTAAGCCAGCGCGGCTGGCTTCGAATCTGCGCGATCCTCCTGTCTCTGCCTCCTAAGCGCAGGGGTTACAACGTGCGCCACCACTCCCGGCATGGACACCTATTGTTTTAAAGAGAAAACAGAAAATATTTAGTTCCATTGGCAGATCTGCTTGCTGCCAGCTTCTGTTAGTCATAGAGAGGTTTAATTAGGGGACTGAAAATTAGTCCACATGTATATAAGGAAGCCAGACTAGTCTCATTCTGTCAGCTAATCGAGTGTGAAGCTAAGTTCCGTATGGGTTGGGACTGGCTCATGACAGAGTAGATGAGGAACATGCGTTAAGAATGAACCTTATGGTTGATTTGGAAAGTTGGCTCTTAAGGGGGTGGAGTATGGATGAACATCCTCCTCATGTGTAGAACCCAAATGTTAGGACATCCTTTAGGGTCAGTAGGCACAGAAAGATATTCCTCATAGTGGTTCCATGCTCCCAGGGCAGTCGAGAATCCACTCAGTGGTGGGTTCTCAGCTCTTCCAAACCCTTCCTATTGCACAGGACATTCTGTTGCTGAAGATGTCATCATTATGGGTTTCTGAGATTTCCAATCCTTTCCTTCAAGATTCCGCATTGTTATAGTGTCCAGATTTAGGCACGATGGCCCAACAGAAACACAAATACAGAGAAATGCATCCTGCAGAAGGCAGGATCTGCATATAATTGTAAAGAACAATTGAGAAATTTTTGTGAAGTTTTAGGCTGAAGAAGCAAAGACCTCCAGTGAAGCTGGAAGCCCAAGAATGTTTTCAAGTATGCACGTATATATTTGTGGAAGCATGGTTACGTTTGCTCTGTCCAACACCATAGAAAAAGTGATGTCCAGGGTTGGACGTGACATGGGAGTGAATCCCAACTTTCTCTGATAGGGAAGAACGTCTGAGTTACTGGGCAGTGGGTAGGAGCTGCTGCTTCACAGCTCTCTGTCTTCAGAGGTGGTCAGGAGCACTGGGTTAGGAATGTGGCAGTAGAGGTTTCTGGACTTGGTAAAAAGTCAGATTTAATGGTCTTTTTTAGGACTATTCAACAATTCTGGCTTTCTACCTAAACAAAGCTTGCTCTAATTTTATATTTTATATCTGTAATTGTATTTCTCTAATTGTAAGTCATTGAATTTCACTCAGAGTAGAGAAAACAATTGATTGATGTTCACAGTTATTTGATTGTTCAGCAGACAGGTTATCCATTACCCAAGCTGTGGTTACATGAGACACTCAACTAGTGCCTGGTAAATAAACATGCAGATAACTTTTTTACTTGTATTAGAGATGAAACCTGGGGTCATTCCACCTCCAAGCCACACCACCAGCCCTATTCTATTTTTTAATTTTGAAACAGTATCTCGCTAAGTTGCTGAGGCTGGTCTTGACTCTGTCATCCTTCTGTCTCAGCCTACCAAGTCCTGGGATTACAGGAGAGTATCATCATACTTGGCTACAAACAATTACTCATTTTTCTAATGTTGGATTTTTTGGGGGACCAGTTGGGACTAAGGGTCCCACACAACCTGGCTCAATTCTATCTCCAAACCTCCTCTTGACCTGAACCCTTCACACTTTACAATTGAGTCATATTCAACTACTGGAAGTTTTTGAATGCACTTTGTCAGACCCGCACATCCTTACTTAGGCTGTTTCTCTGTCAGAAACACTCTTCCATTCCTCCCTGGAAGTGTGCACACCTGCCAGCCTCGCTCTTGGTCCTCATTTAAGGATCATCTCAGGAGTAATTTCTGACCCCCAAGGCTGTGTTCTTGTCCACCTTCTGCTCCCAGTTTTTTTCTTCTCTGGACTCCCTGGAAGATATCACTCGTCAATAATGCCACATTCCCTTAAGATGTTGTGTTTAAAATTTTAGGTTAAAGTTTTATAACAAAGTGCTATGAGAATGCAGTGTGGTGCAGTTGCTAAGAAATTGCTTAAACTAATAATGTTGATCAATAATATTGTGTGTAATAATTATAAGTCACAGGCAGGCATCTAAGCGGGAAAAGACTTACAGGAGAATTCCTGGAAAACCTAGGGGCATCCGCCCTACCTGAGAGCATCTGTCCAACCCAAGGTCGCATACCTTAGATAAGCGACCCTCTCTCAAGTGACCTCTCTTGTGACCCTGTTATCTTAAAAACCGGCTGTACAATACCTTATTGGATGGAAGCTGTAAATTCAAAAAGCATCATCAATGAGTAACAGAATGACTTGCAAAATGTTGTACAACTGCATAAAAATTCTCCCCAAAGGGCGATCTTGGCCCTTGCCGCCTATGTGGAGACACATGCGCTTGGGGCCAGGTTCTAACCTGTAATAAAGTGTGGCTTGACGGACTAATAATTGGTTATGGACAGTTATTCTCACCCAAATATGCTACAACAAAGAAAGCCTGGATTCAACTTTAGGACTCCTAGCAAGGCATCTGGGGCGGCTGCTGGTACTGAGCTGGAGTTGATAATCTGGAGGAAACCCTCCTGACAGTCTCAGTTGAGGATTCACTTTGCTTATGACACTTTTCTATGTTGCATTTAAAGCGTTATAAACTTGCTTTTTGCATAAGGCTGCAATGACTATTAGGAGGATTGTTTTGTTTAAAAAATTTCCATCCGCAATACCATGCATAGTGCTTGAGATTAGTCTTCATGTAAGAGTGCCTTGATTTAGAACTAAATGGGAGGACTTGGCTGGGAGAAGTTTGAAAGGGAAGAGTGCGTCAGATTTCTCGGTGTGCATGTCCACCAATGATGCAGGGAATGTATTGGCATTAAGTAGGCACTAAAGTAGAGGCCCCAGGACTTCTTCTCTCCTAGAAGATGACTGGAAATGCTCTTCTCAGGGTCTGAACACCCTCTGGAAGGTAAGATGTTACTTACCTTTGAAGTTCTTTTTATCTTTTTTTCAGGGGGTGGGTAGGTAGTACTGGGGTACATTCTACCTCCTAGCTATGACACCAGACCTTTTCATTTTTCATTTTGAAACAAGATCTTGCTAAATTGTTGGAGGCTGACCTTGAATCTGCAATCCTCTTGTCTCAGCCTTCCAAGTACTGGGATTACCACACTTGGTTCTTGTTATTTTTCAAACAGTCCTATATTCAGCTCCTTGCTGTGGGCAGAGCTATTTATGCCTGTCTCCTCTCTCTGCCTGGGTATACACTCCTTTTTTTTTTTTTTTTCTGGTGGTAGTGGGTTTCTGGAAGCCCTTTTGCCTCTGGGCTATACTACACTCCCAGACCTTTTTTATTTTTGGAAACAGGGTCTCTTAAGCCAGCGCGGCTGGCTTCGAACCAGCGCGATCCTACTGTCTCTGCCTCCCAAGCGTGGGGATTACAAGCGTGCGCCACCAGGCCAGGTTTACACTTTCCTTTTGAAAGTGCCCACTTGCCTCTTTTTATCTGCCTTCACTTCAGATTTTGCTTTTATTTGCCACTAGGGGTCAGAGTTGAGTTCCGATCCACCTGGATTTCTCTTGGCCTTAATCCTTCTGGTCCTTTCTGTCCACAAACTCCTACGGGCCACACTTCTTTCCTTCTGCTCCACGCATGGATCTTGCTTTTAGGAACTTGTCCTCAGGCAGCTTTTGCCTCTGAGCTTCCAGCCCTGCGGGAGCCTCAGGAAATAGCAGCACGAGGCCTGATTGCACGGGCACCGGAGGCAGAAAGAAACGATTCCTCCATCCGCATCCCCCGTGGTTCTGGCAAGATGCTAAGCGCTAATCAGCTTTCTTGTCTAAAAAGGAATATTTTAGGTGATTATACTTGCCTCATATAATTTGGGGGAAGATTACAAGCTGTACCCTTAGCAGCAAAGAACTTACAATTTGTTTTTTGAGTGAATAATTAATTTTGTGAGAGGTCCCAAAACTACTTTGAGTCTAAAGAGGAGAGTGAGGAGAGATGCATTTTAACTAGAAGTGTTGGAAAACCTCATGGGGAAATGGGTTTTGAGCAGGTCTTCGGGGCAGAGGAGGCTGGGGAGAGGCCCCAAGGGAAGAAATGACCTTTGCTGGCATCGGGGTTGGTACTTTATTGAGCATTTGCTCTCAGGGGAGGAGACAAGGGACACCATGCCCTCCAGTTTAATCCTGCATTCTGAAGTCCAGCAGGCCACCCCATTGGCAGCAGGGTTCAGCAGTCCCAGGAATTTGGGAATGAACTGAGTAATCCTTCTTTGGAAGAGGAGCCATGATTTGGATGACACCAGCCTTGGCCTTATCATGATAGGGAATGCTTTTCAGGCTCATGTGAACTTTGTTTTGGGCCCCCAAATCCCTGCATTTTCCTAGCTAGTGAATCTGTGCAGGTCCAAGAGATGCATGTCATAGCAGCTCCTTTATCCAGAGGCTGAGACTTGAACATGGGTCAGGCCAAGAGCAAGGACTAAGAGGGGGGCTCTGGGAGAGCTGGTCCAAATCCACAAGTATGAGCAGGGCTGACAGGGACGTCAGATGGGGAGGAGATGCTGATACCCGGAGGCGTGTGATGCTGGGTACCCTCACTCGACCCTGGCCATCACTTCTGGCACCTGGATGCTCACCTTTGAGAAAAAATGCCTGAGTATATTAGATTTCATCATAGTAGGTAAGTTTAATTTAAAGAAACAAGGATTCAGGCATGTGAGAAAGGTCTGTAGGATGGAAGAGAGGTTAGAGAAAGGAAAATCACTGTGTGTGGGTGTGTGTATCAAGGGACCAGGTTGCAGCATAATCTATAGGTGGAAAGACCTCAGAGCCACAGATCAGTAGAAAGAGCTGCTGTCTACAGAGATATTTAAGGACAGGCTGCCACTTCATGAAAGAGAGGTCATTTGTTACTTATTGGAATCAGAATTTAGATTACATAAACTCTAGTGTGTAGGAAGTTTGATAAAATGTGTCTTTCTAAAATGTTGGCTATAGGATACTTCACCCATTCAACATTCTTGGATACTCTGAAAAAGTACAGTTCCTCCCTCACATGTATTAAATGATCCTTGCTGTGTTGTTTTTGATGGAAAATACTATTATCTCAGCTCAGGGCTTGAACTTTGTTTCTGACTCCCTGGCCCATAAGGAAAAAATAGTAGTTTTTCACTAAATGTCTGTTGAGTGAATGTCAAATTAATTTTACTGATTCTATGTCTGAAAAACATGACCTAAGTACCTTCTGCATGCAAGCTCTTTTTGGAGGATACTGGGCTTAAGGCTTTCCATTCCCCCACGTTTGTAATTTTATAGGAACAAATAATAATTTTTCTTCTATGAAGCATACATGCTGCTCTAAGAAAATTGTATTTGACCTAGAACTGGGATTTCAGATTGTCAGACATTTATATCACTCAACTTCTGCAACCATCTTTATTAGAAAGATCAAGCAGGATTGGTGACACACACCTGTAATTCTGGAATTTAGGAGACTGAGACCTGAGAATTGAAGGTTTGAGGCCAGCCTCAGCAACTTAGCAAGACCCTCAACAAGTTAATGAGACACTGTTTCTAAATAAATAAATAAATAAATAAATAAATAAATAAATAAATAAGGAAGGGGCTGGGGTATGTCTCAGCAGTAGAATACCACTAGGTTCAAGCCCTAGGACCACAAGGGGGGAAAATCAAGCAGATATTAGTAGTATCCCATTCAGCTAATAAGAAACGGAACCATATGGAGGCTAAGGTAGTTCTCCCATGATTACAAAGAAGGAATGAGATGATACAGGATTTAAGTTTCAGCTGTAAGGCTCAGAGGCCAGCGCAGTTCATTAAAATGAAGGAGTGATCATTAGCAGTCATTAGTAAGTTAGGATATGGTTAGGACAGAGCTAATAATTACTGAGTACTTTCTAAGCACCAGACACTAAGCATTTGCTCTTTTACTCCTTGTACCAGCCTCATATTATGTATTGTATGTGTCTATTTTACTGATGAAAAAATAGGGCTCAGGATCTTTGAACCTAGGCTCATCAGAACCTGAAACACATCCTCCAAATGTCTCTCTAACTTCTATTTGTGCATTATAGTCTTGCACCATCATGTGCTTCATATTGGTAGTGACGTGCGTGCACACAGCACTTGGTGGGCTTTCCCCAGGCTCCCTCCCCACTCCTACCATTCTTAGGTGATCGTTCCCCCACATTTGTGATTCTGTAGGAACAAATAATAATTCTTCTTCCATGAAGCATATATGTTGCTCTGAGAAAAATGTATTTGACCCGGAACTGGATTTCAGATTGTCAGACATTTATTTTTCAGAGTGTTAACATCTCCTAAAGCTGTTTGTGCCTCCGTACTGGCTTGAATTGGGTGAGAACTTAAAAGGTAAGTTAAAGGTGGTAAGAAATCTCACCGTCCACCAGCTCTGTGTAGACTTTAGGACCATTGGAGAAGATCTCAGGACCTGGCTGGCAATTTTACTAGCTTTTGGGAGCTGGGAGGTCATTTCAACTTCCTGGGCCTTAGTTTCATCATCCATAAAATGGTGCTGGTAATTATTCCCACCTCTCAATAGTGTGGTTAAAAGGATGAAAGAATGTGGTATACATAAGGTATTTGAGTCTGTGACTGGCACATGAGGCTGTCACTTCCCCTCCACACACCACACTCCACATTCCACATTTGCAATTCAGTGAGTCCTGAAATAAAATACAAACTGGGCTGAGTGTGTAGCTCAGAGGTGGAATGCCCCTAGGTTCAATACCCAGCTATCAAAACAAAACACTAAAAAGCTGGGTCTGTCTAGTAGATCCTAAGAAGTCCCACAGAATGTGGCCCTTCGCTCAGATGAAAGAATTCAAGCAGCAAGAGAAGCAGATCCAGGTAGCCTGGGGTCTAGAACTTATGTGGAGAATGCAAATGCCAGAAACAGGTGAACGTTTGCCTTGGAAAGGTTTAAGGGTCATGGAAAGCCATGATTAGGCTAATGGATTTGCTGAAGTCAGCCTGTTCCTCAAGGTAAATGTTCCTGTATCTCTTGTTTGCCTGCACCATTTCTTAAATATCTCCCTTGTCAAATTTTGTCTCATGGATCTTCTTCACATCCTTTGTGTTTTTATTACTAACTGCCATTTCAATGACTCTACAGTTGTTCTGCAGCCAGCCCAGTAAGACTTTAACCCTAGTCCTCACTGCACAGTTACTAGTAAAACTTTGCCTCCCGGGCTCTGCACCCATGCAGTAGCATCCTTACCTCAACCTCTCCCCTCAAGAATGAATGAAAGTTGTGGACCAGTGTCCAACAGGGCCTTAGCCCAAGAGTGAGGGCCCCCGGCCTGCCCCTCTCAATCTGCTTTGTGTCTGCATTATTCTTTCCCCCTCAGGTGTGCCACAGGATGGTTACTGAGGAACTTACACAATCTTTGGGTCCCCCTTTTTTGGAGGGTCAGCACATAAAATTAGACACAAACAAGATTTCCATAACAAACTTTTAATGTGGATTAAATTGAGCTGTAATTTTATAATTCACTCTTTAAAAAATATTTTCACACAAACAAAATATTTATACTCCTAAAATAATTCTAGGCTTTCTAGCTGAGTTGAAATCAAAGTTGGAGACTATGGATGCCCTAACATAATAAGGTCGGCTTTGTGGAAAGAGGGAAAGTTCTTCCTTTGCTCTGGTCACTTATGTTTAACTTCAAAAGGCTGCTTTCTGAGAAAAAGCCAAAGGGCTAGTAAATCCAAGAGTGTGTGGCATGTTTCAGAAGGGGGAGTCTTTGGAATAGGCAGATGGGAGGTATGGCTGAAGGTGAGCAGCAGCCCAGAGTTCATCACGGCACCCTGATGCATCACCTGGGTAGGTCACGCACAAATATTTATCCCCGGCCTGGGGATCCTTTTTGGCTGCTTTCAGGCAAAGAATGTCAAATAGTAAAGATGCTAAGCAAAAGAGGCCTTTTTATTTTATATTTGGTCTCCTTTACTTCCCCTATGTGTACATGGGCTGCCTCCTTTCAGGGTGCTGCGGGGAAGATTAATTAGCTAATATTGGTAAAGGGCCTTTGATGATGGCTGCTAAGTGTTCCTGCCATGTAATAGTCATTTTTCCCCAAGAAAATGTCCATATCGCCACTAATTAAGCATTATTGAAGCACCTTGCGCCCCATTATTTTACAGTTGTCTTGCAATTAGCTAGCATCTGTCCCATTTCATATGACACATACTGCCCATTTCCCTGGTTTAATTTTTTGGAAATTCTATGGGAAGCCTGAGCATTGTTTCTTATTCACTGCAACTTGAATAATTAACAATGTAAATATGGCTTTGGGGTGATATTGTCAACAATAAGAGTTCTTAAGAGATTTTAATTAAGGACAGTATTGCTGTACTTTATGTGAAAGTTTACTGTGGTGTCTAAACACTCCTCCCCTGTGGACAGTGACTCGGGACTGTGTGTGTGTGTGTGTGTGTGTGTGTGTGTGTGTGTGTGCGCATGTGTGTGTAGTGTACACATGTGTGTGTGTGATTGCCGTGACTAATCGTGTAATTCAAGATAAGGAAATGACAGCAGTGTCCTCATTTGGCTTAGCCTTCTCTAAGTAGCTGATTAGTTAGCTTTTCACCATTTCCTCACTCTAACCTAGAGATTTCTCTCACATTAAACACCATTTGTTAGATGTCTATTTTCTCACCTATCAGAGTCAGCGTGTCCCCTCTGTTTTCACTCTTTCAGTGTGTCAATGAGGTCTTAACACAATGACAGGACGAGCCTTCCACACTGGTTACAAAGCTTATGATAGATAAAAACAGAACTTGGCCCAAATCGGCCACATCCCAGACTGGGCCCTTTCTACCTTATCATAACTTAAACAAAATTGCTGAGTTTTCTATCTGGAAGTGAGCCTTGGTCACCACAAAGGCCAACCTGTGCCTTCCCTAGGATGTTTCTCAGGGTCACTCGTTTAAAGACATCTGCCTTGTGCTTTGATATTTCCTATCACTTCCCACAGAAAAGTTTTATCACTTTTATTTTAGCTATGTGCCATTGAGAAATGAAATATAATGAGACTGCTATAAAAGCATGAACTTTGGAGACAACTGGATTGTGCACATCCAATTTATTTTATAAGAATGACATTGTATGATAAATAGTTTAAAACTTGTTTTTTCACATAACTTATCACAGATACTCTTCCAGATTAACATTACTATATGCCAACATGCTTCATTTATTTCCTTGGATTATATTTTTTATGTGACCTCTTCCCATCTGGATCATCTTTGTAAAAAAAAATTCACCACCTCTCAAGCTTTGTATTGTTGATGTGACTATAAAAGATGAACATGTCTGAGACGTTCTCTGAATGTTTTATGGCACAGTCAAAGACCACAGCATGATCTTTTGGATGGATAAAGACAAAGTGAACGAATGAGAGAGTGAATGAATGAATGGTGAACGAATGGCTCTTGCTCACAGGTATGATAATCTCTCCACAATGCTTACATTCAAGCTTATACTCAGTTTAGTAACTTAAAAATGATAATGAAAATAATTTTTTAAGAATATTTAAGAAAGCCAGATGTTTGTGTCTGAGCCCCAGACATCTCTCTGCGGTGGGAAAACTGGACTAGATGACACTTACCATAATGATACATCCAACTTCTTTACAACCATTGCTGCTAAGAACAGAACATGTTGCTCTCAAAGGAGCTGAAACATAAAAGCCTACTGTAGAGAGACTTCCTCCACCCCAGTTCATGTGCAGGGACAGAATGATGGAGGCCAAGAGGAGGTTTGGACTTGAAATCACAGGATTCCTTTCAGAAATGAGCTCTACCATGGGCAGTTATCTGTGCAAGAGATAACTTGTCCTCTGAAGGACTGTGTACCATAAGAACTATTGAGACTCCATGAAACTGATTCTGACTTGGAGATTTTCTTGTAGGATGCTTACTAGGTGAGCGTTCTCTGGAGCAGCACCTGTTAGGGGGCAAGAGAAGCAGGACCCAACAGAGGTGGATGTGATAAGGCTGAAGCGGATCCACTGGTTGCATCTGATGTTGGAATGGCCCTTCGGAGCTGTGCATGATGAAGGAGGAGGACCAAGCTTTCGAATCCTGCAGAATGTCCCTAGAAGGCAGAGGGTTAGTTAAGGCAGCTCTCTTTGGCCACTAGAGGGCTGTTTCAGGAAGGAATTGGACAACAGGATGTCAGCAATACATATTTGTCTGTGCAGGAGTTTCTCAGTCCTCAGAAGAAATTGAAATGGGGCTTTCAGCATGGACTCTACGATGGTGGTGGAAGAAGATTTTGAGCTCAGGAAGCTGGACTCCTTATGCCTGCATCACAATTTTCCTCCCTTGAAACTCAGTAACTACTATCACTTCCATTTTATTGAAGATATATACTCTCTTAATTAACTTGACCAACTAACATGGCACATGGTTGTAGGACCCATCTTATACCATTAATACAACCACACATTTCCTAGGGCCTGAATTTGTCTATTTGGTTAGCAAGTAAGAAGTCACTTGGTAGCTTGCTAAAATGTTCAACACTCAGCAGCTTGCTATGACTTAGTACATTGAGTGAAACTGTATGCACAGGCACCCACATGTATGCAGTGTTTTGGGACAAGTAGATATTAAGTATTTTTCTCTGGAGAATGTCACTTGGGTCTTCAGAAGAGTAGAAGGAATCCATTACAACACACACACACTAAAAGTGAAGTCTATTGCTTGTAAATATAACACCATGCAGTCAAACAATACATACTTTTAGACATCACCCAAAATTCCATATTATTTCTGCGTGAATTAGTTGCATATCTATGGTATGCTTGCTAGGGATGCAGGAGTAAATGGAGTTTATAGATTGGTGACAAGGTTGTGCTGGATCTTGATCCCAGTATTGTTGGAAGGTTCTGCAGAAATGGTTGCCCACTGAATAAAAATAGTGTTGTCTCTGAAACCTTAGAATGTTCCACCAACTCAATGCTGAGTTGAACGTTGCAAAAGAATGGAAAGGCAGGTGAGACTTTAGGAAAAGCGGTGACTATTTGTTCCAATCCATGAAATGTCCTACAATCTATAGATTCATTCTAGTTTGCCACTGTGAGCTCCTACAGGGTTAATGGGCACAATCATCAGGGTGTGCACTTACCGGAAACTCCAGTTTTAGATCCACAGGAGCTCATGGAGGTGCAGTACTGCTACAGGACTTATCTCCTAGGAGGACTGGTCCAGCCATCCTTCATTTTCTCTTCACAGACCCTGTCTGCTGGAGAAAGACAAAACTGCACTCTGATCATCCCCTTTTCCTTAATACTCACTGTTTCCTGCCTGGGCTTCTTAGGCTCTGTATGTCTCCAACAGGCACGAATGGTTCTCCCAGACCCTCTCCCAACTAAACTGTGAGACAGCATCAAGTAGGACACCCATGTATGAAGCAGAATGGAGCAGGCTTGAGGCCTGATTTCATCACTTGACAGCTGTCTGTCTACTTAACTTCTCTGGGCTTTGGTTTCCTCATCTCCAAAATGGGGTGGTGATGGTGAGATTTTACCTATGCCATAATTGTGAGAAAATTTATATATTTTTAAAAAAGAAATGTGAAATCCCCTTAAAAATGATGTTCTTGAGCTTGGGGATTCTGCAGACACATTTAGTTTGGAAAGAGGCCTTTACTTGCAGGAAAAAGTAGGATTCGAGCTGTTGGATATGTTTTGAAATGAAGATGTGATATCTTCTGAAGTTGAACTCACAAATATGCCCACACTCCTCTGCATGTGTTAACCATTCTCCCTGCCCTACTTTATCCTCCTCTCGATGTTCAAATTCAATCCAGACCAAAGCAAACTGTCCAACTTCAGTTCTATCCATTGCATCATGTTAGAGTGACTGAGTCGGGTGTAATTAGCCCAAGGCTATTTGAACATTCAGCAAGGTTACCACAAGTCATTAGCAGAGCCTTGTAAGATTATAAGGAAGCTGTATGTACATGATAGTTATATACTCTGCCCTGCATCTTCAACAGGTAAGGCTTAAAATGACATTGCCATGATGGTCTTAACTTAATATATTAATTTCCCATAATTTAGAAGTTTTTTGTAGCAAAAAAATGCTTGCTCCCTGTCAATGAACACCTACATTGTTTACCTGGAGGTTGGCAAGGGCATGGTAGGAGGCAGAAAACACACCTGACTTGTGCCTTCTTTTCTTTGCCTAGGTAGTTCCTCCTGCCATTAAGACCCTTTCTTCTTTTCTTAGTCAGCAAATTCAGGATGCAACCTTCAAATCCAGCTCAGGTAGAGCTCACCTCTGGGTGAGGCTTTTTTTGAAGTTATCAGAAGCAGGAGGGATCACAGCTGCATGCCTTGCTCAAAACTCTTCTACAGAACTCTAGAACTAATTCTTCAGTTATTATTTAAATATCTTTTCTGTAGACTGTGAGGTCCTTGAAAGGAGGCCCTGAATTTTATTCATCTTGTTTATTCAGAGCATTTAACTTGAAATGACCCTGTGATTGAAAATTGAATATATACCAATTGAATATATACAAATAAATGATTCAGGTGTTTATTTTCTGCTGAAATATTTACAGTTCATTGTCTAATGGTGATATAGTATTCAGTTTTTGAGGTCAAGCCAAATTATGCTTTATTTTTGTGGTCCTGGGGATTGAACCCAGGTGCATTCTACCTTCCAGCTATACCCCCAGCCCTCTTTTTTTATTCTTTATTTTTAACCAGGGTCTAATTAAGTTGCAGAGGGCCTCACTAAGTAGTTGAGATTGGCCTCAAACCTGCTATACTCCTGTCTCAGCCTCCTAAGTACTGGGATTATAAGTATGTGCCACCACGGCCAGAAATTATGCTGTATTTTAAGAAATAAAACAATGAAAAATTATTCTAAAAAGAAAACAATATTCTTTTCTTCAGCTCCAACTTTTTCTATCCTGGGAAAGCTTATGATATTTAAATTTTTTTGCTTTTGTTAAATAGGCTGCTCTAACATATGTAATTATTTAGTGGACTCCTGGGCTGATTTAATGATGAGCTCTCTCTGATAAACAGGATGGAATTTTAACACTTTCACTTTGCTAAGGACTGAAAATGAACAGCTAAATTAAAATTAAATTGACAATTTCTGGATATCTACCCCAAACTGGATATGGCGCTGGAAACATTATCTATGTTCTCTTAGCCATAATTGATACCACAATCTCTTTTGGCAGTTGGAGAGGAGAAGATCATAAGGTGGTAAGATTTGCTGGAGACTTCCCAGCTATTAAGTCTAAACTGCACTCAGATATGTAGTTTCACACGTTGGACACTGGATGGGCTTCATATTAGAGAAGGCTTCACTTGTATGGGTTGCACATGGCTGTTTTTGCCAGCCCTAGGGTTCTATGATCCCAGTGGCTTGGTGAAAACTTCTGATGGCTGGACCTTGCATGCTGGCGAGAGTGCATTGGGAGGAAGAAGAATATTGACCCAGGAACAGGGGTCGGCCAGTAGAGATAGTAGGCTGGCAGCTCCCCCACGTTAAAATAAATTAAATATCCTGAGAATCAAATTCTTAGAGAAAAATTCTTCATCCTTTCGCCTCTCTTTGGAACCTGTGCTTTTGCCAGCTGGCTCCAGCAGGAGGCTGAGACAGAAGTATAGAAGGTTTGAGGCCAACCTCAACTACTTAGTGAGGCTCTGTACTTAATTAGACCCTAGTTAAGAATAAAGAATAAAAAAGAGGGCTGGGGGTGTAGCTTGAAAGATCTGAGTTTCATTATTGACTCAGTCATTGGGAGCATCCGGTATCCCTTGCTGCCTACCACCACTGACTCAGGTCCTTGGGTGGCTTCCCAGCCCCCTTTGCACAGGGAGACTACCAGATGCTGTGTGGCCACCTCTTCCCTAGTTTCTATTTGCTCCATGCCATGCTCCCTACCATGGGGCTGGACACAGTGGGGTCTTCAGTGCTGGCTCTATTGACTTTATGGGTGTTGTTTATTTTGCTCAGAATTATCTTCTTAACTAAAGCCTTTTCATCCTTGAGCTCCCAGCCTGCACATCTCTTTCTCAAGGCAGATTTTCTGTTGCTCCAGACAGCACGCTTCCTTTGTACATCATTAGTGTAGAACTGGCTTCCCTCCTTCTAGAGCACCTCCTTGTGTTGCTGCCACTCACTCACTGCTGGGTTGTGTGATTGGTATTTGTCTGTTTTTAAGACTGTATGTTTCTTAAGAGCAAGGACAGCTCAGGGTGGCTAATTCAGACCTTCCATGTCACTGAGTCACACACCCTACTCTGGATATGTTTCCTTGCCCTCTTTGAATCCTAGTTTCCAATGTGTCAAACTAGTGTAAAGTAAGTGTTAAATTAAAAATAATTGTTATTCTTTTTCAAAAATCTGTCTGCTCTTCCATCAGAGTATTTGCTCAGTTCTTATCTTCATACTCCTTAGTGGGTCAAATGACTAATGCGGAATGAATGAGAGAGAGAGAGCGAGAGAGAGCGAGAGAGAGAGAGAGATAAGTAAGTAGAGGGAGAGAGAGAATAGATACAATGGTACCCACCCTAGGATTAACCGTCTTGATGGCTTGAGCTTCCAGGTGTGTTTGCAGGCTTTTGACCTCTGGAAGAACTGGTTCTGCCTCACTAATCAGGAGTTCAAGTCCTGAATAAAGGGGTACCTTGTGAAGTTTTGGTGGGGGAAGAGAAGCAGCAAGAGCTTGAGTTCTGGAGGCAGAGCACCTGCACCTAAAGGCTGATTCTATTACTTGCTAGCTCTGTGAATTGAAGTGAGATGCTTACCCTGTCTCTGTTTTCTCATTTATAAAATGATAGTTTTTATGTTATAGGTTTTCTACAAGGATTAAATAATAATATAATAATATAATGTAATATTACATTAGTGAAATGTTTAGAACAGCTCCTCATATGCAGTGCCAGCTATGTAAGTCCTTTCTACTATTTTTGTTTATTTAAGAGAGAGAACATGCTGTGCCTTCTCAAGTGACAGCCCCTGTAACCACTTCCTGTAACCACTTCCTAAGATTTCCTGCCATTTTTCTTCTGGTAGTTCTAACTTATGCTTTCCTTCCAGTCTGAGTTACTAAGATCTGAGCATGTCTCATCCTTGATCCTATTGGATTATAATAATATTTTTTACCCTCTGTATTTTCACAAAGGCTCAGTTCTCCAAGAGTGAGAAATGGTTCTACCCTCTCAATTATACCTTAGTTCTGTTCCAAAAAAATTTGGCTCATCAGGTTCAATTCACCAGAAACCAGCAGTTACTGGTATTTGAAAGAGTTTGAGCAAGGAAGCTTTGGCCAGCACAGGAAACACAGCTCAGCTACACTGTACTAAGTGGGGTTGTAAGCTCAGATGCTGGTGTGTGCCTCTTAATTCTCCTCATTCCTAGTGGGCTCCTTGTCCTGCAATCTATTAATGAAATGCCTTCCTGGGATGGGCTTCCTGGTCAATTTCAAAACACAATTAGTCTTCAAGGTTCACGAATGGCAGAAGAGGGCTGAGACTTGAAAGTCTGAGCTGGCCGAGGCAGACAGCATTGTCTGAGTGGGGAGGACAAGGCTCAGATTCCAGAGGTGTGAGTTCAACTCAAGATCCACCACTTAGAACTCCAGTGACCTTGAGTCAAGTCCCTTCTTCTCTCTATGCACCTACATGTGTCAAAAGAAACAGCTCCATTCATTCAACAAATATGTATTGAGGTACAACTGTTTTTGAGGCAACTACTGAGCAGAAGAATTTTCAGATGTTTTGCAGTAGAATTGGTCTGTGAAGCATCTCTGACACCCCAAATATAGTAAACTTGGGAACAGGAACACACAAAAAAATTATTGTTCTAATTTGTACAATTAACATACAACATTAAATGTAATGCATAATAGACACTTTGGAAATATCCCATGTCTCTTTTTAAAAAGCTTTCTTTTGGCTTTATTACTTTCTAAATGTTTACATGCTATTTTATTGATTTATGTTTTATATTTATTATGACCCTTTTATTTACTTTGGGCTTATTTTGCTCTTCTTTTTCTAATTCTTTTTTGTAGATGCACAAATCACTTATTTTTTGGTCTAATTATAAACAATTATGAATTTTCCTCCAGCTGCCTTAGCTGCTTCCTACAAGTTTTGATGTATTGTGTTTTTACTGTGATTATATGAAATATTTTAATGTCCCCAGTGATTTCTCCTTTTCTGACCCATATAGAATTTAAAAGTATATTTCTTAATTCCTAAATATTTGTATCTATCTTTCATCTATCTATCTTTAGTTATTGAATTCTAATGTGCTTCCTGTGTTCTCATAACCATAGCCTATATGCACTGCAGCGCATCCTATCAGCTCTAGAAGAGGTACACACTCATCCTGTGTACAGTGCAGCTCTGGGTGAGGACCCGTGGAGATGTTCTGTGCAGCATTCGGGGGCCACAATGCTATGTTGCCCAGTGTTCCTGTTGCATTAGCTTGCAGCCCTCAGCAATGGTCTCCACCTCCTCTGCTCAGCGAGCTGTGGTTTTCCTCCTTGGGCTCCACCTCTCTCTGAGAGAACCTTGAAGGCTCCCCAAGGCAGAAAGCTGAGAAACCATGTGTCTCCTTCTTTCCAGGAATCACCATGCTATACTGACAACCCTCCCATTTACCTCCAAAAATGTTTAGTATATTTTGTCCAGTTTTACATTGTTAACAGTGGTGGGGAGAGAAAGCACAGTCTAGAACCATGTCTTGCCAGGGCCAAACCCAAAGTACTATTTCCTAACTTAATCTTATTTAAATTACTAATATTTAAATAGGAAGGTTGTTTTGGAAATTTGGATTTAAAATGCATCTATTTCATTTTTATCAGGACTATCTTCATAGGTTAACTTTTCTTTTGCTTTCTTGTCATACATTTTATGTCTACGAACTTTGGAAGAAAAAATTATTAAGCCATTTATCTCCCATTTGGGAGACTCCACCACTCTGAGTGATCATATTGCTTAGATCTTAAACTCTAACAGTATCTGAACAGTGCTTTTTATCTGATATTTCCTAAGGACAGTACAAAGAACTAGTTGGACTAATTTGATGCCTATAATCAACTTTAAAATGCTGAATATTGAGAGTTTTTCCTCTCCTCCAGAGTATACCCTGAAAACTTATTTTACTTATGCTCCTTATTACCTAAGAACAGCTTCTCTTTTCTATAGACCGAAAAAAAGTTCAGATTTCTTGGTTTTTGATGAAAAAATAGTTCAAGTTTTAGGCTATGCCCCCCCCCAAATTCCCTTCCTTCTTTCCTTTTTTTTTTTTTTTTGTTTTGGTACTGGGGAAAGAAACCAGAGGCATTCTACTTCTGAGATACACCCCAATATTTATTATTTTTTGTTGTTGAAACAGGGTCTTGTTAAGTTGCTAAGGGTATTGGTAAATTGCTGAGGCTGGCCTTGAACCTGTGATACTCCTGTCTCAGCCTCCCAAGTACTAAGATTACAGGCATGCACCACCACTCCTGGTTGGGAAAAAAAATCTTTTTACTAGCTCAAAGGTTATTATCTTTAGACTTAATTCCTATGTCACACTGTTAAAATAATTTCCAGAGGAAACCACTTCAGGTTTTGTTTTTACTGATTTTATACATACTTAAGAAGATCCAAAGGAAACTGATTAACATTCACTTTGGTTATAAAGTTTTTTTTCTTTCTTATTTGTTTTTTCATGTATTTCAAATAGATAAGACTGTTAGAATAGTGAATGTTGTGAAGTTGAAATCTTTTTCTATCTTCCTCTTACTTCCACAGATTTACCAACCAGCCATATTTTAAAATCACAAATGCCACAATTTTTGAAAAAAGGATCGATGCTTTATTCTCAGCAGTATACAAAGTAAGCAAAGCCCCTGTCTTCAAGTTGCTCAAAGCATAAATGGAAAGACCAGGCAGAGTGGCATGCAGGATTAAACGACAATTCAAATATTAAAAATGCAAAAAGTAGAAGCAATTTTATGAAAAACAAATGCTTAGATGGGTACTATGGCAATTCAAAAAAGAAACTGAGAATTCGTGTTGGCTAGCAACTCCTTTTACAGAAAGACAGTGTTGCCAAAGGAAGACTGTCTGAGCTCAGTCTACTTGTTTTAGTCTAAAAAAGTCTCTTTTGCCACTTAAGCCCCATGATTGTGATTTTACACACAGGTTTAAGAGCCTCTTTGCTCTTTGAAGCATAATAGGCCATGCTGTCTATTCTGACATCTGTTCCAGAAGGATTTAGTGTGTAATTTGCTATGGCTCTGCTTCCCTTTTCTCAGTAGAGAACCTCATCTGCTTTTAGAGCCCCACTTCTCCACTTCCATCATAGTTTTCTTACTTGTGAAGCTCTGTAGGGTTCCCATGTGGCCAGAACTGGGACTGGCTAATATTCCGAGTCCAAACAAGGTTGCAGGCCCATGTGGACTTCTAGAGAAGGGTCATAAGTGACCAAGGCACAGTGGACCAGGAAGAACATCTTCAAACACACCCAGAAAGGATTGTTCCAGCTCCTTCTCCCTGGTCCCCAGGGACAGATATTTAAGAAAAGAAACATCAAACAAAAAGAGTGACTTGCAGCCATATTAAAGAAAACTTCAACTAAAAAGCAACTATGATTTTCAAGGAGGTGAAAAAACAGACACATTCTAACATGTAGTTCTGCAGGCCTATGTAGGAGAAGAAATGGGTGCATTAGCAGTACTCTTTGTTTGGAAAGCATAGAGCAAAATTCAAAACTTGAACTCCTTTTACAAAACCCTGCTTAACCACATCTCTGGCTTATCTGTAGGCCTAAGCCAGCCTCCCCAGAGCTGAGCCTTGCTTTATTTGCTGAACAGTGGAAGTGTGGACCTTCCACCCTTCTATATCATAGATACATGGCCAGGAACTGTGATTTCTAGAAATAGCTTCTCCATCCCAGGTTAAATAACTATTCACTTTATATTTTCTCATGTTTATTTTACCTTAAAAATTTAATCTTTTTTATATAAAGACAGACATAACTATTCCTTGTGGCCTTTTTGCTCAATTAATCTAGAATTTATCAAAAAAATCTATCAGCTGGGTGCCTTAGTACACACCTGTAATTCCAATACTCGGAAGGGTAAGACAGGAGGATTGCAGCTTTGAAGCCAGCCTCATCAACTTAGTGAGACCCTCTTTCAAAACAAAAAATAAAGTAAGACTGGAGGTGTAGCTCAACAGTAGAATGTCTCTGGGTTCAATCCCCCATACAAAAAAATAAAAAAATAAGAACCAAACAGATTGGACATTTTAATTTTGTTCAATGCTTTTATGTACACCTGAGATTATATTTCGACTTTCTGTAGTCTTCTTCATTATTTGTTTGTTAGTTGCAGGCCTTTACTACAGCTTTAATACTCTTAGCTCGAAGCTTCTTAATCTTGGTGCTATTGAATTATTGGGCTGGATAATGCTTTGCTGTGAAGCTGTCTTGGGCATTGTAGGGTATTTAACAACATCCTTGGCTACTGTCAACATCCCTCCCACTCTCAGCTCAGTTGTGAGAAGCAAAAGTATCTCAAAGACATCATCATATATTCCCAGGCCAACAAAATCACCCAACTCAGAACCACTGCTATAGCATTTCATGATATTTTTCTCTATTACTTTGGACAAGCCCACCTATCATTTTATTTTCTTCCTTAAACATTTCTTAACTATTGTCATACCTTTATTATTCCACCTGAACTTTAGAATTATTTTGCAAATATACCTGAACCATATTTAACATACATTGATTTTGATTTAGGGGAAGAACTTCATTTTAAAATATTATTTTATATAGAAACATTTCCATTTATACTAGTATTCACTTTACATCCCATTTTATCATGCAGTTCAACAATTGATTATGAATTTAGTATTAAAATATTTTTAATTTGTCTTATTGTTTAATATATACTTTTACCCTATAAAGTAAGCACACAAATTATTATTATTTGCATTTTATAAGTAATGTTGACTGTGATTGCTGATTTAGGTTATAAGGCTTCTATTTTTTAATTATTTCTTTTTACCATCAGCCTCATTTCAAGGCTTAAAATTAGAAAACAAAACAAGAAGGGTATAAAATATAGTATGAGAATTTTTCTATGTTTAAAAGAAGAGTCAAACAAAGAAAGATTTTTACTTTTTCTTATGATTCTAGTTTCTTAACTTTTATACTTTCTATCCTGGGCAAGAAATTCCATAAATTTCCTTCAACTGATTACAGCTCAATTTTGCAAACTCGAGATTTGTGAGCTTCGGTTACTATTGAACATAGCTTCTTAATTAGTGATGCTTGGGTGACATTTGGAGGCACTGGTGTCTCATTCGTTTTAATGGGTCTCTGGTATTTTATTTAAAAGATCAGCAATGTGTGATAACAAGGTGAATTATATGGTCATGATCTGAAACTCATCATGCTCATAAAATATTTGATTTTTCTATTCTTTCTCTACATACATCCTGGGAATGTGGGGGCAGAGAGATTTGGAACATAAAATCACTGTGTTCCCAGATCATTTTGAAAGAATTTTGTCTACCAATATTGCCTCTGTATTATTATGAAGAAACAATAAGTTTATTTTCCTACTAAGATTGAGGGACTTAGTAATGTAGAATGCGAAAGACAAAGAGTGTCAGAAACAGCAATGGTGACCTAACTGAGGGGGATGAGAAAGAAATTAGAGAATTAGGAATTAGAAAATTCCCTAATGTACATGAGGTACATTCATAAACAGATCAAAGTCAATCACTAAGTCAAACATGTAAAGAAGGGAGGAGAGAGGAAATAGGGTAGGAATTGAGGCAAGGCTACATAAATTCTATGTACATGTATGCCTCTGCCATCTTGTACCCCATTAAGATATATGACTACAATGTACCAATAAAAAAAAAAAGAAACATCAATGATATCTGCTCAGGAGGCTGAGTGAGCTCAGGTGGGCAGATAAGCTGGAGCGAGGAAGGAAGGCCTGGACCAAGGATAGAGCAGAGTGAGGATAACAGGCAGCAAGGAAGGGCTAGGCACGTGGCTGAAATTAGAGGGGGCTGGAGCTCAGCACAGATTAGCAGGGATGTGCTAAGAGGAAATGAAGGAAAATCAATTGACTGAAAGCATCAGGCAAAACTGTCCAGAAATAACCTGGCTCCAGTTTCTGAGTGAATTTCAAGGGTAGAGAGAGAGAAAAAAAGGAAGTCAGAGAGGACCAAGTAAGAACAAGTCAGAGAGGTAGTTTTATGTAATAAAGTGATTGAAACAAGACCATACCTCAAGGAAAATGTCAAATACTTCAACAGGGGTGGTAAACAAGACCCTGGAAGCACCAACAGAAAATGTTTCTTTAGTCTGTATCTTGGTGCATTAGGTAAGAACAGCTTTCTCTGCACTATGGTTAAAAGTCAGTGCATCCATTACACTGATGGATATTACTTGAGTACCTGCTGTATTTGTGGCAGATGATGGGAATTCAGTAGACAAACAGAAAAAGGTCTTCTGGCCACATAGTTTCTATTCTAATGGACTGAGATGTTCAGCATAAAGAAGAAAAAAAAATTAGATGAGAAGTCAGTATGTTCCAAAGTAATAAGTAATGTAAAAAATGGTGTACTCCACAATTTGTAATAGCCCAAATATGGAACCAACCTAGGTAGGTCTCCATCAACAGATGCATGGATTGCAAAATTATGGGAAATACATACAATGGAATTCTATTCATCTATAAAGAAGGATAAAATAATAGCATTTGCAAGAAGATGGAAGGAACTGGAGAACATTATGTTAAGTGAGATTAGTCAAGTACAGAAAGAGAAGGGGCATATGTTTTTTCTAATATGGCCAGGCTAGGGAGTAGTGGTAATACCAGAGGGACTCCAGATGATGGAGGAAAAATCTCAGCAAAGATAGAATGGAAAGACAGGAGAGGAAGAAAGCTGAGGTTGTTCAATGGAGGAGCTACACACGAAAATGTGTAATAGTATAAATATAGCATGGCTAACCTGGATACTCATTATTGGGAGGGGGAAGGAGAATGGGGGGAGAGGGCATGAAGTACAATCTAAATATACACCATTTTCAATACGTTCCACATATAAATAAAATAAAATATGAAAAAAAGAAAATCAGGAAAAATGCTGTAGTCCAAAACGAATTAGAATGCTAGGTGTCAAACCAAACTAAATACAGACTTGGATAAAGGAGAAATTTTTATTAAAAAATGGTTGCAGTGGGAAAAATGCTTCAATTTCAGAAATCTCAAGCATGTTAAAATCAGAGATGGTCTAATGAAGAAAGTGTTTCCAGTAGGAAGGACTTATCAATATGTCCCATGTTGCTGACAGGTCAGGTGGGACAAGAACCAAGAATGGACCTCTGCATTCAGAAGTGTAGTCTCAGCAAAATCACCAGATTCTCTCAGTTTCTCCTCTCTCTCTCTCTCTCTCTCTCTCTCTCTCTCTCTCTCTCTCTCTCTCTCTCTCACACACACACACACACACACACACACACTAATTATGAGCATTAGTTATATATCAAGTACTTCTTAAGTCTTGAGAATAGTAAGCCAAATGAAATGTCCCTCCAAGGAGTTTATGACTATTCAATCAATTAAACAATGTTTAATGCAAAATTACTACATGTAAGACATCGTGCTGAATACCATGAGGAATATATGCGGTGAGAGGCACATGTTTAACCTAATTGGAAACATTAGACAGAAGCACACTGATTGTTAAATTGCAGTAGGAGCAAAGCCTATGAGAGATGGCAGAGTCAAGGGAAGGTTTCAGTAGATGATAGCATATAAGATTATATCTCTTTGGTGAAGAAATGGGTAGCCTACACATAAAAATCTGGAAAAACTTCATGAAAAGGCACATAAATAGAAACATGCAGAGACGGGGAACATGTGGTGTGGATGTTAGAGGTCATTAAATAGGTCATTGGGGAGAAAGGAAATGGGTACAAAAGGTAAATAGGACAACATAGATGAAACTGGAGGGACTTTGCTAAGTGAAATAAGCCAGTTATAAAAGGATGGTATAATTCTACTTATATGAGGTATCTTGAAAAATAAAATGCAATTTATGCTTTTTGGCATCCAAGAAGTTTCTTGGAACATATTCCTTAAAGATTAGAGGGAATACTGTAATTTGTTGTTAGGGAATTTGTTAAATAAGTAGACCTCAGAAGTGCTTTGTGACACATGCTTGTAATCCCAGTACATAAAGGGCTGAGACAGGAGTATCACAGGTTCAAGGCCAGCCTCAGCTACTTAGTGAGGTCCTCTGAAACTCAGTGAGACCGTTTTAAAATAAAGAATAAAAAATAGTGTTGGGGGTATAGCTCAGAGGTAGAATGCCCTTGGGTTCAATCCCCAGTACTACAAAAATTATTAATCTCATGTTAAATGTTATTATTACCATACCATTAAAAAAACTCTCAATAGTGATGTTTTTAGAGTGTTGCAAAACATCAAAAATGGATAAAGCTGTGCATATGGCTTTGGAGTTTAACCTTTTCTGAGCTGTAGACAGGGGTGGGGCTTGGTAAATGTGGATGTTTTGAACCACTGAATACATCATAAAATTTATGTTTTAAGATAATCTAGTGGTGGAAGTTGGGATGGAGGTTGGATGGGGATGGTAGAACTCAGACACATCAGTAAAATGTACTGCTACTTAGAAAAATACAGGTATTTTAAAGTTTTTTGAAACCTGTGGGGTCTTTCTTCATTGATGTGTGTGTCTTGTATATTTCGGGTAGGGTGTGTATGAATGTGCATGTGGGTTTAAGGAAAATCTCTTTGCTGGTAGATAATCAGTGTTTGCTCCCTGGATTGTAATCCATTCATCTCATGTTCTGTCATAGGCAATTAAGAATTTAATGGTTAGTTTTGGGGTTCCTTAGATTCTACAACAAAAAGAGCTTAATTTGTTTGAGGATGTTTATTTATCCTATTTCCTGATTTGTCCTCAAACATTGGGATTTGAATGTGTTCTGTTTTGATTCCAAGCCCTGCTCCCCCACTTCTTAGTATAATCCTTGGCACTTATTATCTCCCAGAAAATCACCATTTGCCTCTGTCTTTCCTTTTCCTTTTTTTTTAGGTATTTGGAAAAACTGTCCAGTGAATATGTCAGTAACTATCAACCCTTTGTATTGTTTTAAATCTTTTTACCTTGTACTGTACCTTAGAAGTGTATTTTCCTTTACTTTGGTATTCATTGAAAAACATTTACTGAGCATTTGTGTAGGTAACCAAAACATGAACAGGACCAACTCACCATTTCTACACAGCTCCCAACCTCCCAGAGAGAAGAGACACTGATTTGAATTATTGTACACAGAGTAGAATAAAAGATACTATATAGGAACGAGCAAATTGATAGGCTTCTTATTTCCTATTCAAGTTTTATTAATTGGCAAATTTTTCAGTGTTTGATAAATTGGGTTAAATAAATATGTTTTATTAATTTTCCAAGGAAATTAATACTATTATCACTTTATTAGAAATGTTTTATATATTATCATCACATTGTTTCATTAATAATTTTGTTTTTTTCCTTTTCTCTTTTGATGGCTTTAAATACTTAAAACATATTTTAGGTGGAGGGTGAGGTTATTGTTTTAGTATTTGCTTATTACTAGTAATGGCCTGAATGAGTGCATTTTAGTGGCTAATTATTCATTTGTTATTATTATGTCATACTTTGAGTATTTTTATTTTTCTATGTTGAAATATCTCCATAGGCCACAATTTGTTTACATTTTGACATTTAGAAGGGACCCTTCTTAGTGGAAGCTACCAGAATGTTAACAATAAGTTGTCTACTGGATTTTCTTGGGTTTTTCTCTTCATGCTATAAGTTTGCTTTATAGTAGCTATTCCAGGAGTTTTCTTTTCATGCATCTGTTATGTGTAATGGATAGTTTTTAAACTTTTCCCTTTCCTTTTAAACTCATTTGAAAAATAACTACAAGAGATCATCTAATTTTACTTATATATTAAAGAAAATAAAAAATATTATATCAATATTTTATGTTTCTTTCTTTTTTAATTCTATTGTTTCTTTTTTAAAATTAGCAGACTGCTTCTCTCTGAGAAGCAGAAATCTACACATCTTTCTGGCCTATACTTCCAGAAGATGAAGTCACTTTTAAGTCTGGCTACAAGTGTCTTTAAGTCCTCCCTAATGTCCTAATGGGTTAGAGATCAACATAAAATGGGATCAGTCAATTATAACTAAACTTTCTTCCAGATGTTGTAACACCTGGAGAATAGAGCACATTAGTAAATTCATTTCTATTCTGAGTTCATTTTCAACCTAAGTGTAATCTGCAGATCTAAACTTTATATTAGAACATATTTCTAGCCTATGTACAAGGTCTATATAAAGGAGACTCCGGAGAAAGCATTTCTTTGAAACATAGTGATCTGTATTCTATTAAAAATCCTCCATTAAAAGGCATAGAGATGGGAAAAGAAAAATCTTTAGCTGCCACTAAAAGGTCAGTCTAAAAGTGAGGTGGCCCCATCACCTGTGATTTTGTAGGTTATGGGTATTATAGACTGGGGATGGGCATGAAAACGTGGCAAGAAATAGGGACATGGTGTGGAGGGCAAGGCAAATGTAAGATTTGTCAACTGTTGTCAATGTTGTGAAAAGATAATTTAAGAGTGAGGCCAAAAATATGTATTAAAACAGCCACAATCTCCTCTTAAAGAATATAACATAAAAAGTAAATACCCTGAGACTGTACTTCTTGTTCTTCTTGTGGCTTGAATTTAAGCACTGTACATCAGTGGAGTAGGTTTGAAGTTTTTCCCTCATTGTTTTTCTTTTTTGCAGAAAAAAATCAGCCCTTTACACACTTGAGCACCTTTGGTATACACATATCCCACTGGAAGTCAGCTTCACCCTGCAGGGGTAACAAACTACAACTATATAAAAAGTGCCACCTGAGAGACTTCTGGGAAGATGGCGATGGAGAAAAGCAGGGCCTACGAGCCCCGCTAACAACCAATCTCTATTACCACAAAATCAGTGCCTTTCATAGGCAGAAAACACCATCAGCAGAGAAACAAAAAATGTAATTACAAAGGACAGAGAAAAAGAGGGCTGGAAAAATGAGACACCAGAAAGAAACCAGACTGCACTGCTGCAGCTGGAGCCGTGGCACGAAGCGGCGGGCACCATTTTCCCTTGCAGCACCAGGCTCCAGAGAGGAGGGGAACTCATAACGGAGCTCAGAACCACAGAGGAGATACGCCGGCCTCATGCCCGAGGATGCGGTAGCAGCGTCTTACTGCCGGTGACAGCAGCGAGCTCACGGGATGGCACCAGACCAACACACTCAACAGCCCACCAGGCTCCAGAGAGGAGCTGCGGACAGCAAGCGAAGGTGAGCCACTGCGGATCAGCCAAGAGGAATTCGGCAGATTTCTTGGCGCAGGGAGCATCTAAAGCTCCCAGTGGCTGAGCTCAGCACACGCTGCAGGCACTCAGAGTGGAACTCAAAACCAAGAAGAAATAAGCCAGCCTCACAGCCAAGGGTGTAGCAGCGGCACCATATTGCCACAGGCGGCAGCAGCAACGAATTCACCAAGTCCAGTACAGCTACATCTGCGAACTCAAAAACAGTGAGTCAAATTGCGGGCCACAGAGGAGAAATCCCAGTACTGTACTCCCTGGGACTTGACCCAGTGGGGGAGTGGCGGTGGCAGAGATATCACACCATAGGAGAACGTGCAACCTGGCACCCCCCATAGTTTAAAGCAGCCTCTATCGACTCCCTGGGTCAGAGACTCTGTGATACAACCCAGTAAAGGAGTAGTGGGGTCTGAGATACTACAGACTCGAGATCCAGAGCACCTTAAGTGAAGTCATAGTGACCCAAGGGAAGAACCCAGAGAAAGCACAAACTTCCGAAACCATGGGAAAGAGGAATAACACTGGAGCAATGAATGCCCACAACCCCACATCAGAACCCGATAAAACTGAAAATCAGAGATTTCTAGAAGATCAAATCAGGAAAATAACTGTAGAAATAATAGAGGTGCTTCGAAAAGAACTCAGAGAGAGCCAAAAAGAGATAAAGGATGCAATTAATGAAGTAAAGGCCTCAATTCAAAGCACAAACAACCGATTAGACCATATGGAGAACAGAATCTCGCTCTTAGAAGATGATCATTCCAAAAATGAACGCATAGTTTCTAATCTAGAAAAAAATATCCAACAGCAGGAATCTGACATTGAAGAAATATGGGCCCATTTTAAGAGAGCTAACCTAAGAATAATTGGAATAGAGGAGGGAAAAGAAAGTGATACCAAAGGGATCAACAATCTCTTCAAGGAAATAATAGCAGAAAATTTCCAAACATAGAGCAAGAGGTCGATACAAAAGTCCAGGAAACTTATAGAACTCCCTTTAGACAGGATCGGAGAAGAGGATCCCCACGCCACATAATTCTCAGAATGACCAATGTGGAAGCCAAGCAGAGAATCTTAAAGGCAACAAGAGAAAGGGCCAAGTGACATTCAGAGGCAAACCAATTAGAATCACTCCAGACTTCCCAAACCAAGTCATGAGAGCCAGAAGGGCTTGGAGTAACATATTCCAAACTCTGAAAGAAAACAACTTCCAGCCAAAAATTTCCTACCCAGCAAAACTTTCTATCAAATTAGATGGAAAAATAAGAAGCTTCCATGACAAACAGAAACTGAAGGAATTTATGTCTTCAAAACCAGTGCTAGAGAAAATACTCAAAGAGATTAACTACAAAGAAGAAATAGGTAACACACACCAGAACCAGAGAAACAAGATTTTCCATCCAATAGACAACTAAGATTGGTTATCTGTGGAGATTCATTATTTATGTTAGTCTTTTACATATCTCTAAATTGTGTTGTTTGCTTTTATTGTTGCTAATTTTTAGGATTTCTAGTTGGAATATTAATATACCTTCAGTTATAGCATTTGGAAATATTTTATCCCATTCTATCAGTAACTTTTAACTCTGTTTACATTGTATTTGCATATACAATATTTTTTTTATATTTTAGGGAGTTTGTTTACCCTTCCTTTGCCTGTGCCATTGAAATCATATCCAAGAAATCACTGCCAATTTCAATGTTGTGAGGTTTTATGACCCAGATTTTCTTCTAAAACTTTATAGTCTTAAGATTTATATTTAGGTCTTTTATCTATTTTGAGTTAATATTTGTATATGGTGTTATGTAAGGGTCCAATTTTATTCTTTTTCATGTAATTATTAGTTTTCAACAATATTTAGTTAAAAGATTATTATTTCCTCCACCAAATGTTCATGGAAACCTTGTCAAAAATAACTTGACAATATATGGAAGAATTTATCTCTAGGCTTTTATTTAACTCCAATGGTTTATATATCTGCCTTTATAACAGTACTACACTGTTTCAATTATTGTAGCTTTATATGGTTTGAAATCAGAAAATATATATCTTCTAGCTTTGTTCTTCTTTGAGATTGTTTTGGGTATCTAGAGTCCATATTCCATATCAGGATAGATTTTTTTTTCTGAAAAATTGAAATGTTATCTTTAAGTCATCAAAAGCTTGGTATCAGACAAATGAAACTGTTATGTGAGATTATCATCATTAATATTGGATAAATTGCTATAATACTAGATGTCAACCACTAAGCCAAGCATGGGAAGGAGGGATGGGGAGGGAACGGGGTGGGGATCAGGTAGGGGCTAACTGGGTGATGTGTGCATGTATGTCTACAAAAGCATTTTCTTTACCATTATGATGTATGAATACAGTACACCAATAAAAAAATAAAGAAAAAAAAGTGCCACTAAAGCAAATTGAGACTGATACAAGACATAGATTTCACTTAGCTCCCTAAAGCCTGGTAGGGGCTTTGCATTGCTCTGCCTCCTTGGTCTCAAAGGCAGCAGTATCTTATATGTTAAAAAGAGAGATTATCTTATGCTGTTTGTAAATGACCAAGTCCACTGCAAAGCACTGAAGATCAGTGTGGAGGGATAAAATAATAATAACAATAATACTAATCTCAGGACTGAGTATAAATGGAAAAACTACTGGTCTAACCGACTAGGATTCTCAAGGTTGTACTTCCTTTACAGCTCTCCCTGGAGCTGCTAAGCAGGAGGGCGATTTCATTCCTGTCTCTCAGCTCATACACTTTCTCTTTCTTCTCTTACAGGGACAGTGAATAATCACTGGAAAATAAAATGGTAGCCTCGTTAAATGTTGAATTTGTACAACCACAGAGAGGGAAGACTCTCAAGCATTTCCATGACCAAATATACTTTTATTATAGGCTTCTCAAACTACCTATGAAAAAGGGACAGCTTTACTTTTTTAGCTTTTGAATCCATCGTAGGCTTATTCCTTTATAAAGTGTGATAAAAATGAATTATTGGGAAACTTGTAAAAAAGGCATAAAATGCAACTGCAAACTTTTTTCATTATTAGATACATCTGACATGAATATTTTTTCTGTCAAACTTCTAGGAAAGTTTCTACAGACTTACTCTCAATTTCCATTCTTATTTTGTTGTAAATGAAAAACTAAAATCCACAGTCCTGCTTTGGTTTGGACAGCCTTGGAATGTCATTTTTCTATAGCTAAATATTCTGAAGAAATATTGCGATTAATTCCTTCAAAACACATTTATTGAAATTTTTTCCATATCTATCATCTACCTATATGCCTATGATCTAAAATATTTCATCATTGATATGCAATTCTTTTTATCTATATCATTATCTATTTTTTGTCATACTGAGGGTTTGAATCCAGGGACATTCTACCTCAGAGTTATACTCCTAGCCCTATTTTATTTTTTAATTTGAAAAAGTGTCTCACTAATATGCTAAGGCTTTCATTAAGTTGCCAAGACTGGTTCTGAGCCTGCAATCCTTCTGTTTCAGTCTCCCAAGTACTGGGATTACAGGTGTGTGCCACCAAGCCACACATCATTATCTTCTCTCTTAACCATGTATTTTATTACTCTTCTAATTTTAAATCATATGCTTGAATACTATTTTTTAGACTTTCTTTTTTTAATTTGCTTAACTTGTGGCTATAAGAGCATCTTGTACCAGTGGATTCCAAAATAATTGTGGGTAAGCTGGGAAGGATGTATGTGTTTGTGATCCTGCTATATCTAGAATAGTGGACTGCCGTGTGTCAAGGACCTGTGAGGAAGCAGCCACAGGGCTCTATCTACTGAATATCCTCTTTATGTTCCTGACTGCAGATTTTAAAGTAAATGGTAAAAAGTCATTTAAAAGCTAATTAGTTTTTATTTTAGCCTTCCTATTCTTTATTTCTTGATGTTAACCTTTTGGATAGTGTTTTGATTATCAGATTTTTTTTGTTACTTTTGGTTATACCTCAAGGAGTTTGCAATGAAAAGCCCCATCCCCCGCTCTCTCAATTTACTGCTTCCTTTTTAAGAGAAAAACTGTATGCTAATTGTAATTATTTTGCTTATTCTGGCCTATGTTCATTTAATCAAACTATTTTCTAAGTCTAAGAGGCAAGATCTAAAGTCATTTATAGTCTTGTATATTTTTTATATTCTCTACCTTCTCCATAGATTCATGTAGGGTTATATTCTTGAATTGTAGGGGAGGAACCAAAGTATTTTCCTTTCCTTTGTAGGGTCTTACCTGGGGATCTGTAGCAAAAAGACAAAATGTTTATTAGCATGCATATCTCATATATACAAGGAGAGACTCAGAGATGAATGACTCAATGTTTTGGTTAGAATTGGAATTATGTGGCATTGTACAAAGGCTCTATAAATTTTTAAAGAAGGGACAGACAAAGGAAAAGGACCTGGAGCCTCTGGGGAGGGTAAATTGTGGGAAGGCAAATATCTGGGAAACTGATGTCCTATGAATCAAGTTGCTCAAGGTGGTGATGCTTTTCTTGGGCTGAAAAGGCCTGAAGTTGTCTCTGGTGATTAACTTTTATCCTTTTTGGTAGCGAGGGGAGCAGAGATACATCTGTAAATTTATATCCTGCTTTGGGGCATATAGAAGGAGGGCAGAGAGATTGTTGTTTGCACCTACATTAGTTCACAATTGTCTTTTGCTCAGAAAAATTATTATGCTAAATTGGCACATTTCAGGGTAGCAAATTCTGTTACCCTTCATATTTAAGGTTTTAAAACTTGAAAATTAGAGGGATACTTTTCTATTTCAAAATTGCTCCTAAGGAAAATAAATAACAAACTTACATTAATGTCTATATTAGATTTAAAACAGGGATTTTTAAACTTGTATTCAGTAAAAAATCACATTTTCAGTTACTCAAAAACATATACAGATCACAGAGCAAAAATAAGTGTTACAAAGTCAAGAGATAAAAGAGATAAAATTGTGCATAAAATTTATTCTGAAATTAGCCCTTGTTTAAGGAGAAAATTAAATTACTCTCTTATATAGCATAGTAATTAAGAGCATACACCCTAGAGCCAAACTTCATAGGTTCAAATCTATCTAACACCATTAATGTAATTGTGATTGGGGTCAAGTAACCTCTTTAAGCATGAAATGAATTCAGATTAAAAAAATAATATCCTCCTTTTGGTATGGTGAGGATTAAGTGAGTTAATACATTTAAGGCATTTAGAACAGTCACTTAGGAACTTTGGAGATAAAGATGAATGCAAAAATGGTTTCTATTATTAAGGAGCTACTAGCAGCTCTCATAAGCCAACTGTGAAGTAGTAAAAGTTAAATACTCTTAAATGAACAAATGCTTGAGGGTTAGATGGTAACAGAGTGACCATTCAATGAATAAGAAAACTGAGATCCAAGGAGTTTGTGACTTACTTAGGATCTTCTAGAAAGCAAGATTAGGGCTGAGAACACATCTAGTTGGCCATTTTCCAAGGAGAGAATCAGGTCTCTCTCCTCTGTGCAGCAGAATCTCAGGTTCTGCACTGATTAGCTCTGTGATCTTTGGAAAATGCCTCCTCTTCTCTGAGTCTTAATTTCTGTATTTGTTAATCAGAGATAATGATAGTAGCTACTGTGAGAGATTTCCACAAATATTGAGATGATGTGTATAAGAGCTACACAGGATGCCTGGATCAAGGCAAGCATTCATTATATCTTCACCTCTACTAATAGTAACATAAATGTTCTATTTCATCCCAGCTCTGCTGGCAAGAGTAGATTGCAGAGTAGATTGCAAGTTTGGAGTCACAGAGTCAAGATGAGTTCTGTTTCTGCATCTATTTTTGGCTTCTAAATAGACCATATAACAGAGCAGAAACAATAAAAAATAATAGATACATAGAGATAAATACTATAATTACAAGGTAAAGTCTTCCCAAAAGAAGTAATTAATTGTAAAATTAAGTGGTTTGAGTTTCCCCCCTCTCTCTTTAAGCTCCCACAAGAGTCTGTAAACATTTCAAAACATTCCAACAGATGAGCTTCAGATAAAAGGTGAAGAAGAAAAAGAAAAACACCCTGTGGATTGTACAGTCTACATTCACGGAAGGCAACCCTGGCACTACATAGGTGTTTGGTGTCAGTTGTATTGCCTCTTTATGAGATGTTTGGGAATGCTTTCTATGCCTTCTCCTCAAACCCCCAGGCTCCCTAAACAAAGAAGTTTTGTCAGTTATAATGCCTGAGTAATACCAGAAAAAGAAAATTCTCTCTGTGTGGGAAACAGTTATGGCCTTTATTTGCAACTCATTTGTAATGAAGTCTCTAAAAATATGTTCTTTTAAGGATTGAGGCTGATTTTAAAGCATGGAATGGTTAAACCTCTCAATGCTGTCTCTTTTGTTGTTATTGTTTGAAAGATAACTGTGGGCTGAATGATAATGAGTGTCATTGAAAATCAAATAAGTGAAGGAACTCAGAAGCGAGAGTTATTATGAGAAAAATCATGGTCCAGGGTTAGGTGCAGACAGGCTGTTGTGTAGACTGTCTGGCCCCTGAGTCAATAGGAGTTGATGGAGCCCCAGAGGTGCACAGCAACCTGTGCTAGGCACTGGAGGTAGGTCAGCAGAGTGTGAGACAGACCCTGTTCAATTCCCATGAAAAGACACTGCATATGCTCTCAAGCCAACCAAATAACATTGTCCAAGGTCAATAAAGAAACCACATATGGAAAAATCACAAATTGCAAAATATGATTCAGGCCAGATGATGGCGTAAGCAGTAAGTTCTTTTAATTAAGGGAAGAAGAAAACTTTGAGGTCTGCAGGGAGCAGGGAAGTCTTCAGAGAGGAGACAAGTTCTTGGTCAGAAGCTCAGTAGATACACAGCCCAGAAGATGTATAAAAAAGAAGCCACTAAGCTCATGAGTGGGAGCTGATGCTCTACAACAGGAACAGACAGGAATGCACTCTGCCCTTCAGAAACCCGCTGGGCTATGCCTTCATACTCTCATGCTATGTATGGCTTGGTAGAAAATGGCAACTAAGGATCCAAACTTTTCAGAGGTGAGGCTTGGGTAGTAACAGACAGCAGCAGAAGCACTAGCCAAAGTTTAAAGGAGAATCTTGAAAAATGGTGGAGAAGGAAGATGCTGTAGGTTACTTATACTTGTGGACTAAGTGCAGCAGCAGGAGATTAATCTATTGCATTAAGTTCCCTTTTATTAATTTCTCCTTATAAACTGTGACCACCCCCAAAAAGATTCTGCGACAGGCTGCAACTTGGGGCTACATGAGCAATCCCACTCTTGCTTGTCTTCTCCCCCTTGCTCCTCTACCTCCTAGACTACTTTACTGGTGTCTTGAAGGTGTGCTTCTTTGAGCCACTGCTTATACCAGCATCCTTGATTTAGGGTCTGCTTGTGGATTTACATTAGGAGGGCGTATAAGGTAGATTGAATGGGAGGTTAAAGGAAAGAATTAGCATGTTTAATTGCTTGCAATAATTGGTCTCATTTAGATAGAAAAGGAATTAATGAAAATCCTGGAAAAGAACTTGAAAATCCAGTCATTAGATGGTATTTTTTAGAAATCTAATGAAGCTAAATAAATTCAGAAAACGTTTTCACCTGCTTATCCTTTGAGACAGCTTATTACAAATACCAATTCCTAGATTAAACTGAAATATGATTGAGTCTATTTTCTAGGAGTGCACCTTGCAATTTAGAACTGCAATGTGGGTTAGAGACACTGCCCATGCATCTCACCCCTCAATATCCATAGGTGCAGGAAACAGCTTCTTGCTACAAGAACCCATAGTTTTCTCAAAGGGCTTCTCCTGGCATGGTAATACGCTTGTCCTGATGTCAATGGGGCTGAAAATGTTTAAAAATACTCCCAGAGTAGTTTTTAATCAATAGCTAATGTGAGCTGGTATATTAAGTATTACAGAATTCTCACTGCTCCAATAAGTCATCTCTGAGCCATGTTCTACACTAACTCATGGATATCCATACCCAAATTCCCACAATAAATTCTCCCTTCATAGGCTTCTTTTTCTTGCCAATTTCTATTCTCCATCACCCTCCTGATGTTTCCCAAGGACCCATTCCAAATCATCTTGCAATAATAATTGTGTCAGGGTCTTTTTTGGGGGTAGGAAGAGAATCTAAATGAAGATATGCAATTTCCACTAAGAACCTTTCATATTCCCACAAGTGCCCTCTCTAAGTATCACTAAACCTGTAGTACTATTCTGCAGGTTGGGGCATGCTGTTTTGAAAAAAAAATACTCTGTAACATATTTATGCACATTTTACTTGGTATAAATCTTTTCTGTTTTTTTTTCATTGTGATGCTGGTCCAAATAATCATGAGTAATGTTACAAGCAAGGTGTCTCTGGATAGGGAAATCAAGGACTCATATTAAGAAAAGCATGGCTATTCTGGAAGTAATGAAAGCTACTACTCAAGTCCTTGATTCAGGGAATATTTTTAGGTCCTGGATATGTACATTACATTGCACAGTGGCCACACTAGTCATGAGTGTGGATTTGAACTTTGGGAATGTGTCTCCCATTCCCTAAAACAAGAGGATGTTTAAACTGGTTAACAAAGCAGAGTGAGATTGATTTTGGTGTGTGGCTTTTTTCAGAAGCTCTCTCAGTAGAGATGCTGTAAGGAAGAATTCTCTCTTGGTTTTGAGAGGAGAAAGGCAATATTAGATAAATGCATAGCTAGACCTACAGAGTGGCTGGCTGACCGGTTCTAATGTTCATTAGACTCCATGAAATGTGACCAAATTATTTAAAATATAAATCATTGTATTTTATTCTCAACCTTATAGGGTCTTCAGCTTTTTCTAGATGCTTCAGGTGAGTTTATTTTGTTTCCACAGTAGGGTTGTGAGATATGTTTTGTCAACCAGCATATTGTATAATTTTAAAGACACACAGGAAGTTCATCCATGTATAGACTTCATGAGGATCAATCCAATGCCAACTGTGAAAAGATGTCCACTCTCTACTTCAACTCCTTCTCTCCTTTTGTGAAGAAAAAGCAATAGAGAACTCATAGTCCTGGGGTTTGTAGTATAGTGGCAGAGACAAACAGAAAACCCTGCTAGCTGGTGAGGTGAGAACCATGACAGGAAAGGGTGAAGAAGAGGAATTTCAGCTAACTCTGCCAAAAGGAGACAGGAAGGCTGTAACTAGAGTTGGCGCAGTGAAAACAAACCAGGCACTATGGTCTGGATATGGTTGGGGGTCTCCCAAGTGCTCATGGACTGAAAATTAGCCAGCATTCAGAGGATGGCAAATTAATTTTCTATGGTGTTAAGAGCTGAACTTTTGGATTATGATTAGGATTCTACAGGGTAATTAGGTTGGAGCCTCTATGACTGAATAATAGTTATTTTATATGAAGATATCAGAATAGACAGATGAACAGACAGACAGACAGACACACACACACACACACAGACTTCTCTTGCCATATGTTATAGTTAGATATAAAATGTCTCCTAAAGAGCACATTTATTAATGTTTAGAGCTGATATCATTGAATCATGTGGGTTGTAATCTCAGCAGTGGAGAAATCCATTGATTTTTCTGAGTAGTGGCTGGATTCCTGGGTGTGCAGCATTGAGGATTATTATATATGTTTTCTCCTTTTTCTGGTTGTTTTCAGGCTTCCAGCCCCCATGATGTGAGGAGCACAGCCCATGTGCTCTTCCTCTCTCTGACTCCTACCTTCATGCCTTGAGAACTGTGGTCCCCAGCCTCACAAGAACTGAACTTGAAACCATAAGAAAATAAATCTTCTTTTATCTACGTCACATGGTCAATCTTTTAGACTCTAGCTACAAGAATACTGATGGGAACACCATGTGATCCTCTGCACTGCGTTGGACTCTTCCAACATGAAAGTAATCACCAGATGTGACTCTTTGACCTTGAGCATCCACAACTGTGAATCAAAATAAACCTCTTGTGTTACTAGGAACAGGAAATTGACTAGCAGTGTCATTTACACCTGATATATGCATTCATTAGACTTAACCAGATGGAGGGAGGACATGAGAGGCAGACAGAAAAGCAAAGGCCTAGAAGAGAAGACAAGCATGGGAGAGGGGCTGCTATGGGGTCAACTACCTAGAATGCAGCCTTTGAAGGGTGGGGCAAGAAAGGAGGTGAGCCAGAGGTGAAGACCATGGATGCCTGCTATGTAGTATAAATTTTCTTTGAGGGCAATACTGACAGAGAAAAATATGTAAATAGATTGGTAACAAAATCAGATTAAAAAATTTTTTTTTTTGTGTGCTACTGGGAAGCGAACTCAGAGGTATTTTACTTTTGAGCTACACTCCCAGCTTATTTTTTTTGTACTGGGGTTCCTGGAAGCCCTTCTACCTCTGGGCTACACTCCCAGACCTATTTTTACATTTTCATTTTTGGAAACAGGGTCTCCTAAGCCAGGGCACGCGGCTGGCTTCGAACCTGCACGATCTTCCTGTCTCCGCCTCCCAAGCGCGGGGATTACAAGTGTGCGCCACCACGCCCAGCAGCTTATTTTTTTTTTTTATTCCTCACTATGTTGTGAAGGCCCTCACTAAATTGGGGGTGGTGGCAAACCTTTGATTCTCCTGTGTCAGCCTCCTAAGTACTGGGATAACAGGTGTGTACCAACACACCCGGCTCAGATTCTTACTTTAATTTCCTCCATAGAAATTGAGTGGTTATAAAAAATGATGCAAAAGGAGACAATTTAAGAATATAAGGCAACATATGTATGGAAAAGGATATACTAATCCAGCTGGTATCAGTGCAAATGAAGAGGTGTCAATAGAGATATCTCAATAGAGATAGAGGGAAATGAGGAATAGACTTAAAATGGAGGCAGGGGTGGGACAGTTGGCTGAACAGGATGTACTTCCTTCCCTGTACAAGAGCAGGCTGGGCTGAAAAAGTGGAAATAACTTCAAGCCATCTTTGGTTGGCTGAAAGCCAACCAAACCATCAAACCAACCAAACCATAGACCCTTACTTGGTCAAGACCCTGTTTTGTCACATTGTTGGTTAACTGAGGAAAGAATTCTGGGAAGCTCGCTAACCACAAGGCACCATTTCCTCTTCACAGAAGCAAAATTGCAGAAGTCAGCACCTTGAAAAATGATCACACCCATAAACCACATCCTGCCTAGGTCAAATAAAGCCTCCTGCAGACCCAAGCTACCCTGGCAGTGGGAGGATCCTCAACCTAGGCAAGATCTTCCAAATGCAACAGCCTGAATAATATCACTCTCCTAACTTGTCTAATTTTATCTTGACAGTTTGATGCCATGACTCAGGAATGGGACCTTGCCTTCAGATTTCCATCTCCTCCACCAGGTAACAAAAACCACTGGGGGCTGTGTTGGCTAATTTCTGCCCAGCAACCAGGTACCTAGATGTAAGCCCCATTTTTGATCCTGTATTTCAAACTCTGGTCTGTTGGTAGCATGATAAGGATTGGATTTTCATTCTCTTTCAATATGCAGTTGATTTCTGGTGATGGATTTTGTTTATTTGCTAGTTTGTTTTAGGGTTACTTGGTAGTCCCTGTAAATGAAGTAAAGGGTTTAGAGAGATTTTGTCTCTGTTGGATGAAAAAGGACAGAAAACTGAGTTTGATACTTTTTTTTTGGTTGCTGGTCTACTTTGCTCTGTTTTGAACTTGAAGAATTTGTACCCACTGGGAAGACACGAGCCTTTTGTACATGAACAAGTGAATATTGTAGTTTTGTATTTATGCCTGACTTATGTCTGAAATTTTAGAATTGAAGCTATGAGGGCTCTATGTCTATGTTTATGTTTGTCTGTGGGGTTATAATATTTTCCAATCTTTAGATGGTATTGTTAACGTAGATCATAAAAATATTTAAATGAGAGCTGCTATATGATTGACTTAGAGATAAATGAGGTCTTATATATGTAGGGATTATATATATTAAGGATTGAATCCAGGGTTCCATCAAATTACACACCCAGCATTTTTATTTTTAATTTTGAAACAGGGTTTTTGCTAATTCCCGAAGATCTATGTTGCTGAAGGTTGTTTCAAACCTTTAATTCTCCTGTCTCAGCCTCCCAGCTACTGGGATTACAGGTGTGTGCTGCCATACCTGGCTTGCACTTCTAATCCCAATATGCGGAAATATATCTTTAAATCTTTTAAAAATCTAAGTTCACATAATTTAGGTAAATTTTGGAAAATGAGATGAATTGTATACTGTCAACTTAATATAAATTGTGTCTTCTGAGTTATCAATATTAAGTATTATAAAGCATACATTTTTATTGTAAAACACACATTTTTATTTATATGGATTGCTGGTTCTGTTAGTTTATGATTATAAAATGTTAATTTTCATTTATTCACATTGAATAATTATTTTGAAATTTTTTATTTCAAAAGTAACTGTTCATGCTTAATAGTATATTAGCTTGGAGATCATTCTCAAGATGTTTTGTAACTTTAAAACCTTGTTTTGATGCTAAAACTAAGTTAACTAACAGATATTTATTAGATACCTAGATTGTGTCTAAACAAGGTAAAGTACTGAAGCATTAATAAGTATAATTTTTAAGTACTTTTTGTCTCTAAATTTCATAGGATACAGATAATCTATATTCTTTAGCCTATTAATGAACATTTCTATTTTTGCCAAATTGAGAAATTGTACTATAAGGAATATTTATGGCCAAAAATAACATGCATGTTTACAAGCCCTGATGGTCTTCTATAGAATAGTGGTATACAAAAGGTAGTTTACAATTATCCACTCTAAAAATATCTTGATCAAACTTTACTCAAGCTCTTTTGAGCCTTTTTCTTGACTAGAATATGACTGTGGTCTGCCTGACCTAGTTGTAGCAAAAAAAATCCTGCTAAGCAAGATCATTGTGAATCCTTCTACCCTTGATATATGACTACTCTTGACATTTGATAGTTTATTAAGTTCTTCATTCTTTTCCCTGATACTTAAGTTCCCCTATTTTATTTTATTTTGCTTGGTTGTATTTTCTCAGGCTTTCAATACTTGGGAATATCTTCTTCTTGGAAACTCTCCCTTCCTGTCTCCATGTCCACTTAAAATTAGGTACGGATATTAGTTTTTTGCTCTTAAAAGGGTTTGATTCTTTTCATGGTACTTACTGCCTAATACAATCCTATTGTCACCTAATTTTAGTTCTGTTTCCCTGATCTCTTGATCCTGGGAAGACTCATTTCCTGGGTTTGGTCCTCCTGTCTGTCTCACACTTGCCTTAGGGTACCTCTCCAACTCACATGGCTTCATGTCCATTTCTAGGCTATAAACATCCAAATATACATCTTCTACCCAGACAGATCCCCTTTACTCCAAGCTCCTACATATTGCATTCTATTCACCATCTCCCTAGAGCATAAGTTGGTGGGGGTTCTGAGAGGTATCCCAAGCTTCCACATTCTAAATTGAACTGATCTTCCTCCTAAATCCACTCCTTCCCTATGTCCTTTTATTAAGGCATTCAAGCAAGACTACCTCTACCCTTGATATTAATCATGTTATTCTTAGTAATTTTCCATCCACTGACCTGTTGTTCTACTCCTTGGCTGTATCTCAACTGTCCCTTCTGTACTGAGGGCTGAGTTAAGTTCTGTCTTGTAGTCTCTCTTCTCTATTTCAATAATTCCAATAAAATCTATCTTGCTATTTTACATATTTTCTAGGTCCTTTGGATAACTTGTTTTTGTTTTTCTATGCAGCAGAAATTACTATAGCTAGCTAAAAGTTATAATGAATATATGTAGGGTAATAGTTATAGAGAGGAGTCTATTGTATGTGAGACATGTAGGATCTATTTTGTTAAGAAAAAAACAAGAGTGATATTATTCTAAAGGAAGATGAGTGATTGCTCCAAAATGACATAGATAAATGTATAGGGAAGAACATGAATGGATAGAGAAAACTGTCAAATTTCATGGAATGGGAATTCTGTTTTTTTGTGGTGATAGCTGGCTAAGTCTTAATGTACTTATATGAAATTTAAAAACAGGAGCTTTAATATCAGATATTTTACTGATGCAAGACTAGAATTTGATTTTCTACTAAAGTGACAAAATTTTCTTGGCTTAGTGGTCTTCTCTTAGAGACCGTAAGATAATTTTCTTTATCTTCTATGTAATCTGCATAGAAGATAAATATTCAGGGTCTTATCAGAATAATTTCCTGTGCTTTGAGTTGAATTTACCATGTCCTTGATTATTAGAGAAAACAAAGCCTCCACTTTATAGAGCCGGATTTTCTTGACAATCACATTACCTACCATATCAAACTTAAAATTCTTTTAATGTCATTTGGATTAAATGGGTAACTAATTGTAATTTTTACTGTTTAATTAAATGTTGAAATTTTTTGACAACAGATATTTTTACCTTCTTCCAATAAGATCCTAAGTAATATCTTTTATCTTGATAAGGGAAAAAGTGAGTCTGGAGTTAAGTAGGGACAATTTGATTAAAGAAGACCTTTGAAATAGAAAGATACTCAAAATCTAAGCTAGAAAAAAAACACAGGCAAGGAGTAGGCTCAACATCTCAGCTAGAAAAAACATAGGCAAGGAGTAGGCAAACACAGCTTTTACCTGCAGAGATCTTGGGATAAATGACTGGAAAGTGGAAGGAAAAAATAAGTGGCTGTTGTATGGCTGGGGCTGTGACTCTGATGGAGAGTACACATGAAGTCCTAGGTTCCATCCCAAGCACTACACCCTCCAAACAACAACAACAAACAAACAATGCTCAAGTGTATTATAAGGGTGGTAGAAGGGACTGAAACTAAAAAGAATTGCATCCAATATTGCACTACCAGAAAAGATGAGGCAGAAATTTGGTTTGTGGTTGGGCATACCAAGCTAGATTCTGAATCTGGGAAGAAACTGATAAAGGAAGTTTATATAGAGATGAGTGCTTAGTGGTTTAGGCAAACCAGCCTAAAGTTGTGTCAAGGGCAAAGTTTGATTACCTTTGTCAGTAGCCTCCTTGTGCAAGAAAGACTAGAAAGACTGAACAATAAGGTGGTGAGGAGAAACTCAACTAGGAGAAGGCTGAGTAGAATGGTCTTCAGGGTCAGAGTTTTATTTATTGGTCCAACTGAATCATCTATTGAGTGTGTTGGCAAAGATAAGTTTTCTATCTTTGTATCATGCATCTTAAAAGTGGGAAATGTTGGTATACAAAGGATGTATTAAAAACTAGAAGTTTAGCCGGGCGTGGTGGCGCACGCTTGTAATCCCCGCGCTTAGGAGGCGGAGACAGGAGGATCGCCCTGGTTCGAAGCCAGCCTTGCTGGCTTAAGAGACTCTGTTTCCAAATAAAAAAGTTAAAAATTAGGTCTGGTAGTGTAGCCCGTGGGAGTGTATCCCGGAGGTAGAAGGGCTTCCAGGAACCCCAGTACTACCAAAAAAAAAAAAAAAAAAAAAAAAAAGACTAGAAGTTTAATCTAAGGATGTTCATTTCAGAGGATTTCAAGGTTGGAGGCTGAGCCGGTTGGATCATGCAGTGCTATTCAGAGTCTGGGCTACCTCTCCTATGAGAACATGCATGAACAAAGCATTTCATCACACTTGTTCCATGGTTTAGTCAGTGGCTTGTCAATGACTAAAATAGACCCATGCATAGGCTGCTACAGTGATGAGTCCTTTGGGTTTATAATAAGTCTTTGGGTGGTAACTTGCAGTGATACTTCAGAAACTGAGGGGAAGCCAGAAAATAAACTAGATTCTCAATAAGATCTTGGCAGTAGGGTGAGAGAGAAGGAGAGAGAGAGAGAGAGAGAGAGAGAGAGAGAGAGAGAGCTCTTAAGCCATGAAGACTGAAAGCAAGAGAGAGCCTGTGAGGAAGGGAATTCAAAGACAAAGGTACCGGCAGGGCACGCCAGCCGGGCCGGGTCAGGAGACTCTGGGCCCCGGGCCGGAAAGCGCGTAGCACACCAGACCCCTGGAGAAACCGGGCCCAGTACCCTGGGACCTGGGTGGGGGTCACGCGGGGCACGCCAGCCAGGGCTGGGTTGCGGGACTTGGGGCCCGGGCTGAACTGCGTGTAGCACACCAGACCCCTGGAGAAACCCGGCCCAGTAAGACTCTGGGTCCTGGGTAGGGGTTGCATGGGGCACACAAGCTGGGGCCCGGGTCGCGGGACTCTGGGCCCCGGGCCTGAACGTGTGTAGCATGCCAGACCCCTGGAGAAACTGGGCCCAGTACCCTGGAACCTGGGCGGGGGTCAGGCGGGGCACACCAGCCGGGGCCTAGGTGGTGGGACCCTGGGCCCCAGGCGGAGTAGTGTGGAGCACTCTGGACCCATGGGGAAACCGACCGGGTTACAGTGCTACTGAGTGAGTGCCTGATCCCACTACCTCCTCAAACCACATATACTGTCTTCTCTTATTAAAAAAAAAAAAAAGGAAAAAGGAAAAGAAAAAGAAAAAGAAAAATATCGGAGAGGAGTTAAGAAAGTCTTTGCGGATGCCAGGACACTGGAGATGCAGACAAAACTTATCTAAATGATATGGAACTTATGGAAAAATTCCCCGTGAAGGAGGACTGCTGTTTCTCTATATTGTTAAGAATCTTGGACATCACCTGTAAGGAGAGAGTTTAGCAGAGACCAAGGAGGAAGGCAGTGTTGAAAGAGGTCTCTGCGATGGCAGTGGAGACTTGTATTCAGGAGAAGCAGAAACTAGATCATACCAACCTTATTTTTTAGGAGAAATTACACCAAATGTTGAATGCTACTGTCACGGATGCTTAGGAATACTGGACAACATTCAGAGTGGAAAAAGAGCCTGGGAAGGATTTGAAATGGTGGAGGCAGTGGCTATGGCAGTGGCCAGTACTCAGAGAAAGCAGAGATCTGATACATTACACCTGGAAACTTTGAAATAATAACTCCAGAGACAGTGATCGGAGCCTGCTGAGGGGTTAGGTGGGTGCCAGAGCCAATGGCCGACATTGGAGCTTGCCATGAGGCAAGGCCACTACTGAGGCCTCCAAGGCCAGGATTGGAGACTGCCGAGGGGTTAGACCAATGCTGGGGCCAGCGAGGCTGGCATCGGAGCCTGCCGTGAGGCAAGGCCGGTACTGGGGCCTCCCAGGCCAGGATTGGAGCCTGCCAAGGGGTTAGGCCGGTGCTGGGGCCAGCAAGGTCGGCATCGAAGCCTGCCAATGGCAAGGCCGGTACTGCCGAGGCCAGGATTGGAGCCTGCCGAGGGGTTAGGCCGGTGCTGGGGCCAGCGAGGCTGGCACCAGGGCCTGCCATGAGGCAAGGCCGGTATTGGGGCCTCCCAGGCCAGGATAAGAGCCTGCCGAGGGGTTAGGCCAGTGCAGGGGCCAGCGAGGCTGGCACCAGGGCCTGCCATGAGGCAAGGCCGGTATTGGGGCCTCCCAGGCCAGGATTGGAGCCTGCCGAGGGGTTAGGCCGGTGCTGGGGCCAGCGAGGCTGGCACCAGGGCCTGCCGTGAGGCAAGGCCGGTATTGGGGCCTCCCAGGCCAGGATAAGAGCCTGCCGAGGGGTTAGGCCAGTGCTGGGGCCAGCGAGGCCAGCACCAGAGCCTGCCGTGAGGCAAGGCCGGTACTGGGGCCTCCGAGGGCGGGATCGGAGCCTGCCGAGGGGTTAGGCCGGTGCTGGGGCCAGCGAGGCCGGGATCAGAGCCTGTCATGAAGCAAGGCCGGTACTGGGGTCTCCGAGGCCAGGATAAGAGCCTGCTGAGGGGTTAAGCTAGTGCTGGGGCCAGCGAGGCTGGCTTCGGAGCCTGCCATGAGGCAAGGCCAGTGCTGGGGCCTCCAAGGCCGGGATCGGAATCCTGCCGAGGGGTTAGGCCGGTGCTGGGGCCAATGGCCAGCATCAGAGCCTGCCGTGAGGCAAGGCCACTACTGCAGCCTCTGAGACCAGGATCGAAGCCAGCTGAGTGGTTAGGCCGGTGTGCAGGCCAGTGAGACCAGAACCGGGGCCTCCCATGAGGCAAGGCTGCTGCCTGAGCCAGCGAGATCTGGATCAGTCCACTGAGTAGCCAGGCCACTACTGGGGCCATCAAGAGTGGGATTGGTACTTGCAACGTGGCATGCACAGAGAAATATCGCAGAAAATATAAATCAGACACTTCCCCTAATCAGCAATAACTAGGAGGAAAGGGGCAACAGGAAGAGGTTGAGCTATAGAAAGGGCCCTATAGTGAAGCAACTAATGTGACCAATCAGAGGGTATGGAATAGTGGAGGATGGAGCCTCTTTAAAACGCAGGAGGTACATAAACAAATGTATCAAAGTTAATCACCAAAGAAGCATGGGATCAAGGGAGGGGGAGGGAATGGGATGGGGGCTGGATGAGGGCTAATTGGATGATGTGTGCTTGTATATCCTCTCAAGTCTTGTACCAATGTGATTGATATATGACTACAACACACCAATTTAAAAATTAAATTAATAAAAAAATACAAAGGTATCTTCCTTAAGGCCACACCCTCAAGGACTTCTCCGGCCACACCCCACCTGCCTGGACACTGCCAGTGAACTCATTAGATTTTATTTACCACTGGTGAAATTACAACCTTCCCAACTTAACTTCATCAGATATCTGAATGTTAGTAAATGAATTCTTTAGGGGGAATTTTGTATTTAACCATAAAATTTTTCCCCTGTCTCCTGAGAAGCTCATACCTATTTCAGAATGCAAAATATATTTGTTCATCTCCAAGTGTTACCATAGTGTTAATAGTTTTCTCATCACTCAAAAGTCCTAAATTCCAAAGTCTCTTCTGAGATCCAAAGTAAACTTTTAGCTATAAGCCCCTATCAAATCAAATCAAAATCAAAATAAAATTACATACATCCAATGTACAATGGCACAGAGTAAACATTTACATTCCAAAACAAAAGAACAGGGCCACAGAAAGAAAAAAAAATGGGACCAAATCAGTAACAAAGTCCAGTAGGGCCAGCATTTAATCCTGTATCTCAATTTCTGGTTCCTGGGGCACTTGGTAGTGAGATTTGATCTCCAAAAAGTCTTAGCAGACCTGCTCTCATGGCCTGATTGATGGCAATTGGTGGCATATTAACTCTCTCAGACTGTTTTCATGGATCACAGCTTGCAGCTTCTTCTCACAGTCATTCAACCTGCCTGACATTTCTAAATCTCAGGAGTTTTCCTTACACCCTTGATTGTACTATCACACCTTTACAAATTGCCCCATTTGGGCCTCCTTCCAGAAATTCCAAACCTGCCACATGTTATTTGGTTTCCCAGGCTTACTTTTTAAAATCTGGATGAAGATTCTATGTTCCTTTTTCCCCCAGCAAAATCAGCATCACATGAGTGACAAAATCAACCACCAGCAGGAAAGCTGTGAAACCCTCTTCAATCACTAATGCTGGGACTTTTTCTTTTTAAAACACATGTTTATTTACTTATTTTTTGCGGGTCTGGGGATGGAACCCAGGGGCATTTGGCCACTGAGCTACACTCCCTGCCCTATTTTTTATTTTGAAACCGGGTCTCACTGAGTTGCAGAGGGCCTCACTAAGTAGCTGAGGCTGTCCGCAAACCGTGATCCTCCAGGTCTCAGCTTCCTGAATGCTGGGATTACAAGCGTGTGCCACCATGCCCGGCTCTAATGCTGGGACTTTCTAATCACAGCACTATCTGGGCTGTCTCTATCCTGGCTACTGATGGGTCTATTTCAGTACTGGCAGTTTTCAGGCCCTTTTCAATAATAATCACCACCACTGGGCCCTTGTTTCCTTGGTTCTGCACTTGGGTTTGAACTGCCCAACCATATTTTTTCCTGTGTTCTTATTCAAAACATGCAGTCTCCCTTCAGCCATCTTGTTTTCTTTCACAACACCATCTCTCTGGGCTCCAGATTTACCCATGCCTTTCTGGCCAAACTGCAGATCTATAAAGTCTCTCTGCTTTGCTTTCTGCTCTTGAAATTCAGTGTATAATTTGCTGAATGTGGATAACAATAACCATCATGCAGTTTGGATACTTTGCTGTTTTGATATTTCCTCCACCAGCTCTATGAGTACATCATCTTTAAATTTGGCTGTGACGGGCCCCGCCCATCAGCCAATAAGTCCGAGAGCTAAGATGGCGCTGAGCGGAATTTCCCCAGAGCACTTAGGTGGTAAACAGCTTTCAGGAAGTGACGACAAGAGCATGAGATACACGTGAACACCGCATGCCATAGGGCAACAGCCAATGGACTGGCTGTTGCCATGAGTTGTGCACGTGAACAGTCTGCTGATTGGCTGTTGGGCTCTATATAAGGGGAAGATTTCTGGGGGGAGGGATCGACGGGAAGAAGATTTACGGGAACTGTACAAGAACCTGGGGTAATAAAACTGCTTGAGGAAGATCGTGTAAGAGTCGTCACTGCGCACGACAAGTGGTGGCCCGTACGGGGACCTTCGCTTTGATCAGAACCTCGGCAGTCCCAGGCAGCTGGCTGGTAAGTACTCCTTTGAGGAGGAGGCTCCGTTTACGGAGGGTTAACTGTACAAGAAACTGGGGTAATAAAACTGCTTGAGGAAGATCGTGTCTTTGATCAGAACCTCGGCAGTCCCGGGCAGCCGGCTGGTAAGTGCTCCTTTGACTCCGAAAAGGGAGGAGGAGGCTCCGTTTACGGAGGGTTATTTTCCCCGATCAAAGGGGGCTCCATTAAGGAGGATATTTTTTAGTGTAAGCAAGTTATTTTCCCCGATCAAAGGGGGCTCCATTAAGGAGGATATTTTTTAGTGTAAGCAAGTTAGAGAATCGGGCTGGTCCTGATTCGATTTTCTCGAACAAATAGATAGGGTAGCGCCATGGTTTACAGTATCAGGGAATCTTTCTTTAGCAAGTTGGGATAAATTGGGAAGAGACGTAGAACGCGCCGAAGAGCAAGGTATTGTTACAGGAGGGACTCGGCCGCTTTTTCGGCTGATTCGTGCCTGTTTGGAAGAAAGGCGCTTTAGAAAATTTGTGCAGGAGGGCCAGGCAGCTTTAGACGGTGTAAAAGAGGAACGTTCAACTTCCTCTAAAGTGGCCAGTGAGGAGGATTCAGAGTCAGAGGGGGAAGATGACTCTGAGGAGGAATTAGAGGCCATTTGTAAACAAGTGAAAGCTTTTGAACTGATTAAAGAGGAAATTTCGCCTCCTCCGTATAACCCTTCTGCGCCCGGAGCAGGAGAAGGTGTTTCTTTTAGTAGTCAGATGTGGAGAGATGCGGGAATTTTTCTAGCAAATTAAGCCTTCCCGGTTTTTCAGCTGCAGGAGGGGGGAAATCGTTATCATGAGCCTTTGGACTTTAAAACAGTTAAGCATCTCGCGGAGTCAGCTTTCACATGTGGGTCGTCAGCTGCTTTCAATATAGCAATAATAGAGAGTTTACATCGCTATGCCATGACCCCAGGAGACTGGCAAAATTTAGTTAGAGCCACCTTAAATCCTGGCCAATACTTGGATTGATCCACAATGGGGACTTCTGACTGCTTTTCCTTTTCCATTGCCTTTGAGTCATTCTGCTCAAGTTTTTCCCCACTTAATCCTTTTACCTTTTCCCCTAAAATTGGCACAGGAGCAAATTCTACTTTTGCAGGTTATAATTTTACTTATCAGAGCCCGACCATGGCCTTTCATTCTAACCCATTTGATCTGTGGCTTCTTTGTGGGATAAATGGCAGTTGCACGGATTTAGCTCCCCTTGTCATGATTAATGATAACGCGTCTATTGCCGCTAATCTTTCTTGCGAGCTTTCTGCATATCCTACAGATAACTGGTCATCGAAATTTGACAATTTGACAAAACAGTTGCGGTTGGAGATCATCAAAACCAATACTACTCGAGTTGACCCGGTGATGGCCCGCACCTTGATGTCCTGGATCCAACAAGCAGCTCGTCATTTAAAAGAGTGGGCTGGACTGGGTGCTCTTGGCCTCTGTCTGGTCTTACTGTGTATCTTATGTCTCTATTGTCTTAGAAAACTAATCCGTCAGCGCGCTACAGATCAAGTGCTCATAGCTCAGGCATTTGCAGCCATGGAGTTGGGACAATCCCCTCAAATATGGCTTGCGGCGATGGGAAAGTCTTAATGACAGGATGCCAGCTAGGACTGCACTCGGGACCCCGGGAGGGTGCATCCCGAGGAGGGCATGCTCAACTGCATACGGGTTGCCACTGATTCTTGTCCCGTCCCTGGAAAAAGGTGGTGGGCCTAGAAGCCCCTTCCAAACATACAGGGGTTGAGTCCTCTGTCCTCTCCTGTCTGAAAAAACAAAAAAGGGGGAACTGTGACGGGCCCCGCCCATCAGCCAATAAGTCCGAGAGCTAAGATGGCGCTGAGCGGAATTTCCCCAGAGCACTTAGGTGGTAAACAGCTTTCAGGAAGTGACGACAAGAGCATGAGATACACGGGAACACCGCATGCCATAGGGCAACAGCCAATGGACTGGCTGTTGCCATGAGTTGTGCACGTGAACAGTCTGCTGATTGGCTGTTGGGCTCTATATAAGGGGAAGATTTCTGGGGGGAGGGATCGACGGGAAGAAGATTTACGGGAACTGTACAAGAACCTGGGGTAATAAAACTGCTTGAGGAAGATCGTGTAAGAGTCGTCACTGCGCACGACATTTGGCTTCACACAAAATTTCAGGACAGAGGCAAAATGCTGGTAAGTTCTTCGCCAGAATGTAGCACATGTGGTATCGATTCCATTTGTCTATGGAGTCCTCTTTCTTTTCCAAAATCTCCTGAGCACAGTTTCTACTGTCTGCCTGTCTATCAGGATCTGGCCCTTTCAACTTCCTCTCATCAACCAGTTCCATAGACTCACAAACTGCATGGTCAGACTTAGATGTAGCTGTGATCCTACTTCTATGGTACCAACTTCTGTTTCAGTCAACAATCTGACTGCTATACTCCAAAGTAACTGGCCACACAGTTTAGAGGAAGGAAGATAGATTTCCTCACAGTTTTTTTGAGACATAGAGTTTCAAGGCATATGTCAGGCCAGGTTACATCTGTGGATTTCAGGGCATGGTGGCAGGAAGCACAGAGAGGAAGAGAGCAAGCTCTAACATCATGGAGGCCATAAACCAGAGAATAAAGCAATTCAAAGACAATAGCATAGTCCCTAAGGCTGCACCTTCAGGGACCTACCTTTTTCATTCATACCCCACCTGCCTAGTTTACTGCATAATAAATTTATTAGATTGGATCTATCCACTGATGAGATTATAACTCTCATGTCTTAATTAGATCATGTCTGAACATGAGCTCTACAGGATACATTCTATAGCTGACCATAACAGCTGATTTCATTTAGAGTTGCCCTGACTATTTACATAGGGTTAACAAGAATGGAAATTTACACAAAGATCTTACATTTGCTTTTCTAGAAATTTTTTATAAATAATCTCAAATTGTATTTTTCAAACCCCCTAAGTCCCAGCATGGTGGCACATGGTTGTAATTCCAGTACTTGGGAGGCTGACAGGAGGATCACATGTTTGTGCCCAGTTCAGCTACTTATTGAGGCCATTCACAACTTAGTAAGACCCTGTTTCAAAAATAAAGAATACAAAATAGGCTGGGGTTTATCTTGGAGATAGAGTGCTGCTGGGTTCAATTCCCAGTATCAAAACAAAGAAATAAGCCCTCTTGAGAATAAGAAGTCAAGCCCAAAACTCACCATCACATTTCTCCTGCAGAACTCATTGATTTGGCAGGAATTTTTCTCTTCTTTTCCACCCCAAGTAACCTAATATTCTGAGTTTTCTGGGAAAAACTTTATACTCATAAGGTAGAAAACCCTCTTAAAAATCTGGGACAAAACTTTTCTACCAATGTTTTCGATTATGTTAAACAATTATGTTATGTCCCTCTGTTAACAAGAAGGACAGACTTCTGTTGAATCTATGCAAATCACTATAATACCACTCAGTAAGAATTTCTTAATTTTAAAGGGGTAAGCCAGGTCAGAAAAGACAGAAATTTTACTTCTGTTTACTAGAAATAAGCACTATCTATGGAATTAATTTTGAGTAATAAATAGAAGAGAAAAGAGAAAGATTCCTTATATCCATAAAATAGAACATTAAAATAATAGCACTATTTCAAAGAAAGCCCATAATCACCCACCATATGTTTAGCCAATCTTAGTTAATACCTGTTCCTCTTGATCCAGTCTTAGAAGTCTCATGAATCCATGTCTTTGTCTTTTTCAGCTAAAGTTCTGGGAATTCTGATTCGGTCCACTGGTTGGGCTTCATATTTTTTAAGCAATGCTATCAGAGACTTTCTTCCTACAACTATCTGGCTTAGACCATTCCACAGGCCTCTGTGATAGTTCTTTATAATTGAAGACAAAGACTTCTACAGATTATTTCAAGTACTTGTTGGGAGTATTTGTGTAAAATACAAAACTATCTGTAGATGACCAAATATTAAAATAGTTGTGGTTGACATCATTTTTTTTATTTTCAAAAGTAAAAGATCTGGTGATAGTTAACTACACAAATAATGGTACTGACAGGGAAACTTGGCCGTCTATGTGATACTTTAAGTCAATTCAAAAAGTTTTAGGCATAATATGTATATATGTAAAGATTAATTCTATTTCCAAAGAAGAGTGGGTATTATTCATAAATTATGAAAATAGATGGGCATAATTTTTACAGAGAAAAACATTTCAGATGTATAATCACAAGACATTATAACCATGAATATATCAAGCATAAAGATAATATACTAAGAATATATCTAGATGATCAAATAAGGGGATTTTCTGTATATATTTAAGTTTAGGAATAAAATAGTCAAATAGAATAAAATGAATTCTTGCAATGCTAACAGCTCAGAAGCCATCCTATATTTATTAAGTAAACAATATCAAATTACTTTCACTGGCCAAAGATTTATCTAAATTATGTGTTGAATTTTTAAAACATTTTGCTAAGTTTTAATATTAATAATTGTTCACATCGATCATATTGGAAATATAATTTTCTTAATTTCTGCAATGTTCAGGAATATTTAATTCATATAGCTGTTATTTATCTTTAAGCCAACCTAAAAGTATCTCCTTTAGTTATTTTATAACTTTATGTGGTAATATCTATCTTGAGGTAGGAAAATATAAAAACAAAATATGTGTATACACATACACATACATGCGCAGACACACATAAAGAGAGAGCTTACATCTTTTTGTTGTTTGTTTTGGACTTTTTGTAGTGTGTTTGTTGTTTTTGAGATGAGGTCTTGCTATATTACCCAAGCTTATCTGGAACTCCTGGACTAAAGAGATCTTCCTACCCCAGCTTCCTGAGTGCTGTAACCCTCGGGCTTATATATTTAGTTTAGAAAATATAGCCAAGGTTCAGGCACAAATACATAAATACATAGCTCACTAGTTTATATAAAAGAGTTAACTCTCAGCCTTGCTTCACTTTTACATTTTTATCAGGATTCTATTTTTGGACAATGGGGCAAATTGAAGTAAACAGTTATTTATGAGAACTGAGATATCTTCACCAATATTTGTGCAAAGGATCCTTACGCTGTCCTCTGTCCTGAGGTGTAATTCTGTGTATGCAGTGGCTTAATTTTAGGGGAGCAACAAAGGAGAGAGAGAGAGAGAGAGAGAGAGAGAGAGAGAGAGAGAGAGAGAGAGGAAGAGAGAGAGAGAGAGAGAGAGAGAGAGAGAGAGAGAGAGAGAGAGAGAGAGAGAAAGCAAGCAGCTATCTGGTGTTTTTGAAACCTACCTGAGTAGATAAAGCATCTTGCTTGTTTCCATTAAGCCTTTTCAGCTATGAGCTGCTACTGTTGGTGCCCCGAACTCCTCCAGAACTACCAGCAGGGGCAGAGGAATTTAAAGTTCACGTGGGGATGGGGGATTGAGAGACCAATGTGGAAAAGAAATGTCTGGCAGAATGGTCAGAGGGTGGAGCAGAAAGAGTCTCTTGAATGTCATTCAAGGGGAAGATCCAAGCTGAAGTAAAGGTGGAAGATGGCAAGAAAGAGACGATGCTCAGGTAGGTGATGACAAGACACAGGTCTCAGAAGGCTTTGGGGAATGAAGGTGATTTCTGAGGGAAGTGATGGCCTTAGAAAAAAAAATTGGTGGGGGGGAAGTGACATTTTTTTCTATCTGTAACAAACAAACAAACAAACAATCTATTGCTTGGATGAGATTTGAAGGTACAGTATATAAAGTCCCTTACCAGATTGAGACAGTTTGAAAAATCCTAAATTCCTCTAAAGAAACCAATAAAAGTTGAGTTGTGAAATGTTGCCATTTTTTAATAAACCAAGCTGAATTAGCACTGTAATAGCAGAGCATGAAGAAGGGAGAAGAATATAGACAAACAGAAGAAAGTAAAAATGAGGGAAAAATGAAGTCAAGTCCTTACCATACTACAACAGCAAATGTCCAGCTACAAACCATGCACTGGATTGGGAGTCATGATTCACCAGAGTGGAACTTGATTTCCCCAACCAGGAACAGGCACAGAGATTTCTGTAAGATGATATTAATACTTGAATAGGAACCGAAGGTAGTCAGAATTCCATCTTGTCATGGAATCATTACTGTCAATGATAAAAATGTAATCTGGAAAATACTATGGAAAAACTCTATTAAGGGAATATTGAAGATAGAGGTGGGATGTATTATAATAAAAAGGTGTTCAAAGCCTGAGTTAGACATGTCTCCAGGAAGACCTGGGCAGGCAAAGCTTTTAAATACAGAGATGACTGGGTCTGGTGGCTGTGGTAAGAAGAGGGAATGCTGAGAGCTGGCGGTGAGAAGATCTTTTTGAAATTTAACCAACACCCTCAAAACTGTGATAACAGGAAAGTGGAGGCAAGGAATGTATATCTGTGCTTAGGAACTCAGAGCAGCAGCTTAACCTGAAAGAGGCAGACAATATGAACAATTCACATAGAGCTGGGGGCCAAAACGATTTTTCATAAAACAGCCAAGGGTTGTGTCAAGCACAATGTCTGATTAGCTTCATCAGCACCTTAAACTACCAATGGGGTTTCTCAAAGGGCATCTGGAAAATCACAAATGTTGGTTGTTCTACTTTATACTAAAAAGCATTAGAAATATTCTAGATTATTTGAAATGTTATAAAATGCATAATATGTGCGAGGCATTTTCAAATCTGAAATTTGTGTTGATAAAAGATTATTAATGTTAATGTTTAAAAATTGTATTCTTTATGGGAGGCATCCAGATAATTGTGCATTTCTACTGCCCAATGTATGTTTCTGTGTGTCAGAGTCCTGATCTTGCTATGTATAATACTAGATGACAGTGTTGTTTTTTCACTCATAATTTTTAGTTACCTTTAAAGTATTAACATGGTTGTAACTTTGCTTCTTTAATTTAAGCCTCATATATTTTAAGCAGCAGTTTTTTGGGGGAGATTCACATCACTTATGAATGCATTTTTCCTAATGTCCTGATGTTTGGAATTGACTTTAGATTTACTGATTCTGTTTACTGGTGATTTTAATGTGTTTTTGGTAAATTGTAATGATGTCCTTAATACAGAGAACATCTAATTTCACAGTAATTTTCATGAGTTATATCTAAAAATGTTTTCTCAATTATAATTATATATTTTCATGAATTAGATCTTCTATTCATTCTTTTTGTAAATGTAAAACATTATTTTTATAAATATTTTGCTTAAAATCTTTTGGACCCACTTTATTTTGATTTGTATGCCATAGAAGAACCAGATGTGCTTACTAAGTTCATCGTTTTTATAATAAACTGTGTTCAGCTTATTAACCTTTGAAATTTTTTTAGTAAGTCAATAATTGGCACTTTTAGTTTTTGTCAACTACACATAGAACTTTTGTGGTGTTTTGTTTTGCTCTGATACTTTCATGAAGTCCCTGCCATCAGCTGAAGGTCAAAGTGTTCCACTTTCAACAAACAAGAATCTTAAGCCTAGTAGAAAAGAACCATACTTGATCTTCTGGAATTCAGAATCCTGATGGCTCTGCATGAGCAATGGTGGGATCCAATCATCTGACTGAGTCAGAAGTTCCAGGAACCTCATTGAGAAGAAAATGAGTTCAAGAAACAATGATTTCAAAATTGAATGAAAAAAAATTGTAGTACCCCACTCCCCTGTCCCATCCATGGGAGATAATTTTTAAATATCTCAGTAGATGTCTGAAACTGTATATAATACCAAACCCTATTACTTAATGCTGTGTTAATTATTTAACTGTATTTTTATATACTGTCATCATAACTCTGTCAGTTTGAAGTGTGACAACATAACTGGCATGAATTTCTCTGCTTCTAGATTCCTTTGGTTCAGATTCATTCTTACTATATATCTTAGCAGTCTTAGCAATCTCTAAATAGTTTTTTCTCTTTTTACCCCAGAATAGTTTGTTTGTTGTCCTTTTTTTTTATTAAGTGGAGAACATTTACCTTTCATTGAAAGGAAACAACTTACTGCCTATTTTTGGCATATATGGATTGACAGCATCAGGGCTCTTGAGTCTCTAGGCCTTTATTGAGTAAAATAAGAGTTACTTGAACATGAGCAGTGCATTTGAATAATTGTCAACCTGTTTGAAAATGATCAAATCATATTATTGCTATATTATATAAAAGCCCTTTTCCTGTTGAGCTAACATTTGACTTTAAACCACATTTCAAACCTTACATGGAGGTTGCTATAGTTCATTTGCCATCTATATACCTGGGAGTATATATTATTGTGCAGAAATTTATAGAGTTAAGATATGTTATTTAATCAATGTGAGGTAAACAATAAGTTCCTGTCATACAAAATGAATTGTGTCTAGACCTCAAACATACCACATAGTCAGTAAAATTTCTGACATTTCTATTGTTTGTATTTGGTATAAAATTGGGTGGGTAAAAACCCTGTGATTTGGGTAATCCTGCTGTTTAAAACTTAGTCTACATCTGCTTACTTTAACTGAGTAGGCATTTTGTCATTATGTAAAGGAGATACACTTGAATACTAATCAGAAACTCTTATTTAGTAGTCACCAGCTCTGTCTCCCAAACTTTTAAGAGGTTTGAAGCTGTACATTGATTTTTGCTGGTGCTAAATAACTTCTAAAAACCTGTTAAAAAACATATAGTTAAGCCACATTGTTGTATGTAGCTGCAGTACTAGTTACTACTGACTCCTTTGTATAATAAGTGCATTTGTGTTCCAAGTAAGCTTAGCCTAAGAATCATTCCTTTAAAATAACCTTGTTGTTCAAATGTGACTAAAAGGGTTTTGGCATTGACTCCTCATTGTCCATCATTTCCTTCCAAAATGGGATCATATTGGACCAAGCACAGAGCCAGATTTATCTTTATAGTGGGGGACAATCAAAACCAAACTATAGGTTTTTAGAGAAAATCATTCAGAGACAAGGGAGAAAAGTTGTCAGAATCAAAATGGAGTCACTTGTGTTGGTTCTTCCAAAAAGTAAATAACACTGGGTGATTATGAAGGAAGAGTTCTTATGCATGATTGCTTGACAATAAAAGATAAGCACCTTGTATTTAGGATATATTTATTTTTGTGTGCTTCTAATTGTATTACTATACTGATATGTAACTCTCATCTCTGGTTTAAAACATGCTATAAAAACTGCTTAAAATGTCTGTTATACTTAGATATAGATTGCACCCTAAAGAGCTCATGTATTAATGTTCAGAGCTGATGGATTTAATTGATGATGGTTCTAATCTCATTGGTGGATAAATCCATTGTAATGAATTAACTGGTTGGCAACCTAGCAGGTGGGGTGTGGTTGGAGAAAGTGAGTCCCTGGGAGTGTGGCTTTAGGGACTGCTTTTATTTTTGAATTTCCCTGCTTGTGAACTCTCTCTTGACTCCAGCTTCCATGATATGAAAAACTTTCTCTCTTCATTTTTATGCTTCCTGATACCATTCCCTGAGATCTAAAGATACAGCTTCACAAGGACAGAAACCCCAAATCTCCAAAAACTGTGAGCAAATCAATCTTCCTTCCTCTAAATTGTGTGGCCAGTTGTCTTGGATTATAGCAGTGAGATTGTTGACTGAAACAGAAGTTGGTACCAGAGAAGTGGGGACACAGCTATATCTAAGTCTGACTGTGCATTTTTGTGAGTTTATGGAACTGGTTTGTGAGAGGAAGTTGGAAGTGCCAGATGCTGATAGATAGGCAGGCAGTAGAAAATGTGCTCAGGAGATTTTGGAGAACAAAGAGGACTCCATAGACAAATGGAATCGATACCACATGTGCTATATTCTGGTGAAGAACTTACCAGCATTTTGCCTCTGTCCTGAAATTTTGTATGAAGCCAAATTTAAAGATGATGGACTTATAGAGCTGGTGGAGGAAATATCAAGACAGCAAAGTATCCAAACTGCATGATGGATATTGATATCCACATTCAGCAAATTATACACTGAATTTCAAGAGCAGAAAGTAAAGCAGAGAGACTTTATAGATCTGCAGTTTGGCCAGAAAGGCATGGGTAAATCTGGAGCCCAGAGAGATGGTGTTGTGAAAGAAAACAAGATGGCTGAAGGGAGACTGCATGTTTTGAATAAGAACACAGGAAAAAATATGGTTGGGCAGTTCAAACCCAAGTGCAGAACCAAGGAAACAAGGGCCCAGTAGTGATTATTATTGAAAAGGGCCTGAAAACTGCCAGTACTTAAATAGACCCAGCAGTAGCCAGGATAGAGACAGCCCAGCTATTGCTCTGATTGGAAAGTCCCAGCATCAGTGATTGAAGAGGGTTTGACAACTTTCCTGCTGGTGGTTGATTTTTTCACTCATTTGATGCTGGTTTTGCTGTGAATTTAAGGGTGCATAGAATCTTCATCCAGATTTTAAAAAGTAGGCCTGGGAAACCAGATAACGTGTCAGGTTTGGAATTCTGGAAGCAGGCCCAAGTGGAGCAATTTGTGAAGCTATGAGGATGAAACCAAGATTGCCAGAAACAAACAAAAAACACCTATGATGTAGAAATGCTAGAAATGTGGAACCACCATGAGGAAAGGCTTCAAGCTGAGAACCATGGAGCCAGTCCAGAATAGCAATTATGCTGCCCAACCAGGCCACCAGTGTGGGGTTTCCAAGGCCCCTTGGACATCAGAATTCTCTGCTATGTGTTCCAGAGGACAGAAATAGAACTGCAGTATTAAATGCTTGCCCCACTGGGTTGGAATCCTATTTTGGTCCCTTTCTTTCTTTCTTTCTTTCTTTCTTTCTTTCTTTCTTTCTTTCTTTCTTTCTTTCTTTCTTTCTTTCTTTCATCTTTTATTTCTGTGATTCTATTCTCTTTTGTAATGCAAATGTTTATTCCATATCATTGTACATTGGATGTATGTAAGCTTCTTCTTCTTCTTCTTCTTCTTCTTCTTCTTCTTCTTCTTCTTCTTCTTCTTCTTCTTCTTCTTCTTCTTCTTCTTCTTCTTTTGGTGGTACTGGGGTTCCTGGAAGCCATTCTACCTCTGGGCTACACTCCCAGACCTATTTTATATTTTTGAAACAGGGTCTTTTAGGCTAGAGCGGCTGGCTTCGAACCAGAGCGATCCTCCTGTCTCTGCCTCCCAAAAGCGGGGATTACAAGCATGCACCACCATGCCCAGCAATGTAAGCTGCTTTTTATTTTTATTTTATTTTACAGGGGTTCACGACCAAGAGTTTACCTTGAGTTTCAGAGGAGCTTTTGGACTCTTGGTCTTTTTATGATGATAAAACTTTTGACTTTGGGAACTTTTGGAGATGGGTTAAATGCATTTTGCATTATGAACTTGGGCATGAGCTCTTTAGGGGCCACAGCAGAATTGTCTGGTTAGATGTAAAATGTCCCTGAAGAGCTCATATAGTGTTTAGATATGATTCATTTAATTCATGAGGGTTCTAATCTCATCAGTGGATACATTCACTGTGATGGATTTACTGACAGTAAATGAATCTGCTAGGCAAGTAGGGTAAAGCTGGATAAGATGGATCCCTGGGGATATGGCTTCATGGAATGTGTTTTTGTTTTTCAATACCCTTGCTTGCTTGCTCTCCTTTGCTTATCAGCCTCCATGATATGAGGGAAGACTTATTCTCATCCTCTTTCTGCTTCCTGCATCATGTCTTGAGATTTGCAGGACCAGCCTCATTTGGATTTAACCCTGAAATCTATAAAAACTGTGAGTAAATAAATCTCTCTTCCCCTAAGGTGTGTGGTTAGGCCTTTTAGATAATGGCAAAGAGAGTGATGGCTGAGACAACTATACATTTTTTTAGAAACTTTGTGATGGGTCCACATTTAAGAAATCCAATTTATTCAGTGAGGCTTCTCTTAAACAGGGCAGTACTGAATCGAACTGGGTAATCCTTTGGAGTTTAGGCCACATTTCCTCACAGGAACTCTGGGTATAACTGATAGTGGGAAAACAAAATAGTTGGTTTCAACTGGTGTTAAATAATCTAACTGGTGTTAAAACCCAAACTCCTACTGCTTCTGAGGTAGGCGACCTGACTCTTAATCCAGGAAGAAAAAGTCCCAATCACTACATGCCCTGATATTGACTAAAATTATTCCCACTTAAAATTCTCTTTAGGAGATATTTTCAGGTACCCACAGTATGGGCCTTATTTCCTTGTTCAAATAATTCATAGTGTATAGAAGCTTATTCTAGGTCCATATTTCCATTGGACAAAAATCTGTACATATTTACCTCTGGAGACCATGTGCTTCTCAAAACCTAGATAGAGGAAGGACCTGACCACTGACTGAAAGGTAGATTGGTCCTTATGAAAGAGAGACCCACCAAAGAAGCCAGAGAATTCCTTTTCTACTAAAAGGATGAGTAATAGTGAGCCTTTGGGCTCCTCTAAAAGTGTATTTTATATTTGCTTTGCTTGGCCATACTGGTAAAGGATAATGATTTACTCCATTTTAAAAATTGGGTGTGGTTATAATGCTGAAACCTAGATACTCTCAAGCATCTGTTCTGTTCTAGAGGGAACAATTAAAATAGGAACATCTAAAAGCCTGCAGAATGGGAGAAGATCTTTGCTAGCTATCCTTCTGATAGAAAACTCATACCTAGAATATACAAAGAATTTAAAATATGTTACACTAAAAATATCAAGAAATGGGCAAGTGAAGATACTTCACAAATGAGATAGAAATGGACAGTAGATACATGAAAAATATACAACATTATTAGCAATCAGGGATATGCAAATCAAAACTACACTGAGATTCCATCTAATCACAATCAGAATGGCAATCATCAAGAAGTCAAAAAAGCAATAAATGTTGGTGAGGATGTGGGGAAATTGAAACACTTCTACACTGTTGGATGGGTTGCAAATAGTTCAGCTGTTATGGAGATCAGTGTGGAGACTCCTCAGAAAGCTGGCAAGGTATACACCATATGTTATGGCTATACCAGTCCTGGGTATATTTCCAAAGGGGCTGAAATAAGAGAACTACAGTAATATATGCACATTTATGTTCATAGAAATACAATTAACAATAGAAAAATTATGGAAACAAGTCAGGTGTGGCAGCGCATGCTTGTAATCCCAGCATTTGGGAGGCTAAGACAGGAGAACTGCAGTTCGAGGACAGCCTCAGCTACTTACTGAGGTCCTTTGCAGCTCAGTGAGACCTTGTTTCAAAATAAAGAATAAAAAAGTAGGGCTGGGGGTGTCACTTGGAGGTAGAGTGCCTCTGGGTTTCATCCCCAGTACCACAAAAAAAAAGAAAAATTATGAAAACAATCTAGGTGTCCATCAGCAGATGTCAGCAGATGAATGAATTACAAAAATGTGGGAAATACACACAGTGGGATATTACTTAGCAATAAAGAAGAAAATATTCTGTCATTTGCAAGAACATGGAAGGACCCGGAGAACATTACGTTAAATGAGATTAGGCAGTCCCAGAGAGTGAAGGGTCATATGTCTTCTCTAATATGCATAAGATAAAAAGTAATTGTGATACCAATTACTACAGATATTGTAGGAGAAACCCAAGTGGAGTCAGGAAGGTGGTATATGGGAAGGGGAGAGGGAAGATTGAGGTTCATCAATGGAAATATTACCATTAACTATATGTACATATGTGTCTATATCAATGTCAATTTTAGTACTGTGAATTGATGAGGAAAGTGATGAGGGAGTCATCAGTGCTGTGTGCATGCATGTCACTGTCACCATGATTATATAAGACTGTAATGACATTATGATGTGAGACTATAATTCATTAGTATAAGCACATTATAAAAAATAAAATAAGCCGGGTGTGGTGGCGCACGCTTGTAATCCCTGCACTTGGGAGGCGGAGACAGGGGGATCATAGGTCTGGGAGTGTAGCCCAGAGGTAGAAGTGTTTCCAGGAACCCCAGTACCACCAAAAATAAATAAATAAATAAATAAATAAATAAATAAATAAAATAGGGCTATCTAATAAAAAATTCCTTTGATATCTTTGGTGATGATAAAGACATCCAAGTAACTTTTTCAAACAGTTATAATATTTAAATGTAAATTTTGGACCTTAGATTTTAGTTGAATTTGGAAACTGAATGAAGGGGTCTGCTACTTAGGACCACAGGACTATGAGCATAGAAAGTTGCAGTGTTCAGAAGAATAAGAGCCAGCGCTAACACGGGGAACAGAAATTAAAGGAAAGAAAAGTGTTTGGGAAGAAATCAACATTTGGTACTCTGTTTAATAACTGTGGTGCCTCTGCTTGCAAGTACTTAACTTATGTGCTAAGCTACAGACCTTGAATAGTAAAACAAAATCATACAAACTGAATTATAGAACCAGGGGATGTCACACAGCTATCAAGCTATCAGATGATAAAAATTCCCAATTTCACCTTTAGAAAACATTTGTTTGAAGAATACTCATTTGGCACCATTCTCCCTCTTTATCTCTTTAAACAGAGAAATTTGCTGTTAAACATCTACTGGTATTTAATTCCCACCAAGTCAGGTCCTTTCCTTCCATTTTCCTTTTTAATACCCCCATTTAGTAGGAATTAGACCTGAGCATCAACTCAGTTCATATAAGACTGAAATATACATCACTGACAGTTGGAAATGAAAAGTAAGTATGTGGGTGAAATGTGATAGGAAGTTTATTGGTACCTATTACATGGAGTTTGGCAATGAGTAACAGGGCATTGGGGCAGCTTCCCCCACCTTCTAACCTGTCAATCATGTAATATATAATTAATCAGTGACAAAAAATAATTATTTTTGTTTTGGGGATTTTCAGAAACTATAAAACATCACATGACTCAATGATATGGTCAAACGTGAATCATCTGGTTTACCTGATGTGAGAAAGTACCCACCAGTCTGGGAAAATTCATCAGCTACCTATATAAGCCACCTATATATCAGCTTCCAGACAAGAAGGTATTTGTGACAAGAGTTCTCTATATTCTTTAAGAGCTGGCTGGAGTTTTTGACAATGACGCCTTCCTTGCCTTAACACCTTGTCTCTCAACTTGGCCTGTCATGAGGTGAGCAGTCTAGACTGCAATTGCATGGCCATGATTCTATAGATCATGTTTATTTCTTAGAGCTATAAATGAAACATTTATCTTTCGTCTCTTACTAACCCTTACAAAATTAAAAATTCTTGTTATTTTTCATTTGTATGGCAATAAAATGATTTGCAAAGATTGAATAGGAGTCTGTCCCCCCTCATTAACAAGACATAGTTGGAAGCATTGATAATACAATCAAAATTTTTGTCATGTTTGAGAATGATGATGCTTATTTAATCAGATATATGCAGACACTTTAAAAGAAATAGGTTGATGTATGGAGCCAGTGCTTATGCTTTTCCTCCTCCGGGGAAATCTATCCTGACACCTAGCTTAGCTTCCTTGGGTTTTGTGCCTTATTAGTTAGTTAGTTATATATTAGTAAGGAAGGTAATTCCTGGCAGACTCAGGGACCTTAGGCTACTTGGAAAACCTAAAAAATGGAGAAATTTCTGCTAAATCAATAAGTTCTGTGGGTGAAATGTAATAGTAAGATCATGGCTTGACTTCTTATATTACAGAGGCTTTGAAGAGTGTAATTTTTGATTTTTATGAAAAATTCCAGCAGGCCATATATATGAATATCTAAGTGTAAATTGCCATTCTTGCTGGAACTATGTAAATAACCAGTGCATGTCTAATTAGATTGGCCTTATTTAGTGATTGAGAATAATCTTTCTTTAAGCCTGTCTTTGATCAAAAAGGGGGGAGAAACTGTAGAAAGAAGTTGTGTGTTTCAGTGGGATGCTATAGGACATCATTTTGGACTATTGGGTTCCCGTCCCCTGCACTTGTGTTTGAGCTATCTTGTGCCTCTTTGTAAACTGCATGCAACTGATGATATGCAAACCCTGTCTTTTCTGGTTTCTAAACTTACTCTCTCATTGTGGAAAATTGAGTTTTTCCCTTACCTCTAAATTTGACAGGATCCTCTCATCTTGAAGAGATTATAAACTCTTACTAAAATTTCTCTTCTAATTTTCTTCAACATGTGCCTACAAACCAATATCCTCCAAACGACCTTTCATTATTTTTTCTTCCTCTCTTTTGGGATCACTGGTAACTAAAACCAAACTGCTCAGATTCTTCTTGGGAATCTAAGTTATCTTGTAGCTGTTTTATTTCTTAGGATTTAAAGACTCAATCATCAAGACTTGTTATAAGTCCCACAGGAGTTGTCATCATATCTGACCATTGATGACTAATTCTCACCTTGAAAAGGTGAGAGTCATAGATTCCTTTATTGGAAAAGTAACTAAGGCTGTGAACAATTTTACCAACACATCAACATTAGCTTCAAAAACTTGGTGAGCATTTAGAGATCAAAGATATTAACTATTGTAGTTTGAATATAGTTTGAATTGTCCCCGGTTTCTTGTGCTGTAGGCTTATTTCCCAGGGTGGCAGTGCTGAAATGGTGTACCCTTTGGGGGCCTAGCTTATGAGGACTCCACCATCAGATAAGATTAATCTAGGTCTCTGGGAATGGATTTGTTCTTGAAAGAGTGGGTTGTTTTAGAGCAAGCTCAGCTATCTGGGCTCCCTCTTTTTCTCACCATGTGATATCTTTTTCTCACATGTTCTCTTGCCATGATATTACCTGACATGTGATATAGTAGAAAATCCTCACCAGAGTCAAATAGATGTTAGCACTGTGTTTTTGGACCTCCACAACCTTGAGCTAAGTAAGTTTATTTTTTTGTGTGGTACTGGGGATTGAACTGAGGAGTGTTTTATCTCTGAGCTACACCATCAGCTCTTTTAAAATATTTTTTGTGTGTGAGTCTGGGAATGGAACCCAGGGGCATTCAACCTCCAAGCTACACCCCCTGCCCTATTTTTTGTTTTCTATTTTTTATTTTGAAACAGGGTTTCACTAAAGTTATGGAGGGACTCACTAAGTAGCTGAGGCTGTTTGTGAACAGTGATCCTCTGGTCTCAGTCTCCCAAATGTTGGGATTACCAGCGTGTGCCACCAAACCCAGATTTTCATTTTGTTTTGAAACAGTATCTTGCTAGGTTTCTGAGTCTCTCTAATTTGCTGAGGTTTGTCTTGAATTTGCCATCTTCCTGTCTCAGCCTCCCAAGTACTGGGATTACAGGCATGTACCACTACACCTAGTACCTCTTTTCTTTACATATTACCCAGAGTCAGATATTTTGTATAGCAACAAAAATAGACTAAGATACAAACAGATAATGGCCCATCATATATAAAAATATACTCTGACCACAATCTCTCCATAATAGTCTAAGAAGCCCAATGACAACCTCCTTAGCATTGGCTCCCAAATTAGAACCCAGTCAATAATTGCCATATTTCATATTTTTTTGCTCCACTTCTACTGTTGGATCAACTACAGAAAGCCAAATATGTGCTCCTAGCCAATCTCATTGGATGTCCTCTTCTAGTTAGCCTGTTCTTAATTTCTCTACCAATAGCCTTTGGTTGGCATGTATAAAGTCTTCCTGTTTTTTTTTTTTCTTGTTAACTTGTGATTGAGCCTCTGACAAACACAAATAATGGTGGGTAACTATTTAATTTAGCAAGTTCTGATAAACAGTGTTTGTTTATTTTTACTTGAACAATCTTCATTTATTTCCAGTTTTCTTGGAGGTTCCACCAAGATATGTTCTGGATTTCCCATCATCACAAAACCCAGACTTCAACCAGGCAAGAACGCTGATGCTTTTCTGCTTTTGTTGCCTATTGTGTCCACAATGGTGCGATCAGCCAGTCCCAGATCTGAACCCTGTTCTCTTATGCTATGTTTCTTGAGTGTTTATTACAAATTTCATACCCTTGTTTTGTTATTAGTTCCCATTCTTTATAGAACCAGCCATTCTTTTCATTCTGCTTGTTGTCATTTGTGTAACTGATTGGTGTTGTGCTGTCTAAAAGTGAGATTTTTTTTTCATGAGGATAACAACATAGAACATACACACAGACATCATAAGCCTGTTGTAAGTACCAAACTCACAGACCAATGAGTTTTTCTTTCTACCTTACATACCATTTTGCCATCAATGCTCCCTAAAGCAACTTGCTTCATTTTAGTAGATTTTTGCTCTGCAATTTTTGAGTGTGCCTTTAGACTAGGAGACATGTTTTTCCCTTCTCTAGGGAGAAGAGCAATATATTTGGGCAGGTAGGAGTTCATTGAGACTATTTTTCATAGGTCCTCTAATTTTCAAGATTTATAAATGTCTCTTGTGAGTCAGTTTAGATGCCAATTTCTGTTTTGTTCAGTGAACAAGGAAGCCTGTAACAAATTCCATTTGCTTTCAGCCCTGGTTGAAAAAGGACATATTGTTTCAAAAATAAATTGTAAAATTTCTAGAACACAGTCCATTATTTGAGGTATAACTATTTTAGGAGGAGAAAAGTTCTATTTCTAAAGAGAAAACACTAAAAAACCATTCTAGACTCTTTTCAAATGGCAACAGAGAAGATTCCTAGGTTTATCTTAATGCCATAGGCAATGGGGGCCAAGTTTTTGTGCTTGTAACTTCTCTTTATGTATTGACATATTTCTAGACAGAGAACTTCTGATCTGAGGACACAAACAGGAGCAGGCCTTCCATGACCCAAAGAAGATTCTTCAACATGTTCTTTTCTTAGAAGTTCCTACTTACTAAAAGGTACTTCCTTGAGTTGTGTGTGAATTATCTGGATGTGTCCCTTGGGTTTAAACTCAATCTCACAGAAACTATTGAAAACTTTGTTTTCATGGAACCATAAAAAAATTTGTCTGTCTTACTAGACCCACCATCTTGACCAGACAAAATAGGCATATCTACCTTGATTTAGGGCAACAGGAGTGGCTGAAAAACTTGTTGACACATCTGACAAATTCCTTCCAGACTCTCAGCCATACTTCAGGTTCCTCAAGAAGCACAGACATTACTATTGACTGAGTTCACACAATACTTTTCAACCCTAGCGAACCCCTCACACTCTTAGCCTTTCAGGTTACTATTCACTCCTACAATGCGCTGAATCCTGCCACTTTTCTAGAGGCAGCATAATGATCTTCATACTTCAGGTGGGGAACTTCATGAGCCCCACTCACTCATTGAGAAACCTGATCTATTATTGGGTTGATGAATCATGCCTTAACATTGACACTGGAGGTTTCGAAGCAAGATATGCTATTAGCAAATTAAGGAGACAGGTATTTAGAATACCACCCTCCACCTGAAGTATAATCATCCCAGATAGCAGAACTTACTGCACTTACTAGTGTTTGTTAAGTAGCCAGATGCCAGAGAGTAAATGTAGATGGAGACAGCAGATAGGTTTTTGGAGCTGGATATGACTTTGGTATGCTTTCATGATGGTGTTTCTTACCTCTGCTGTGGTCCCTCTAAAATGCACTGCAAGTTATGGAACTTTTAGAATCATTCCTTATATCTCTAGTGACATCCACTTTAAAGATACACCAAGTGAAGCCAGGCGTGGTGGCATGTTTATAATCTCCGTGCTTGGGACGCGGAGACAGGAGGATCATGCAGTTTCGGAGCCAGCCACACTGGCTTAAGAGACCCTGTTTCCAAAAATAACAAAGTATAAAATAGGTCTGGGAGTGTAGACCAGAAGTAGAAGGGTTTCCAGGAACCCCAGTACCACAAACACACACACACACACACACACACACACACACACACACACCAAGTGATGTGTGAATGTGTGTTTGTATCACTATGATGTAGTGATTCACTGGACCAATTAATGTATAATAATAATAAAGACTGAGTCCTACATAGTGAGGAAGATATGTTAAATAAAGTGCTCTTGCAAACATTTTGCTAATGAAGCTGCCTTAACCAAGGTCATGATCTTATCCAAACCCTCACAGGATACATCCTTGAAGGAATTTTGTAAAGAAAGAATGAAACACAGCCACACTTTGTTTTTACCCTTCTATACTCTCCAGATTGCCTTGTGTGACACCTGATCATTTCCAGGAAATTTACTAGATTTCTCCATGAAACTACTCATCATGTAATAAAAGATTGGTAAGTGTCTTCAAAGGCCATGAGTGAGGAAACTAACAAGACAGCTGAGGTTATTTTCACATCATGAATCACCTGTCAACAACCCCATCTTAGAAAACTTGTAAAGGTGAGACACAGCCAGGACCCAAAGCCTCAGTGTCACATTAAATATCAAGAAATGGGTTTCACTCAACTTTCAGCCTTTATGGAATCTCAATGTTTTAATTATTATATATTTATTTTTAGAATGGGCTGCAGCATTTTCTTATTGAGAAGCTAAAGCCATTACAGTCACTTAAAAACTGTTTGATTTCATGTTTCCAATCTAGAGCATCTGAAATTGTATACCAAATCATGGGGCACACACTTAAAACAAATATAAAAAGAAGTATGCTAATCATTATACCTTATTCAGAAAATGACATTGTTACCGCTACTCATTCTTCTAGAAAGGTTGAATAAACCAGTAACATACGTTCACTGAAATTAGCAAAACTTTCAGACATCCTGAGCTCTCCTGGTCAAATGTACTCCCACTGGCTCTTATAGCTGTACAATCCACTGACTCAAGGACATGTTGTTTATCTCACTATGAATTAAAACTAAGATTCATACCTTTAGGAATTTTTACCTCTGCAATGATACTTTCCTATTACATAGTAACATGGCAAAATACTGCAAAGGACTTACATACTATATTCAGTCCTATCCAGTGAGCTAAGGCTACATTCCCACATGTTCCAAAAACTACCCGTTTGTGATCTTCAACCAGATATTTCAACTATTGAAAAGGACTTAAGAGAAAAGTTGCTCTTGATTTCACTGGAAGAGAGCATATTAGGTATTTATAACAATAAATACAGTAAACTCTAGAAGGTCAATGCCTGAGATGGTTCAGAATACCATGTAATTTCTCCATGAAAAACTGTTGAGTCTCAGATCTTGTAGATACAACTGATATTCAAAAGGAAACACTGACCTAAGACCTTTGTAGCAATTAATGGGCTTTACAGGATGGACAGCTTTTGCCAAAGGTGTTGGACCAAGACCCTTGTCTATTTTTTTTTAAAATGTACTTACTAATGATCATTCTTCTTCTCATTTTATTTGGACCCTTAGTTGTCATTTATGTATAGTGGCCTTTTCTTTTATTCCATCCTTATGAAAACAGGTCAACATGTGCTCATTTTAATGCCCTATTTATCCAAAATAGTAGCCACTGTCCTCACTCTTATTGTCTGCTGGATATGTCACCCATAAAAAAATCCCCTCCTTATAAACCTCTGTGCAATTTCAATCTCACGAATGAGGCCATTAGACTTATAATGGTGTTTTTATTGGTATCTCTGTGGAAAATTGACATTAAGCCCATCAACCTATGATGTTATCATTGCTTAACTCTACTAGAAAAAGAATGAGTTATTCAAATCTATTGAACAGATATTATGTAATTATAAATTTGAATTCAATAATCTTTTGGAACAATGGCCCAAATATTAGCCATTGAAATATATGAAGCTAGATTAAAAAATGTAAGCCAACTAATTATCTGGCAATTCCACAGTAGTACTGCTTACATCAAAAGATTTCCATTTACCAACCTATTGATAAATGCTAGATTTGTAACCTTCAGAGTGTGATTTTGGGCTGTTTTATTTAATTTAACTCTTTGCTTTGATTTTTTTTTCTTCATTTTAGCATACTTCTTTAAGATACCTGGACTTCAGGACTCTGAAACAACTCACCTCTGGTGTCACCTTTCATCAGATGGTTCAGTTTATTTTTCATAAACATCACCAACAAGAGCCCTAGAGTGACTATTTATTAGAACCTTCTTTATTTCTCTCAGAAGATTTATGATGGTTTCTTAATTGTTCAACAACTAATGTATTCATTTATCTTGAACAAAAGTGTTGCACTGTTGCACTTTACCTGGGCTCTGTGTTTTTTGACAATATAGTTAACAAATATTCCCATCCTTTTTATTCTGATAAAAGACTTTGATGAGCTACCCTTCTTCATAAAATTTAGATAAGACTCCCTGTCTATTTTTCTTATAATTACAGTATCTGAAGTCAACTGTTTTTTGAATAGACATCAAAATTACTCAATGAAAAAAAAATTAGCCTTTTCAACAAATGTTTCTGGAACAACTGGATAGCCACAACCAAAAGACAAAGTTAAATTCTTACTTTAAAATATAATGAAAGTTAATTAAAATGAATCAAATACCTAACATTATCAACCTCTTACAGGAAAACAGAGATAAATATTTATGTCCCCAGATTTGTCAATCAGTTTTTAGATATGACACAAAAGCACACACAGCAAAAGAATAAATGTCCTTAAATTGAGTTTCATTAAAACTAAAAAAAAAAAAATAGTGCTTCAAAGGATAGTATCAAGAAAGGGATGACTGAATTTCTAATTCAGTGGTAGAGAATTTGTTAAGCATGTGGGAAGCACTGTGTTCGAACTTCAAAATCACACCAAAAGAAAAAGGAAAAAAAGGAAAGAAATTAAAGAAAAAGAAGAAAGAAAAAGAAAAACAGTGGTAGAGATGTTTGCAAATTATGTACCTGATAAAGAATTTGTATGTTGATTGCTACTTTTTTTATTGATGTAGCAGGTTCTCTAAACTGAGGACATACCACTGAGCTATGTCCTCAGTTTAGAAATTTTATCTAGAATATATGAATAACTTTTTTGTGGTACTATTAGGAATCAAATTTAAGGATATTCTGTCTCTGAGTTATATGCCGAGCCCTACATTATTTCTTAGTTTGAAACAGGCTCTCAATAAGTTGCAGAGGGCCTTGCTAAATTTCAGGGGCTGGCTGCAAAAAGTAGGCTAAATGTTGTTTAGAGATGAGAAAAGTGTAGGGGTGGGATATAATAGCTAAGGCATAATTATTTTTGAAACAACGATTTTCTCTTTATATATAGCAAGTCATAATGTATTTTTTATTAATGCATTATAGTGAAAATGAAATTTATAGTGATACTGACATGCATTCTAAAGTTGGTTATGGTGATAGATTCAAAATATATGAATATACTAAAATTCTTTGTATTCAAATGAGTGAATTATATGGTATACAAGTCATAGCTCAATAAAACAGTTAAAAAAAGAGAACAAGACCTATGTTGGCAAACATTTAGTTTGATAGCAGTTGGGAACCCATTTTAAATTCTCTTTGTTCATGATTATTTTTCTTTCTGATGGCATCAGGAGTCATTTGGGAGAGTCATGCTTATTTTGTCTAGACTGGAAGAAATTAGATCACCTCTTACCTGGCTGGCCACTGTTCTTTTTTCTGGGGTAACTTGATTTTTCTCTGCGTGCTCTGCTTGCCCCATTTCCAGTAGCTGAATTCAGCTTCCTTTCATGGCTGTCTCGGAGGAATATTCCAAGAAAAAAAAAATCAAAAGATGGCTTCTCAAGCCTAACCTTAGAGACTACAGTTTATTTCTGCCACATTCTATTGATCAAAACAAGTTAAAAGGTTCATCCAGACTCAGAGAGTGGATGACGTGACTCCTCATCTGGATGGGACAACGGGCAAAGTCACATTGCAATGTAGTCATCTTCCTGCAGTAAGAAACTATGGAGATGAAAGAAATCTACGACAGTCTTGCAAGGACTTTGCACTTTATCCTTTAGTGACTAGGGCACTAGTGACTAGCTTAATATATTTGAAAGATATTAAGCAAGGTAGTTATATAATCAAATTTGTAGATCTGGGCGTGGTGGCACACACTTGTAATCCCAGTACTTGGGAGGCTGAGACAAGAGGATCGAAGGTTCACAGTCAGCCTCAGCTACTTAGTGAGGCCCTCTGCAACTTAGTGAGACTTTGTTTCAAGATAAAAAAATAAAAAATAGGGCTGTGGGTGTAGCTTGGAGATAGAATGCCGCTGGGATCTATCCCCACTACCACACACACACACACACACACACACACACACACACACACACATCTGTGTTTTAAGAAAATGACCATGAGTCGGGCATGGTGGTACACATGTGTAATCAGAATACTTGGGAGACTGATATAGGAGGATCACAGGTTTGAGGTCAATTCATGATAACTTAGTGAAAACCTGTTTCAAAATTAAAAAAAAAATAGAGAGGATTGGGACTATAGCTCAGAGAAATCCTGGGTTCAATCCCCAATAAGACACACCCACACACAAAACGACCATGAAGGCAGTGTAGAAGATGAATTGCAAAAGTAAAAATTGCTGGGCGTGGTGGTGCACGCTTGGAATCCCCGCATTTGGGGGGCAGAGACAGGAGGATCATGCAAGTTCGAAGCCAGCCTTGCTGGCTTAAGAGACTCTGTTTCCAAATTAAAAAATATATATAAAAATAGGTCTGAGAGTATAGCCCAGAGTAGAAGGGCTTCCAGGAAGTACCACCAAAAAAAAATAGTAAAAATTGAAATTAGGCAAAATGGATTAAGAAGAACAATAAAATAACCCATGTGGGCTTGAACAAAGATTGAATAAAAAGAAATCTTATGGATTTTTGCATCTGACTCAGCATCAAGCAAATTTCAAAATTACATACAGCATAACTTACAGCATGACAATATGTAAGTACATGAAATTATATATCACCTTGCAACAGTACAAAAATATTTTCAAGTTTTTGAAAGCAAGGAAGTATGAACATAGAATTTGGGATCATTGTTATCTTAGGCAAAGGGTGTGAGTTACTATAAAATTCTGAATTTTCTATTGGGTGATAGTACTAACTTCTTTATTAAATTACAAAGAGAGAGAGGAGAGAGAGAGAGAAACAGTTATACACCAAAGATGAGAACATCGTATAAAAAAAGCATTGTCCTGTACATCTTACCCATGAATAAAAAGATAGCTCTAGTCTATATGGTGAATCTCCAATGAGATGCATTTTCACATTGTATTTTCCAAACTTGCTTGATTTTTGAATTGTTTGCCCATAGACACACTTTGAAAAAGGGCCACGAACTTGTTACTGTTCACAGATGAGAAGCGTGAATTATGGGGTAGAAAACAAACTTGCTCTTCTTTCTTATTCTACATCTTATATTTTCCTTTATTTTGTTTTTTAGTGGTTTAAATAATGTTATTAGCAAATGAGCACTAAGTAACATTTAATGGGGACTGGACACCTTACAAGGTACTATAAATACAATAGTACCAAAAACTGCCGGGTGCCTGTAATCCCTGTACTTAGGAGGCTGAGACAGGAGGATCACAGGTTTGAGACTAGCCTCAGAAATTTAGGAATGCTCTTAACATAAAAAATAAAAAAGTGTAGTCCAAATGTAGAATGCGCCTGGGTTCATTCCCTCCTATCCCCCCCAAAAAGCTATATCTGTCTAATATATATATATATATATATATATATATATATATATATATGCATATATATTATATATAGTGACTATTAGGCACCCATAGCTATTTAACACTTAAGATGTAGGAAGTATATCCAAGAAACTAATTTTTATGCAATCTAATTAACATCAATTGAAAATTAAAATATTTTAATTAAATATAATTCTAAAGCATTGGCAGGCAGGACTTAAACTACTGAAAATTTAGCATCTAAATTAAAATGTGCATCACATACTATACATACAAAACAGTCACTGAGTTTTATATTTATTACTCTTAGAAATGATCATTTTAATGTATTGGGACAAATAAAATAAGAACCCTGTTCTTAGGGTTTTTTGCTTTTTTTCGAGGTGTTAGGGATGGAATGCAGGGTCTCATGCATCTTTACCACTGATACATCTCTAGCTCTGCTCTTGCTTTTTTCAGTTTGCCTCCTAGAGAAGTTAAAATCGCATACGTGGCTCATATTTATTTCTCATTGGCAGCACAGTTATACAAGTCTTTTTATCATTTAAAATGGAAAGCCCAAACTTTGAATATTGTACTGCCCAAGCAATCATCAGTAAGAAGGATATTCCCTTCTATGGCTTCTTGATTTGATTAGCAGCCATTAGCGCCTCCATTTATGTGTGGCCACAGCTGAGGGTCTTCAGGGTCTGTTCACGCCCTGTGAGTGAGGCTGGGATGCAGCAAGCCAGAAAGTTTCTCTCCTTTTCTGGCAGTGTAATCCAGAGAGATGGCAGCCATGCCTGAGCAGAAGCCTCTGCCTGATTGCTCGGTTTAATCAATCCTGAAAGCCATTTATTGCTTGCTTGACTAAAAAGTGGTACAGATTATTGCTCTAAAGAACCTTTCTCTGTCAGCCCTTTTCAGAGCAAAGAATTCTCCTCAGGGCCACAAAAATGGCCTGCGTATATGGCAATGACAAGAAAACCAAAAAGATGGGAGGGGAGAATAAAATTGAAAAATGTGAGCGCTCAGAAGCACTTACTTTTTCATAAAGTTGCCATGCAGAGCCCCTGGCTGCTCAGGGCCCGGAACTCACCTCTTGCAGAGAGAAGCTGAGATCCTTAAAGATACATAGGAATGGCAGAAGGAGCAGCCTACAAATGTGTTCACACACATTCACTCTTTGTATATAACTTAAAAAAAAATGATCCTTCCAAAAGAGAACCCACACCGAGATGCACACAGTAAATAAACACATTTATTACCCTAACAGGTATTTTTCCCTGACTCTTGACTCAAGTGAATGAACTAAATGTAGATGAAAGGCAGAGGAAAGAATAATAAATGCTAGGTTTCTGGCCTGATCAATGTGGTGGTGCCATTGCCTGAGAGGGGGAAGTTCTAAAAACAGTTTGCTTAGGTTTCTGTCAGTGAAAGAGATAGAAATGAAGAAAGCTCTTAAGTAAATGTTAAGTTTGAGATCTCTATAATACATCTAAATGGAGGTGGTATGGAGTCTCATGCCATACTGGCATTGCCCCAAAATAAGCCAAAATGAGTATAACTCTTGAGCTGGACAGCGGCTTTGGTATTAAAAGAAATCTCCTCAAGTGACTTCATGGTGCAGCCAGGGCTGAGATCAACTGGAATACTTGGTGGTGTTGCTCATGGAATATGGTTGGGCAAGAAGGTTTTGGAAAGAATGAAGATCCATTCCCTTTTGGGCAAGTGAGAAAGAGAAAGTGACACTGTGTGGTTGAGATTCAAGAATCCTGCCATCTGACTTTGGAAAACTGCCTTTCCCAATTTAGACATAGACTCTTCACCTATAAGATGAAGAGAATAGAGTATATGTACAGTCTATTGGTCAACTGCTCTCTCAATAACAAGGAATCCTCAGGCTCCTTAACACTGACTCTGGATAATTAATTCAATACATCTTACAATTAGTTTCCTTAGTTGACAAATGCAAATATAACACTTATCACTCTATCATTAAAAAGATTAAATAAATGACTATGAAGTAATGCATTAGTCAGCTTTGCATTACTACAACAAAATATCTGAGGCAGATAACTTATGAAGTAAATTTTTTTTTTAGTTTACAATTTTGAAGATTCAAAATTTAAGATCTGTCAGGGAGGAGACATTGGTTTGGCCTCTGGTGAGGGTGATAGACTTTATGGTGGGAGCATGTCTAAAAGCCAGAAATCACATCACAAACTGAGACTGAAAGAGACTGGAGTCCCATAGTCCTCTTTGGCATTATGCCCAATGACCTAAGGACCTCCCACTAGACCCCAGCTCTTAAAAGTTTCACCATGTTCTGGTAGCATTACCCTGGTATTCAAGCCTTTAACACATGCACATTTTGGGGACACTCAACATCTAAGCTCCAGCAAGTAGTGAGCATATGACTTACCTAGAAGTTGCTCAGTGAGAGTATCCATTATTATGATTTTCCTTTATGTTCTTTTTATTTATCCTGTCAACCCAGAGTTTCAAAGAAATCAAGAGAAAAGTACACAGAAAGCACATTTAGTTGATTTTACACACTTCCCTAGTTTCTCTATAGGCTCATGTGAGCCTATTTCCTCTTCATGCTTACAAACATCTTCAAATTCAACAGAGTTAAATATTAATTTTCCACCCTCAGAACCTGTAATACTGTGCTTGAATGGTGGAATTATCCCTGAGAGCTTTCCTCAGCATTCTTAGTACAAAATCTTTATTTATCAAAGGGTAAAATAAGCCTCCCATAAGAACACCTTACTTCATTTGTAGTGTACATTTGCTGTAATTGTTTTATTCACTTGTAAACCATTTTTCCTTTTCCAAAATGTAACCCACAAACACATCTTTCTGTCTAGAAGTCTTATGGCCTGAGAGCTTGTTTACACACTTTGAGAAGAGGGGAACAGAAGAGGGGAACAGAAGGGCTGCTTGGTCTTTTGAGCAATCCCTCTTATATACTATTTTAGTTTTTCATACATAGTTATATTGGGAAATAAATACTCAATTGGTTTTTACATACATTTTTTCCATTTTACTTTTTACCCCAGGGAAACAATTCCCTAGTTCCAGAAAGAGAAGAAATATTCACTCTTTTAAATATTAAAATGGATAATTTAAATAGATTAAGTATTTAATTTAAATATTTTGGTTAAAATACTTGCTGGTAATCTAATACTTCATATTACTCCAGAAATATACATTAAATTCGCACTAGTAGGTTTTTAGAGAAATAATCTATGTGAGGATTCCTGCTTTTAGTATAAAAGGAAGAATTAGCAGGAAACAACCTTATGCTTTTTGCTCCTCTAACACTTTGTCCTTCTTGTTTTTGTTTTCTCCTGAAAATGAGTGCTTTGTTTCCTATTCAGTTCTAGTTTCCTAATTTAACTCCTTTGTTCCCCTCCCATGCTTTAGAATGATTTTCAATAGGATATTCCAGATTCCAATGACTGAACAGGATTGTAATCAATCCCCGAGTGGTGTTAGCTGAAGGGGCAACTCAGAGATCATCCATGGGGGATTGTCACACTCCATCCGTATCAGTGTCAAATCTGAGAGACTGTTACTCAGTTGGGGCTCCTGCTCAGGGTCTCTGATTCAGTAGACTGGAGGTTAGGACCCAAGAATTTGCATGTCTAGCATGTTTCCAGGTGGGAATGATGCAGCTGGACTACACTATTGAGAACTTCTGATTCAGGAGGTTCATGCTCTCTCTCAGCCTTTTCTGTCTGTTTTTCAAGAGAAATACTTACAGAGCACTTTCATTGTGTCAGACAGTGAAGTCATTGATTTGCCATAACAGTGTTATAATTTGACACCATCCTTATTCTTATTTTGCAGCTGAGGAATCTGAGAAAGAGGAGATAACTCCCTCCAGGTCATACTGCAAGAAGTGTAGAGCTTGGATTCAAAGCCAGCAGTCACTCTCAAGATCTGGGATATTTCCCTAAGCTCTGCTGCAGCCTTTTGACCAAACTTGAATGGAATAATTGGGGGACAACTGGGGAACTCAGGAAGGACTAATTTACTTAACAAGAAATATGTAGAAAATAATTTGGGAATGTTTGGAGTATTTTCATTAGGTCAAAAAAGAAAAGGTATTTTTTTCTTTCATGCATTCAAATAAATTTATTTATTTATTTATTTATTTATTTATTTTTATGTGGATCACATTGAAAATGGCATACATTCACACATTGCTTGGTGCCCTCTCCCCCAGCTTCCGCTTTCCCCCTCACAACAATGAGTGTCCAGGTTAACCATGATAGATTCACACTTATACACATATTTGAATATAGTCCTCCAGTTAATCAACCTCAGCCTTCTTCATCTCCTATGCTTACTTTCTAGCTTTGCTGAGTTTTTCTCTCCATTATCTGGAGTCTCTTTGGTACCTCTAATACTCCCTAGTTTGTTCATATTAAAGAAAATATATGTCTACTGTTTTCTGTGCTTGGCTGATCTTATTTATCATACTGTTCTCCAAGTCTTCCCATCCTGTGAATAACATGATTTTGTTCTTTATTGCTGAGTAGAATTCCATTGTGTGTATTTCCATAATTTTTTTTTCTTTTCTTTTTTCTTTTCTTTTCTTTTTTAGTGGTACTGGGGTTCCTGGAAGCCCTTCTACCTCCGGGCTACACTCCCAGACCTATTTTATATTTTTGAAACAGGGTCTCTTACGCCAGCGCGGCTGGCTTCGAACCTGCGTGATCCTCCTGTCTCCACCTCCCAAGCATGAGGATTACAAGCGTGTGCCACCACACCCGGCGTTTCCATAATTTTTCAATCAACTCATCTGTTGGTGAAAACCTAGGTTGGTTCCATATTTTGGCTACTATTAATTTGTGCTGCTATGAGCATGGGTATGCATGTTACTGTAGTTCTCTGATTTCAACCCCTTTGGAAAGATACCCTGTAGTGGTATAGCTGGATCATATGGTGGATCCATTCCCAGTTTTTTAAGGAATATCCTCACTGATCTCCATAGCAGCTGAACTAGTTTGCACTCCCACCAACAGTGTAAAAGAGTTCCTCTTTCTCTACGTCCTCATGAGCAATTGTTACCTGACTTCTTTCTGCTTACCACTCTGACTGGGGTTAAATGGAATCTCAGCATAGTTTTGATTTGCATTTCCCTGATGGCTAATGATGTTGAACATTTTTTCATGTATCTATTTGCCATTTGTATCTCGTCTTTTTTGAAGTGTCTATTCAATTCAGTAGTCCATTTCTTGATTTGTTTTGCTAGTGTAGAAACTTTTGAGCTCTTTTCATATTCTGGATATTAGCCCTCTATCAAAGTGGTGGCTTGTAAAGTTATTCTATTCTGTAGGCTTTCTCTTTAGGTTCTTGATGGTTTCCTGATGAGCAGAAACTTTTTAGTTGGATGTCATCCCACTTATTAATTCTTGCTTTAATTTCCTGTGCTTTAGAAGTCTTGTTGAGAAAGTTACTGCCTGGGCCTATGTGTTGGAGTGTTGAGCCTCTGCCCTATTCTAATAGCTTTACAGTCTCTGGTATAATTTCTAAGTCTTTGATCCATCTTGAGTTGATTCCTGTGCACAGTGATAGGTAAGGCTTTAGTTCCATCTTTCTACAAATGGATAGCCAGTTCTCCAAGCACCATTTGTTGAAAAGGCTGTCTTTTCTCCAGCATGTGTGTTTGGCCCCTTTGTCAAAGATCAATTGACTATAAGTGTGTGGGTTTGTTTCTGTATATTCTATTCTGTTTCACAAGTCAGTATGCCTGGTATTGTGCTAATACCATGTTGTTTTTCTACTACTATTGCTATGTAGTATAATTTGAAGTCAGAGATTGTGATACCTCCTGCGTGGCTCTTATTGCTGAGAATTGCTTTGCCTATTTTGGGTCTTTCCTTTCTCCATATAAAATTTATGACTGATTTTTTATAGGTCTATAAAGAATGTCATTGGTATTTTGATAAGAATTGCATTAAATCTGTATATCACTTTTGGCAGAATGGAGATTTTTATGATATTCATTCTGCCTATCCATGAGCAAGAGAGATCTGTTCATCTTCCAAGGTCTTCTTCAATTCTTTCCTTTAATGTTTTATAGTTTTCATTGTAGAGGTCATTTTTGTCTTTAGTTAGATTTATTTCTAGATATTTTATTGGTTTTGAGGTTATTATGAATAAATTTTTTTTCATTGTGGATTTTTTGCTAGCATTAAGAAAAGCAACTGATTTCTTTAGGTTGATTTTTTTATCCTGCAATTTCACTGAATTGGTTAATCAGCTCCAGTAGTCTTTTGGTTGAGTTCTTAGCATCTTCTAGATAACAAATCATGTCATCTGCAAACAAGGATAGTGTTTATTCTTCTTTTCCTATTTTAATTACTTTGATATCCTTCTCCTGTCTTATTGCTGTGACAAAAGTCTCAAGGACTATATTGAAAAAAAGTGGTGTTAGTGGGCATCCTGTCTTGTTCCTGAATTTGGAAAAAACTCTTGCACTTTTTCCCCATTCAATATGAGGTTAGCTTTGAGTTTATTGTATATTGCCTTAATGATGTTGAAATACATCCCTTATATTCCAATTTTCTGCAGTGTTTTTAACATAAATGGGTGTTGGATTTTGTCAAATGCTTTTCAGCAACCTATTGATATGATCATGTGGTTTTTGTTCTCAATTCTATTTATGTGGTAAATAACATGTATTGATTTGCATATATTGAACCAGCCTTGCTTTTCTGGGGTGAAACCAATTTGGTTGTGGTGTAAAATTCTCATGATATGGATTTGAATGCATATAAGTAGTATTTTGTTTAGAATTTTTGCATCTATGTTCATCAAGGATATTGGCCTATAAGTTTTTTTTTCTTATTTTGTGGTGTTGGGGTGGAACCCAGGGGCTTTTCTACCTCTGGGCTATACTCCCATACCTATTTTATACTTTATTTGGAAACAGGGTCTCACAAAGTTTCACAGGGCCTCACTAAGTAGCTGAGGCTGGCTTCGAACCTGTGTGATCCTCCTTTCTCAGCCTCCCAAGTGCTAGGATTACAAGTGTGTGCCACCATGCCCAGCTAACTTTTTTTTATTGAGGTATCTTTATTTGGTTTTGGTATTAATGTGATACTGGTCTCATAGAAGCAGTTTGGGAGAATTCCATCTCTTTCAATTTCCTGAAACAAGTTGTGAAGTATTGGGATTCATTCATCATTGAACGTTTTGTTGAATTCAGCTTGAAACTCTGGGCTTTTCTTTGATGGCAGAATTTTTATTGCTGTTTCTATTTCTTTGCTTGCTATTGGTTGGTTAAGGCTTGCTATGTCCTCTTGGTTCAGTTTAGATACATTATATGTGGTTAGAAATTTATCAGTTTCTTCCATGTTTTCCAGTCTATTGGAGTATAAATTTTCAAAATAGTTTCTCTTCAAAGCCGGGCGTGGTGGTGCACGCTTGTAATCCCCACACTTGGGAGGCAGAGACAGGAGGATCTCCCTGGTTCGGAGCCAGCCTCGCTGGCTTAAGTGACCCTGTTTCCAAATTTAAAAAAAGTATAAAATAGGTACGGGAGTGTAGCCCGGAGGTAGAAGGGCTTCCAGGAACCCCAGTACCACCAAAAAAAAAAAAAAGTTTCTGATAATTCTTTGAATTTCCCCACTGTCTGTGGTGATGTCTCCTTTTCTTTTCTGATTTTGAGGATTTGGATTGATATTCTCTCTCTCTCTCTCTCTCTCTCTCTCTCTCTCTCTCTCTCTCTCTCTCTCTCTCTCTCTCTCTCTGGTTAGGTTGACAAGGGGTTGCCAATCTTATTAATATTTTCAAAGAACCAGCTTTTTGTTTTGTTGATTCTTTGAATTGTTTTTTTTTTATTCTCTACTTCATTTATTTCTGCTCTGATTTTAATTATTTCTCTCCTTCTGATGTCTTTGGGATTAGATTGTTGCAGTTTTTCTAGGTCCTTGCGATGTGTCATTAGGTTCTTTACTTGGCAACTTTCTGTTTTTCTTATGTGGGCACTCAATGCTCTAAACTTTTCTCTTAACACTGCCTTCAAAGTCTCCCATAGATTTTTGTATGTTGTATTTCTATTTTCAACCCAGGAATTTCTTTATTTCTCCCCTTGCTTATGATCTTACCCACTCATCATTCAATAGTATATCATTCAATCTCTATTTATTTAAAAAGTTTCTTTTGGTCTTCCTGTTGTTGGTTTCTACTTACATTCCATTATGCAGGAAATTATATTATATCTTTTGAATTTGTTGGTACTTGCTTTGTGGCCCAGGATGTGATCTATTTTGGAGAAGGTTCCATGGGATGTTGAGAAGAATGTGTATTCTGCTTTTCCTGGTTAGAATATTCTGTATATCTATTAGGTCTTGAAGAGTCTTTACTCCTCTTTTGCCTTGAAGATAGATCTAGTGGTGTGAAAGGTGTGTTGAATTCTCCCAATATTATTGTAGTTGGGTCTATTTGAAATCTGGTATCCTAAAGGGTTTGTTTTACAAATATGGGTGCACCCACATTTGGAGCATAAACATTTACCATCATTATATCTTCTTGGTGAATTTTTCCTTTTAATAAAAGGTAGTGCCATGCTTTGTCTCTGCTGATGTGTTTTAGCTTAAAGTCTGTTTTGTTGGATATCAGCATTGCTACCCCTGCCTGTTTTGGGTCCCCATTTGCAAGATATATCTTTTCCCATCCTTTCACTTTTAGTCTCTGAATGTCTTTGGCTTTAAGGTGTATTTCTTGCAATCAGCATATATTTGGATTATGTTTTTTAATCAACATTGCCAGTCTATGTATTTTAAATGGTGAGTTAAGTCCTTTGATGTTCAGGGTTATTATCGAAATTTGATTTTTGTTTCCTGCCATTTTGTGTTCTATCTTTTGTTTGATTTAATATCATTTCTTCTTTGCTTAGTTGCCCTGCTGATCGACTTTATCTCTTCTCTGGTTTTGAAATTTGCTTCTTTTTTCTTTTTTATGGTTTATTTCTTTAAGTATTTTCTTTAGTGTTGCTTTCTATTCGTGAATTTTTTGAGATTATGCTTATCTTGAAACACTTTTGTTTCTTTATTAATTTTTAATAATAGCCTTGCTGGATATAGAGTTTTGGTTGAAAGTTGTTTTCTTCCAGGGTCTGTATTACATCATACTAGTCTCTCCTGGCATTCATGACTTGGGTTATAAAGTGTGAAATAATTTTTTATTGTTTTGTTCCTGTAAGGCACCCATTCTTTTGTTATCACTCCTTTTAAGATTATTTCCTTAGCCTCTATGTTGGTCATTTTGATTATTACATTGTGTGGGAGGGTCCTTCTCTGATCTTGTCTTACAGTGTTCAGTATGTATCCTGTACATCTATGTCTAAGTCTCTTTCCATTTTTGGAAAATTCTCTGAAATTATTTCTCTGAAGAGATTAAAAATACTCTTGGTCTGTACCTCTATCCCTTCTTCAATGCCTTTTTCCCATAAGTTAGTATGTTTCATGTTGTTCCATAGTTGTTGGATATTTAGGTTTTGTTGCTGTAAAGACCCCTGAATTCTGTTGACTGTGCTTTGAGTTTTGAAAAAACTGTCTTCAACAGTGATATTCTATTTTCCACTTCATCTAATCTTCCAGAATTTCTTTCTGTTGCTGTCTTCATTTCATTTGACTATTTCACTTCATTCCAGACTTCTTTTTGATTCTTTCTTAATGTTTCTATTTCCCCCTTTCACTTCCTGTACACTTGCTGTGAGGATTTTCATCATATGATAGATCAGGATTCAAAATTCTCCCTCCTGCATTTCTTGTAGGTCAGTATTCATGATTTCCCTTATTGCCTCACTGTTCCTAGTTCCCATATAGGCAAGGTTCTTGGTATTGTTTGTCTGATGTCTTGGAATATTTTTTTGTATGTGATACTGTGAGTAATCTGTCTGATCCAATCTTAGCAGTTTGGATCTAATTTGGAATTTAGAGGTGTCAGCAGGTTTATGCACTGGTAAGCAGTGCTTTTTTAATGGTGAGGGTTGGGTAAGGGGGAGGAGCTGGGGTGATGTGTACAGGAGTTGGGTAAAGTAGAGGATATAATTGAGTATGGATTTAAGTATATTAAGGTAGTATCTGGTTGAAAATGAGAGAAAATTAGATAGTAGCATTCTTGTAGATATTAGAGTATTTAGGGTATGGAGAAATGAAATAGCTTGAATATAAAACAAGGAGATACAGTAGGGGAAAAACAGTTTTGAGAGAAGAGAGTAGATAGAATAGAGTAAGGATGTTTGTAAAAGGAATGAGAGGAATGAGAAAACAAACATGTATAAAGTAACAAAACAAGTTACAAAAACTAACAATTATAAATCAAAGGCAAAAAAAAAAGAAAAAAGGTATTAAAAAAAAGAAAGAACAAGCCAGGCGTGGTGGCACACGCTTGTAATCCCCGCGCTTGGGAGGCAGAGACAGGAGGATAGCGCAGGTTCTAAGCCAGCCGCGCGCGCTGGCTTAGGAGACCGTGTTTCCAAATAAAAATGTAAAAATAGGTCTGGGAGTGTAGCCCGGAGGTAGAAGAGCTTCCAGGAACCCCAGTACCAGCAAAAAAAAAGAAAAAAAAAAGAAAGAAAGAAAAAAAGAAAAGAAAAGAAAAGAAAAGAAAGAACAACAACAACAAAAAGATAAAAAAGAACTACTGACAGTGTGAGAGAAAAAACCAAATCCCCCCAAAACACAGCAATTCTGCTAAATTTACATATATAGGGTCTGGGCCCATATAATATATGTATGTCTGTTCACTGTGGTTTATTCTGCTATATATTCCAAAGTCTCTCATTTGATCTATTGTCAGCTTTGGACCCACTTATGAGTGTTTGTGCTACATGCTCTCTGCCCTGGGCTCTATGATCTCAGGACTTGTGCTCTATGCCTTCCCACCCTGGGCCTGCATTTTTCTACTAGCACCAGTGTAGTATTGGAACAAACCCCTGTGACATTTTGTAGGCACCATGCCTTGATCATTATGTCTTTCCTTTGTCTCTGGAGGTTCTAACTGGTCTACCTCTGGGATGGGCCTCTAGAACTTAGCCCGCTGGGGTTCTGCAGCTGCTCTGGGTGGCCTCCACTGAATACTGAGTAACACAAGGAGTTACCTTGCTGTCCTGCAGGCTGGGTCTCTGGAGAGCACAGTGCACTGCTGTGGGTGCTACCTCTGGTGAGTGCACAGGCTTTTAGTTCTTTTTCTGCATCCCTGAAGCATGGTGCTCATTGCTAAAGATGATGGAGCTCTGCTGCCACTGTTTGCACTTCAAGTTCTTGGATTATTTATTCAAATTTCTCAGGACTTCAGCATTGGAATCGGTAGCAAAAATCACAGTTCAGGCTCGTGACTGAGATGGCACCAGCCCCTACACCAGGCCAGTTGTGAGCTCAAGCTTTTTGTGTTGGGTCTTGTATTCAGAGTACTGGATTTCTTTCCACCATGGTTCCCATTTGTTTTGGTACACGAGTGTCTTCTGCTGCTTTTTAAATTTTGTTTGTCAAGATGCTGCCTTTTTGGTAGTTGAACTTTATTTGTTCCAGCTACTGAGATGTGCTGTGTCTCACAGTCACCATTTTGAATTTCTCCTTAAAAGGTAATTATTATTATTATTATTATTATTATTATTATTATTATTATTATTATTTTGGTGGTACTGGGGTTTCTGGAAGCCCTTCTATGTCCGGGCTACACTCCCAGACCTATTTTTTAATATTTTTATTTGGAAACAGGGTCTCTTAAGCCAGTGAGGCTGGCTCCAAACCAGCGCGATCCTCCTGTCTCCACCTCCCAAGCACGGGGATTATAAGTGTGCACCACCACGCCCAGATTAAAAGGTAATTTAAACAAGCCAATATGGCAGGAAGACTAGACCAGGTTCAGAAAAGACCATGCAATATGATGGGATGAGGGAATGCATATAAAATATTTTGGGAGTGAGGTGTCTGTCTTGATGGGGTCCTAGTTTGCCTGGTGGTGTTGAGAGAGAAATGATCCTAAGGAAATATTGGAAAACCAGGTCTAAAGGAGCTTTGAGTGCATTATGAAGAGTTTTCATTTATTTTTCCTATGATAATATATGGACAAAAAAGTCAGTAAAGTGTTTTAAGCATCTATGGAACAAAGTCTGCCATTATTTGGCATCAATGTGAAAAAATGGGTGAAGGAAGAAGCTGTTAATTAGAAGATTGCCCCAGAGTCCATTCAGGTATGATAGTGGATAAAAATAAGGCAGCAGGAGAGAGGATAAAGCTGAGAGTTTCTCTTGCTTTGAGAATTATTAAGAAAATTGAACATAAATTTTTCAAATATTAATCAAATAGAAATAGATGACACAGAAAGAAGGAGGGAGAGGTGAGACAAAGAAAGACAAAACTTCATTAGTCAACCATGTTTAAACCACTGGAAGAAGGCAGCACAAGTACAAACAGAAGTAAATCTGCAGGCATAACACCTGAACAGGTGGCAGTTCTGGCCTTCAGACAGACTCTGAGACAACACTAGCAATAACCCCAAAAGTTAAAACCAAATTGGGGAGTGGCATGACCCAGCGTGTAAGTTTCCATGCTGAAGTGGGGCTGGACCAAATAACTTTGAGTTTAGGAGCACCATTTTCCATCAGGAAGAATGGAATGAACTAGGCCCATGTCCCGTGAAAGACAAATGCCTCCCCAGCAATTGGACTTTCTGCCAGTGAACAAACAAAGCTGACATTTTTTACCTTTATCCATCTATTGCTCCTCCTGCACTAATAAGTCAAACTTGAGGCTTAGACAGCATCAAAGCAGTGAGTGCTTTTAATGAGCTGTAGGAGAAGAAAATGGCTTGAAAAACGTATTAACTGTAGTTAAGCAGCACCAACTATGCTAATGCTAAAATCTACAATAAAAGTGCTCGAGGAAGGCCAGAGCCATTATAAAAACTGGACATAATTTTTATTTTAGAAAAAAATTAGATTACTCTCTTAAAAAGTGTTCACCCTAGAGTTTATTAAGGCCTCATAATGTTTTTCTCCTCTATTTAGGCTCTTTTTCCCCCAGCCTTTGCTTCTTGTGGTGGCTGAAGATTAGGCTGAGAATAGAAAATGATGTTATACCATGACCTGATGCCTATGTTCACCAACTTGTTTTTCTTCTGCAAAATGATGCTACTTGGCAAAGTGTAGGATGGTCTTATCAACTATTTAACCAACTAAGGGCAGTTGATTCATATATATTCTTCAAACCCACTAATTTATTTGATAATCCACTTCATAAACAGTTTTTATTCAACACTTAAGCTTATTTAACACTTAGGCACCTATAATAACTACACACTATCTCCCACAGCAGGCCACTAGTTATTATTTGATCTTATTATCTATTGCTTTGAACAAACTACCTCAGAACCCAGTGGTTTAGTGCAGGTATTACTGTTCTCGCTCATGATTCTCTGTGGTGACTGGGTGTGGCTGAGTGCCTTTTACTAGGGGCCTTCCATGCAGTGGTTTGCTGAGATAGATCCTTGGAAGGTGAGACTGGGCTAGATGATCAAGGTGACCCCTCAAGGTGGCTGGAGGTTGGTGCCGGCTGTCAGCTGGGAGCTCAGCTGTGTTGTCAGGCTGAGCACCTATGTGTGGCCTCTTCATGTGCCTTGGATTTTTCATGAACATGGTTCTTGGTTCTGAAAGAAGGCATTTACATAAACAAGTCTTGGTCCAAGAAGGCATATTCCTAAACAAGTCTTGGTCCAAGAAGGCATATTCCTAAACAAGTCTTGGTGAAATTTCAAGTCTCTCTAAAGGTGATGTTTGGACACAATGTCACATCACAGCATTCTGATAGCCAAAGGAGTTTAGGACATCCTGAGTTCAGGGAATGAATGAATAAATTATCTCTGGGGGGATGTTGTAAGAAAGAAAAGATATTTCAATAATTATGTCAGAAAGGAAGCCCAGGACCATCCCCAGGGACTGCCGTCCAGCCTCAGACCTAGTGTTCCTATCTATAAAATAGAGGCAATAGTAATATAAATCTAATGGCTAATGTAATAGAAATTAAGTGAAATACTTAGGTGAAACTTAAAGCCCTGTATCTGGCACAAATAGTCACATGATGAGTTTTGGCTGTTTAGCAGAAGTGAGATCCATTTCTGCCTTAAGCTTTTTCTTGGTCCTGACCTTATTTGCCCTATGGGACAACTGCTCGTTTCTGTCCTTGGGTTTTTCTTCACCCACAAGAGGCTGGGCCCTGGTCATCAATAGATGATGGATGATATATGGAAAAAAATCTATAATCATGCTTTGGTAGGGGCTGAGCAGATTCAACATGAGAAAGTTCATACAAAGGCCAAACTTAGCACTGAACTATCATTATTTCTCTAAATAATAATCTGTAAGTATTAATGGAATGAAAGATATTTGTGCCTAATCCTCCACTTATTTATATAAGTATCTTTTTATTAAAATATGAGTATATTTATGCAAATCTATTTTATGATTTGGGTTATTCAGTGCTACTATATCTATTTTTTTACTTTAATGATTTCAGTTTTGGTTATTGAGAGCTCTATCAGTTGGTTCCTGTGTTTCTTGACATATTCCCATTGATTACTTTGGGACAAAATGGCCAATACTCATCTTATACATGTTCTTCCTCCATCCTAAAATAAGCCACTTCCCAAGAGAGACTTTGTCCTTTCTACTGGGGAGTGGCAGTAGAAAACAAATCTCAGTACCACCTGGGCTTTATGTGGTTTGTATTTAGGAAAAGCTCTTCCAAGAAAACATTTTTTCTTCCTTAACTAGCCATAAAAAATAAAATATTCAGCACCCTCTCTACCAATGATGAAGGAGGATCTGGTTGAGAGTAGATATTAAATGAACCGACCCCCAAAGTTTACTCCTAGAAGGAAGGCAACCAGTTCATATGCAAGTTTGCAACCAGAACCACAATTAATACATCACTTGCTTACTTGGAAGTTAGGGACATTCCATTTTGTATTCTTATTTAATTCAGCCCTAGAAGTACAGGCTAGCAATCAACTATATCTATATCTACATCTAAATAACTATATAGATGTAACTGTACATATATTAGCTACTTAATAGTAACAATAATGATATCTAATATTCATTAAGTGCTTATGATAACCTAAGACCATAGAAAGTATTTTACAGAAATTTTGAGGTTTGAAACCTAAGAGTTAGGTGCTGTTGTCCCTAGATGAGGTCGCTGAAGCTCTGAAATATTATTGACTTATCTATGACTAGTATCTAGCAAGTAGTGGAACTAAAATTGGAATACACACAACCTTTTACAATGATCTCAGCCCTAATTTTTTGTTAGTGTCTTTTATAAGGAAAAATATTACATATAAAGGTATTTTGTACTATGCCTAGTATCTCTTTAGGAAGAGGAAATTTGAACACACAGGGACATTAAGGATGGATATGCAAACATAGAGGAAAGACCATGTGATTACACAGTCATCTGCAAACCAAGGAGTTTGCTTGGAAGAAGTCATCTATAAAATGGGATAAGATTTATCACTCTGAAAGAAACTGTGTAATAAGAGATAGTAGTTTGCTAGGTGCTTGGAACAGTAGTCAAGACTTATTAGTTTTATTATAAATTCTATGGATAAATTTACATATTTATCTTTTATATATATAAATGTATTAATGATGAAGATGTGTAAGTTTTCTTTCTATGTGACATTTTAGTCTTTAATTGAATCTTTTTCATCAGAATACGCTGAATCTGACATTAGCCTTTGCTTGAAGGTGACATCATGATGTCCCAGATTTTAAAATGCAGTTCAGTCCCCCCAGACCCACCAGAGCATGACCTTTAATTGCCTTTCCAACTTTCTATGTTTCCTCCACTAACTCACACTCAGAGCTCCAGGGAGTCTAAATCACCTTTCTGTGAAGGCTATCTCTACTCAGTCCTCTTTCATCTTTACAGGATTTTATGTAAACTCTCTTCTCTGCTTCAAATATTCTACTTTTAGCCTTTATTCTTCTGATTGCCCTTCTTTGTACTTATCACTCATGACCCTCCTCAGTTTCACCTTTTTGATCTTCAGTCCTCTGATATTTAGAGTTAGCTCTGTTCCTCCTGTGCTTCTAGAGAAGCCTGAGAATATCTCTGTAATGATACTTAGCACCAGTCTCCTCCTACTCCTTTGCTTATTTTTCTGTGCAGATTCTCATTGGATGCTAACCTCCATGAACTATTCTACATTAATCTTTGAATCTCATTACTTATCAGAAAAACTACCACTTATCAGTCACTTTATGTCCATCTAAAATAAAAAAAAATGTAAACACATAAAAGTGAGTGTTCATTGAGGTTTCTCTTCTGTCTGAGCAAAAGCAAGACACAGCTGGGCTTAATTAATAGTAATAGCATTTTAGGAGTATTATTTGAACTGGCTTTATTCTTTCAGCAGACACTGAGTGCACATTCTGTATGCAAAGCACCAAGTTCAGTTTAGAAGCCAGAGGGAAGAGCATACTGTTTAACTCTTTTTGAGGGGTTGGGGGTTGGACACTGGAGAAACAGTCGAAAAAGTAGGGATACATGATTTAGAGATGGCTTTTTGTGGGTTTCTAGTCATATCCACAAAAGCCATATTAAAATAATAATAAAACTCATTCTTCTATAGTTAAAAAGATATATGTGTACACACAATTTTACCCTTTAATTCTAAAGATTATAATTTAATACATCTTTATAAAATTAATGTGAAAGGGAAGGGCTGCTGTATTAGTTTACAGATGCAGATATAACAAAGAGCCACAAGCTTGGTGGCTTGAAACAACAGAATAGGAGCCAGGGGAAAGGTTCCTTTTTTCTGTGGAGTGTGAGGGAAGATCCTTAATTAACTATATAAATATCTTATTTTCAAGTCAGGTCACATTGTCAAGTTCCAAGTGATCATAAACTTTTGGGACACACTGTTCAATCTACCAATAAATATATATATTTTATCCTATATCTTCAGGTACAAAATGAAAATGTTGTTATAGACATGCCGTATGTCTATAAAATACCTATAAGATACCTTGACCTGTGAATGAGTCTGAATGTCAAAAAGCAACTATAATTTTGAATAATTCAGTTAAACTATCTGGGTTTCAGCCCTACAGTCAGTAAAATAAGAGATTTAGGCCAGTACTTCAAATTTGGAGGGATCTTGAGAGTCACATAAGCAGCTACCTCTCCCCTTAATACTCTATCTCACATCTGATTGTTTCTAAAGTCCCTTATTAAATATTACTTTCTGTAATCTATTATTTAGATTCATAAGAAGGGCCCAAGACCTAAAGTTTTCCAAGCCAGTTTCTTGAATTCTATCTCTAGGTATCATATCTGAATATATGATATTCCATTGCACCTAAACTCTATCTCTAATAACATTCTATCTTCATAGGACACTTTTGAGAATGAATGGTACTAAAAATTGCTATAAAAGACCCACCGTGACAATAAGCAAAAATTGGAACTGTCTTAGGCAACCTGAGGCATAAGGTCATGTCATCTATCTTTATTACACTGACTTAGATTCTTCATTCCCACTAAACTGTAAATATTAATTAACAGCTTAGATCATAAATGGCAAGATTTATGCTCATGACTAAAATTACCAATTAATGAAAAGTACTGTTTAGGGGATCTGAAATATGTAACTAGCTTTAGAATCTTCTCCACACAGTGGTCCAAATAGTCCTTATCAAAGAATAGGCATTTACAGACAGTTGAAATCCTTTTCTACATCTGACTCAAAAGAATTACCAGTTTTTCTCTAAGTAGATATTGTTGTATGCAGGTTTAGTGAGAAATGAGAGACTCTAGAGTCCAAAGGAATATGCCAATTGAAGCCTTTATTAGCTGGCCAGTGGTGGTACCCTCAGTCTAGAAATCTGACTAGAGGGGTGCACCGACTTGTAGAGGGTAGAGGTTTATAAGGGAGAAAACCATGAGGGGTGAGCCATATATTATGCTAAAATAAGCCAGCAGGTTTACAGAAGCAGAAACTTGCTGTTAGCTTATCTGGTGTGCAAGGTAGTGCTGTTCTGGTCAGGTGCTGGGTGAGGCCAGACTTCTTGGCGGGATCCTTTAATTTACCACAAATCACAGGAATTTCAGCGGGGAGATAGGCCACCATGATTTTAAAAGTATGGCCTATTGAGTACTATTGCCTAAGAAGGGACAGGCCAGATGGGCAATTGTGATTAAAAGTGATTAAACGTTTGGCCTATGGAGGGCTTTTTTTTTTTTCTAAGAAAGAACAGACCTTGCAGGGTATAGACAATGCAGTTTCTAAATTTTAAAACTATATTTTTCTCCTTTCTTTCCAGTTTGCCTCCTTTTTACTTTTGCCATTACAATGTGTTATTTACTAACACAACTCTTAATTTGTAAGAGTAAAGTTCTAATAACTGGAATGTTACACATTTAATGGCATATGTGGGGGAGGAAGTACCCAAGTAGAAGTTTTGCAAAACATATTTTGAGAAATCAAAATAAAAATGAACTACTTTTATGTCGGTAAAAAATGATTCTAATACTTGTTCTATTTCCAGATTCTTTTATTAGAATTTTCACTTCTCAGAGGATTTGAAGGACCAATTAAGCCAATAATCACCACAATTCAGCTTTCTAAAATTGAATTAGAACTGAATGCAACAGTGGCCCTTTAAGATGAAATTTATTTCATGTTGACTATTTGCTTAGGAGGAAGAAGTTAAGCAACAAGACCCCAGTCCATCTACCCCTTTCCTGGGGGCAGGGCTGTGCTATAGCAATGAGTGGGGAGGATATACTCTTGAGAAAAAAGGCAGGTAACTTGTGTAATCTCTGTTAACATGCTAATGATAGACCTTCTCTCAATCAAACTAAGTAGTTTCTATAAGTAGGAGAATCCTTTATCTAAGGAATGCTTTTAGCAAAATGTGTCTGGCTGATTAGGACTGTGTTTAGCAAAGCAATCTAGAATGTACAGATTTGTGAAGAGTGCTTCACTAAAGGAAACCAGGTAATTTTGGAAACTCTCAGAGTATAAAACAGAGTACAGATATTCATTAGAATGACTACATATTTTACTAAGTAGCCTCATCTGTTCACTTGGGGGTCTCGAACCTCTCCTACATCATCTGTAATTGCGATTACTTCTGTCCTTGAAAATATTGGTAAATCCCAGCAGTGGATAAGATGTCAGATTCCTGTGAGTCCCGTTAGACTGTGTGTGTGTGTGTGTGTGTGTGTGTGTGTGTGTGTGTGTGTGTATTTTTTTTTTTTTTGGTGGTTTCAGCTCCTTACTGTGTATACACATTCTCCTTTAAATTTACTTTTTTACTTAGTTGGTGCAGGAGAGTTCTCTGGCTAAAATTGGACTGACTTATTTTTACCCCTTTTATTGCCTGATGTTCTCAGGAATAACTGTAGGCTGTGCTGGGAATATGACATCCTGAGATAAGGGAACTCAATGCAACAGCTCAGGTCCTGTTCCTGTTACCCCCAGATTAGGACACCTTTGATGTTTTAGTCCAGTAGATCAGGAAATTCTAAAAAATATAACCCAGGGTGGACTGCTTTTCAGAGACTCTCAAGTGGGGTGTGAATGAGGCACATGCAGATGATACTCCATCCATTTCAGCAGCTTCCTTGAGCCCTGCTGTGTGTGTGTGTGTGTGTGTGTGTGTGTGTGTGTGTGTGTGTGTGTGTTGTAATGGCAAAAGTAGAAAGGAGGCAAACTAAAAATAAAGGAGAAATATATAGTTTTAAAATTTAGAAACTTCATTATCTATCCCCTGCAAGGTCTGTTCTTTCTTAGATAAAAGCCCTTAATAGGCCACAGTTGTATATCTCCCCACCTGAAATTCCTGTGATTTGTGGTAAAATAATCCCAAAAGTCTAACCTTGGGTGGAGCCAAAGCCTTACCTAGCACCTGACCTGAACAGCAACAGCTGAACATCAGGACCACCTTGTATACCAGATAAGCTAACTGCAAATTTCTGCTTCTGTAAACCTGCTTGTTTAATAGATGGCTCACCCCCTTGTGGTTTTCTCTCTTATAAACCTCTAGCCCTGGCCATTTGGAGCACCCCTCTAGTCAGATTTCTAGACTGAGGGTACCACCATTGGCCAGCTAATAAAGGTATCAATTGGTACATTCCCTTGGACTCTCAAGTCTCTCATTTCTCGCTAAACTTGCATACAATATTTGGAGGCTCCAGCAAGATCTTTGAGAGAAGTTCAAAGTTCTTAGCAGGAACCAAATTTTGCCTCTGCTCATGGTCCTTTGGACTCGCTGTGGGGTAGAGGAGAGCTCCTGAGATGACATTCCTCAGCCTCATTCTTTGACACCATCCAAATTCACAATCACTCTCCAGTGAAGCCACCTGGGTTTCTGGTTGGTTGACCATCTGGGGAGTTCAGCCAGGCTGGACGCAGTCACTTACTCCAACTCCAGGGTCCTGGTGAGACATTTTTCCAGCCTCCTGTCAGGTTTTTCTGTTCTGTATTTTCATTTTGTAGTATTCTCTTGTGTTTCTTTGTGTGTGTGTGTGTGGGGGGGGCTGGTTGAGGGGGTATGTGGGAGCCCCTGAAAGCTCACTCTCTGACACCCCAAATCCACTCATTCAGGTCTCCTGTCAAGTTTTGTAATACTCTGTTTAAATCTGTGTAATCTGTTAGTCTTTGTTCAGAAAGCCCAGTGAGAATGGACCTCACTCAGTGTAACACTGAAATTGAGTGAGGGTTGAGAAGAAGTTAAACACCAGCCTAGTTATCAAAAGCAGCGTTTATCAACAGGCACCTTCAGGTGGTTCTACCAACCATGAGGGAAGAGACCAATGAGCTATGTGGTCAGCAGAGTTGTGGGGAGGAGTGGAAGTACCCCAATATTTAAAGTGGGGAGGGTTGGGGTGGGACTAGCATGTAGGAATGCTGGCTATCTCACAACATCCAGAGTCTGATGATGCCTGGAGTCTGTCTCGCGATGTTTGGAGTATCGTGACACCTGGAGTCTCGTGATATCTCTGCTTCTGGCTTCCAGGGTTCCACCTCCTGTCCTCACTGTGGGGTCCCTTGGGGAAGGGAAGGACTTGACCTATCACTCAGACCTTGGACGATGATTGAGAATGGGAGAGATGATTTGGAGGTGTCTTCTGGGAGATTTCTTCCAGTCCTGAAGGAGGGAAGCATTTGGCGTCCTGCCTTCCTCACCTGTCCAATGTTGGCAGGAGGTCTGGTACCCTCCAGAGTGATTTATCTGGTGAGTTGACTCCTTTTGGGAGATTTGTTTTGTAATATGTCAGAGTATCTGTCTTGTCTGTTTGGTGTGCTATGCTTAAGTTTTTATATACCCACACTCCTGGGTCGGATGGGGAATAAATGGGAAAGATTCTGCCTTACAAACACACATAGGGGCTGGTCACCTTAGTGCTTTGAATCAACCTTTCCCCGGAGTCAGGATGGGGCCTGTCTGGGCTTTGGAGGCTGAATGCTCTGTCTTGGCTTTTGAAAGAGTAACTTCTCCTTGTAGTCCTAACCTAAGGCCCTCCCAGAGCCATAAAACTGTAGTAGACCTCCAAAATCATTAAAATAAAAGAACCAAAATTTCCCCTTACTAGGAGAATGTTTCCCAGCCAGATTTCAGAGACAAAGAGAACTCCAGAGGTTGATAGGCAGGAGAGTCAGTCTCTCAAGACATTTTTACCTTATACCATTTGGCCAAGTAAATCAGAGGGGAGTTAAAAAAAAAAATTAAACCTAGCAGGCCTGTGTTGTAAAACCAGAAAAGCATTTAAAGTAAGTTGTCTTGTCTCTCTTACCAGACTGACGCTCTCTTTAGACTAGAAAGAGACTCCCCACTGGAAACATCTTCTGGTTGCCAAGAGCTGACCCCTTTGACTTTAAACATCAGTTCTTTGGACTGGGGGAGAAAACAAACACTCCTCCTGGTCAGCTCCATTCCCCATAAAGGAGTGCTTAAAAGCACTGTGGCTAAACAGCACATATTTAGACCTGGCATATTTTAGTGGCTAATCTGTTGACTCCTTAAGCCTTTTGTTATAAATGTAAGCTCTAAATTATTTTTGGTCTCATTTTCTAGGTGTTGTCGGTCAACCTTGTGGATACTGGGGTGGGAGGACAGTTAGGAACAGCGCCACCTACTTAAAAAAACTGCTTAAAATGTACTTTGAATTGTTTCAGCTGGGAAATGTCCTTAAAGCTATAAAAGAGAGCTTTGCAAATTATATAAAAATTGTTCATTCTGATTCTTAGGTTATTTGATTGCATGTTTTTACATGCATGAGGTTATAGATTCAATTTACTAAAAAAAAAAAAAAACAAGATGGAACTTTTGTAATGGTTTGAGATGTTGATGTGGGTTCTTGTTCTTACCTAGTTATCTCCTCTCTCCCATCCTGCTTGGCAAATAGTTTTTCTTTTCTCAAATGCAGCTGCAGGCAGGCCGACCAATTATTTTTGCCTCTTGTATTGGATTAATATAAAGATGTGTTGCTTGGTTGGTGGGGTTGGGGGTTGCATGGTGTTTGCCCACTTTGAAGTTTGGGGCATGTGCTGTCCACCTGTGTCCTTGGAGAGTTTTTGGCCTTTTTTCTATCTCTGTTAAAAGTCGTTTATGTGTCAAAAGCTTGACTTATAATGGTAATTTCAAATACAGGGATTTAGTCCTTTAAAGTATAGAGGCTTTGGGCTAGAACTCTTTTGTGTAATTGGTAATTAATATTGGGTTAATACAGTTGCTTTTTTATCTTTTAACTTTGGCTTGAACTATTGTAAAAAATTTATATGATACTTTTTTCTAAGTGCAGGTACTTGTGTTTTAACACTTTGTGTTCAGCTGGAATAATGGCTAGCTTTTGTCTGACTGAGGTCAATATTGGTTGCAGCTTTTGGCTGACAGCTTAGGGACAAAGAAAAGGATTTTATTGTTTTGCCTAGGTTTGAAGGCTTATTCTTGTTACAGGCTCAATCAGCAGCAGCTTTTACTCTTAAAGAAGAACTTTTAGCTTTAGTTTGTTTTGTTTGTTAAATAAGTAAAAAGGCAAAAACAAGAGGACATCTTAGTTAATGTGGCTTAAGTTTTTAAAAGGTTTGAGTTTGTTGGTGATTTTTTAAAAAGTCACTAAAAATTAACATATATTGTTTTCCTCAGGCTAAGGCAATTACTATTATATTGTCTTCCTACTTGATGTCTTCCTACTTGCCATGTTTATTTTGAAGATTTATTTTGTTAAAATGATTGTTTAAGCTACTGATGGCTATTAAAATGGATAAATTAGGTAAATGTAAAAAAAAACACCAAATTGTGTCTAAAATATATATCTGTGACCATAGATGTATCTATATCTGAGAACTAATTGTGCTGTGTATCTAGATTCATTTAAATGTGTCAAAAGAGCTTATAAGTCAAAGTTTTATGGGCTTGCCGGGTGTGCTGGTGCACACTTGTAATCCCCACACTTGGGAGGTGGAGACAGGAGGATCGCGCTGGTTAGGAGCCAGCCTCACTGGCTTAAGAGACCCTGTTTCCAAATTTAAAAAAATATAAAATAGGTCTGGGAGTGTAGCCCGGAGGTCGAAAGGCTTCCAGGAACCCCAGTACCACCAGAAAACAAACAAACAAAAAAACAAAAACAACAAAAAACCCAAAGTTTTATTGGCTTTATATTTGTATGTGAACTAATAAGATTTTTTGTCATTTTGACTCAAGATTCAGCATTAAGAACTGGTTTATATCTGTTTGTCCTGACTGAGTAAATGTCTTATTATTCTATAAAACGAGTACTATCATCTGTCAGGTAACAAGTTTTTTTTTTATTATTAATGCTGTTCTCTAAAATTATAAAAATCTAGAGCTAGATAATTTTTGTCAATACTGTTAGCTTACATAGACTTATAGTTATCAGTGTAGTCCAGTGAAAAAATTGGTCAATAGACTACCAGAGCTAGGGTAGTATAAAAAATGGGTCAATATTTAAAAAACCCTGATAGATATATTAATTGGATTTCAAAACCTGGCTATTATGTTTGATCTAACAAAAATTAAATGCATATCCTGTTGTGTCTCTGGGACTCAGACTACCATTAATCAGCTTTTAAGTTTGGCTTTGGGGTTTCTCAACAACAGAGATGAGGTAGACAAAAATTAAGTACCAGAGGAGACAAATGCAGACACAAGGATAAGCCCATTTAATTACCCTGGCATTGGGTAATAAGTCCCTGCCCCCTCAGAGATACCAAAGGCTTCTTCTAGAGAGAGAGAAAAAATCTGGAGGCCTGGCACCTGCCATTATTGCAAAGCACCTGGGCATTTTGTTAAGGACTGCCCTGAGTGGAGTCCATCTGCACCTGGGCTGTGCCACCTCTGCCAAGAGGAAACACTGGAAAGCATGTTGCCCTCACTTCTGAAGGGAAGTGAGATCATCTGGTACCATCATGGCTGCCCTCAAAGGCTACCCAAGGCTCAGCAAGTCCCCTCTGATCAGCCTTCTAAGCAGCTGGATATTGCAATGAAGACGCCTGGGTGGCTCTTGAAGTGGCAGGCAAAATATTGAATTTTTCAGATTACAGGGCTTAGTTCTCTGCTTGCTTTGTCTCTCCTAGCATTCTTTTCTTTTATCCCTCTACCCCCCCCCTTTGTGGTACTGGGGGTGGAATCCAGAGGCTTTCTAACTCTGGTCTATACTCCCAGACCTATTTTATATTTTATTTAGAAACAGGGTCTTACTAAGTTTCTGAGAGCCTCAATAAATAGCTGAGGCTGACTTTGAACCTGTGTGATCCTGTCTCACCCTCCCAAGCATGGGGATTACAAGCATGTGCCACCATGCCTGGCTCCTATGGGTTTTTTCTTTCTTTTTTAAATTTATTTTTATTTTTTATTGGTGCACTGTATTCATACATCATAATTGCATAAAAACTTTGTGTAGACATATGTGCACACATTGCCCTGTTAGCCCCTACCCCACACCATTCCCTCTCCCTCCCTCCTCCCCATGCTTGGCTTAGTGGTTAACATTCTAATTTTATAGGAATTTATCCAAAATTAACAATGATAATCTCATATAACAGATTCATTTGTCTGATATCAAACTTTTGATCACTTAGAGATAACATTTCAATATTTCTTTTTCCTTTATTTTATTTATTTATTTTTTATTGGTGCACTGTATTCATACATCATAATGGGATAAAAAAACTTTTGTAGACATACATGCACACATCATTCAGTTAGCCCCTAACTGATCCCCACCCCATTCCCTTCCCATCCCTCCTTCCCATGCTTGGCTTAGTGGTTGACATCTAGTATTATAGCAATTTATCCAAAATTAACAATGACAATCTCACAGAACAGTTACATTTGTCTGAAACCAAGCTTTTGATGACTTAAAGATAACATTTCAATATTTCTTTTTGCTTTCTTTCTTACCAGAGAATATTTTTTTCTTTTTTTTTTGGGTGAAACTATCATACATTTATTTACTTATTTTTCAGAAAAAATCAATCCTAATATAGAATATGGACTCTAGATACCCAAAATGATCTCGAAAAAGAACAAAGCTAGAAGATGTATATTTTCTGATTTCAAACCATATAAAGCTACAATAACTGAAATAGTGTAGTACTGTTATAAAGGCAGATATATAAACCATTGGAGTTAAATAAAAGCCTAGAGATAAATTCTTCCATATATTGTCAAGTTATTTTTGACAAGGTTTCCATGAACATTTGGTGGAAGAAATAATAATCTTTTAAATAAATATTGTTGAAAAATAATAATTACATGAAAAAAGAATAAAATTGCACAATTACCTAACACCATATACAAATATTAATTCAAAATATATAAAAGACCTAAAGATAAATCTTAAGACTATAAACTTTTAGAAAAAAATCTGGGTCATAAAACCTCACAACATTGAAATTGGCAGTGATTTCTTGGATATGATTTCAATGGCACAGGCAACAGAAGGGTAAACAAACTCCCTAAAAAATAAAAAAAAATTGTATATCCAAAGACAATGTAAACAGAGTTAAAAGTTACTGATAGAATGGGATAAAATATTTCCAAATGCTATATCTGAAAGTATATTAATATTCCAACTAGAAATCCTAAAAATTAGCAACAATAAAAGCAAACAACACAATTTAGAGATATGTAAAAGACTAACATAAATAATGAATCTCCACAGATAATCAATCTTAGTTGTCTGTTAAATGGAAAATCTTGTTTCTCTGGTTCTGATGTGTGTTACCTATTTCTTCTTTGTAGTTAATCTCTTTGAGTATTTTCTCTAGCGCTGGTTTTGAAGACATAAATTCCTTCAGTTTCTGTTTGTCATGGAAGCTTCTTATTTCCCCATCTAATTTGATAGAAAGTTTTGGTGGGTAGGAAATTTTTGGCTGGAAGTTGTTTTCTTTCAGAGTTTGGAATATGTTACTCCAAGCCCTTCTGGCTCTCATGACTTGGTTTGGGAAGTCTGGAGTGATTCTAATTGGTTGCCTCTGAATGTCACTTGGCCCTTTGTTTTTGTTGCCTTTAAGATTCTCTGCTTGGCTTCCTCATTGGTCATTTTGACAATTATGTGGCATGGGGATCCTCTTCTCTGATCCTGTCTAAAGGGAGTTCTGTAAGTTTCCTGGACCTATGTATTGACCTCTTGCTCTATGTTTGGAAAATTTTCTGCTATTATTTCCTTGAAGAAATTGTTGATCCCTTTAGTTTCACCTTCTTTTCCCTCCTCTATTCCAATTATTCTTAGGTTAGCTCTCTTAAATTGGGCCTATATTTCTTAAATGTCAGATTCTTGCTGTCGGATTTTTTTTTCTAAATTAGAAACTATGCATTCATTTTTGGCGTGATCATCTTACAAGAGCGAGATTCTATTCTCTATGAGGTCTAATTGGTTGTTTGTACTTTGAATTGAGGACTTAACTTCATTAATTGCATCCTTTATCTCTTTTTGGCTCCCTCTAAATTCTTTTAGAAACACCTCTATTATTTCTATAGCTATTTTCCTGATTTGATCTTCTAAAAATCTCTGAATTTCTGTGTTATCAGGTTCTGATGTTGTGGGGTTGTGGGCATTCATTGCTCCATTGTTATTCCTCTTTCCCATGATTTCAGAAGTTTGTGTCTTCTCTGGGTTCTTCCCTTGGGTCACTACGACTTCACTTAAGGTGCTCTGGATCTTGAGTCTATGGTATCTCAGTCCCCACTACTCCTTTACTGGTTTGTATTGCAGAGTCTCAGACCCGGGGAGTCAATCGAGGATGCTTTAAACCATGGTGGGTGCCAGGTTGGGCGTTCTTCTACGGTGTGATATCTCTGCCACCGTCACTCCACCACTGGGTCAAGTCTCTGGGAGTACAGTACTGGGGTTTCTACTCTAGGGGCCGCAATTTGACTCACTGTTGTTGAGTGCGCTGATGGAGCTGTGGTGGACTCGGTAAATTCGCTGCTGCTGCCACCGGTAGCAATATGGTGCCGCTGTTATGCCCTTAGCCGTGAGGCTGCCGTATTTCTTCTCTGGTTTTGAGCTCCGCTCTGAGTCCTTGCAGGGTGTGCTGAGCCCAGCCACTAGGAGCTTTAGATGCTCCCTGCACTGAAAAATCTGCCAAATTCTGCCCGGCTGTTCCGCAGTGGCTCACTCAGCTTGCTGTCCACCCCTCCTCTCTGGAGCTTGGTGGGCTGTGGAATGCATTGGTCCGGAGCCATCTGGTGAACTCGCCGCTACCGCCAGCAGCAAGGCGCTGCTGCCATGTCTTTGGGTGTGAGGCCAGCGTATCTCCTCTGTGGCTCTGAGCTCCGTTCTGAGACCCCCTCCTCTCTGGGGCTTGGTGCTGCAAGGGAAGATGGCGCCCGCTCCACTCTGCGTCGTGGCTCTGGCTGCAGCACTGCGGTCTGGTTTCTTTCTGGTGTCTCATTTTTCCAGCACTCTTTTTTCTCTATCCCTTGTAATTACATTTTTTGTTTCTCTGCTGATGGTGTTTTCTGGTTATGAAAGGTGCTGATTTTGTGGTAATAGAGATTAGCTTTTAGCGGGGCTCATAAGCCCCACTTTTCTCCGTCACCATCTTCACTTTCTTTCTTACCAGAGGATTATTTTCTTTTTTTTAAAGGTGAAACTATTGTACATTTTTTTCCAGAAAAAAATCTACCATAACATGAAATATGAACTCTAAATACCCAAAACAATCTCGTAAAAGAACAAAGCTAGATGTACATTTTCTTATTTCAAACCTTATAAAGCTACAACAATTGAAACAGTGTAGTACTGCTTTAAAGGCAGATATATAAACCAGTGGAGTAAAATAAAAAGCCTAGAAATAAATTCTTCCATATATGGTCAAGTTATTTTTGACAAGGTTTCCAAGTACATTTGGTGAAGGAAATAATGATCCTTTTACTAAATACTGTTGAAAAATAATAATTACATGAAAAAGAATAAAGTTGGACCCTTACCTAACACCATATACAAATTATAACTCAAAATAGACAAAAGGCCTAAATGTAAATCTTAAGACTATACACTTTTAGAAGAAAACCTAGGTCATAACACTTCACAACACTGAAATTGGCAGTGATTTCTTGGATATGATTTCATAGGCACAGGTAACAACAGAATAAACAAACTTCCTAAAAATAAAAAAAATATTGTACATCCAAAGACAATGTAAACAGAGTTAAAAGTTACTGATAGAATGGGGTAAAATATTCCAAATGCTATATCTGAAGGTATAATATTATTCCAAATCGAAATCCTAAATATTAGCAACAATAAAAGGAAACAATACAATTTAGAAATAGGTAAAAGACTAAAATAAATAATGAATCTCCAAATATTTTAACAAATAAACACATGAATATACTCTTCTTTGCTTAGTTGTCTGCTGGATGGAAAATCTTGTTTCTCTGGTTCTGGTGTGTATTACCTATTTCTTCCTTTTTATTATTTATTTATTTATTTATTTATTTTTTATTGAAAGTAAATTTTATACATTTAATCTGTATTTGGTGCCCTCTCCCCCCCCTCCGTTTCCCTTCCCATCTCCCGATACTTAATACTCAGGCTTACCTTGCTATATTCGTACTTTTACACCTATTTGGAAATAGCTGTTCATCAATCAAGTTCAGCCTCCTTCCTCTCTTAGTTTTCCATTCAAACTTTGCTGAGATTTCCCTTCCATTATCTGGAGTCCCTCTGGTATCCCCAATGCTCACCCGTTTTGGCATATTAGAGGAAAGATATGTCCTTTCTCTTTCTGTGTTTGGCTGATCTCACTCAACATAATGCTTTCCAGCACTTTCCATCTTCTTACGAATGATGTGATTTTGTTCTTCTTTATAGCTGAATAGAATTCCATTGTGTGTATTTCCTATAACTTTGTAAACCATTCATCTGTTGATGGGGGCCTAGGTTGTTTCCAAATTTTGGCTATTACAAATTGTGCTGCTATGAACATAGGTATGCATATGTTGCTGTATTTCTCTGAATTCAACCCCTTTGGAAAGATACCCAGGAGTGGTAAAGCTGGATCGTATGGTGGATCTATTCCCAGTTTTCTAAGGAATCTCCACACAGATCTCCATAGTGGCTGAACTAGTTTGCACTCCCACCAACAATGTAAAAGAGTTCCTTTTCCCCCACATCCTCGCCAGCATTTATTATTGTTTGATTTCTTTATGCCAATCTGACTGGGGTTAGATGGAATCTCAGTGTAGTTTTGATTTGCATCTCCCTGATGGTTAATGATAAAGAACATCTTTTCATGAATCTATTGGCCATTTGTATCTCTTCTTTTGTAAAGTGTCTATTCATTTCAGTTGCCCATTTCTTGATTGGGTTGTTTGTTTTACTAGTGCCGAGTCTTTTGAGCTCTTTTTATATTCTGGATATTAGCCACCTATCAGAGTGGTGACTAGTAAAGATCTTCTCCCATTCTGTAGGCTTCCTCTTTAGGTTCTTGATGGTTTCCTTTGATGAGAAGAAGCTTTTTAGTTTGATGCTATCCCACTTGTTGATTCTTGCTTTAATTTCCTGAGCTTTGGAGGTTTTGTTGAGAAAGTTACTGCCTGTGCCTATATGTTGTACTGATGAGCCTATGTTCTCCTCTAATAACTTCACAGTCTCTGGTCTGATTTCTAATTCTTTGATCTATCTCGAGTTGATTCCTGTGCATGGTGAGATATAGGGGTTTAGTTCCATCTTTCTACAAATGGATAGCCAGTTCTCCCAGCACCATTTGTTGAAAAGGCTGTCTTTTCTCCAGCATATGAGTTTGGCCCCTTTGTCAAAGATTAATTGACTGTAGGTGTGTGGATTTGTTTCTGTATCTTCTATTCTGTTCCACTGGTCAGTGTACCTGTTATTGTGCCAGTACCATGCTGTTTTTTTTTTACTACTATTGATTTATAGTATAGTTTGAAGTCTGGGATTGTGATGCCTCTTGTGTGATTCTTGTTGCTGAGAATTGCTTTGGCTATTCTGGGTCTTTTCTTTCTCCATATAAAGTTCATGATTGCTTTTTCTAGGTCTGTGAAGAATGTAGTTGGTATTTTAATGAGAATTGCATTTAATCTATAAATCATTTTTGGTAGAGTGGCCATTTTGATGATATTTATTCTGCCTATCCATGAGCACGGGAGGTCTTTCCATCTTCCAAGGTCTTCTTCAATTTCGTTCTTTAATTTTCTATAGTTTTTGTTTTAGAGGTCTTTTACATCTTTGGTTAGGTTTATTCCTAGGTATTTTATTGGTTTTGAGGTTATAGTGAATGGAATTGATTGTTTTATTTCTTTCATTGTGGATTCATTGTTGGTATAAAGAAAAGCCTCTGATTTCTTTAGGTTGATTTTTGTATCCTGCAACTTTGCTGAATTTGTTAATTAACTCCGGAAGTCTTTTGGTTGAGTTCTTAGGGTCTTCTAGGTAAAGGATCATGTCATCTGCAAATAAGGATAATTTTAATTCCTCTCTTCCTATTTTAATTCCTTTGATTTCCTTCTCTTGTCATATTGCTGTGGCAAGAGTTTCAAGGACTATATTGAAGAGGAGTGGTGATAGTGGACATCCTTGTCTTGTTCCTGATTTTAGGGGAAATTCTTGTAATTTTTCCCCATTCAGTATAATGTCAGCTTTGGGTTTGTTGTATATTGCCTTAATGATGTTGAGTTATGTTCCTTTTATTCCAATTTTCTGTAGTGTTCTTAACATGAATGGGTGTTGGATATTTCATCATCTATTGCTATGATGATATGGTTTTTATTCTTGATTCTATTTATGTGGTGGATGACATGTATTGATTTTCGTATGTTGAACCAACCTTGTTTTTCCGGGATGAAACCAACTTGGTCATGGTGTATTATTCTCTTGAAATGGTTTTGAATGCATATGGCTAGTATTTTGTTTAGAATTTTTGCACCTATGTTCATTAAAGATATTGGTCTGTAGTTTTTCTTTCTTGAGGTATCTTTATTTGGCTTGGGGATTAATGTGATACTGGCCTTGTAGAAGGAATTTGGGAGAGTTCCATCTCTTTAAATTTTCTGGAATAAGTTATGAAGTATTGGTATTAGTTCTTTACTTAAGGCTTTGTAGAATTCAGCTGGAAACCCATCTGGGCCTGGGCTTTTCTTTGATGGAAGAATTTTTATTGCCATTTCTATTTCATTGTTTGCTATTGGTTGGTATAGGCTTGCTATGTCCTCTTGGTTCAGTTTAGGTAGGTTAACTGTGTTTAGGAATCTATCAATTTCTTCCATGTTTTCTTGTCTGTTGGAGTATAAATTTTTAAAGTAGTTTCTGATAATCCTTTGAATTTCTTCACTATCTGTGGTGATATCTCCTTTTTCATTTCTGATTTTAGTAATTTGCATTGATTCTCTTTTTCTTTTGGTTAGGTTGTCCAGGGGTTTATAAATTCTATTAACCTTTTCAAACAACCAGCTTTTTGTTTTCTTGATTCTTTGAATTTTTTTTTGTTCTCTATTTCATTTATTTCTGCTCGAATTTTAATAATTTCCTGTCTTCTTCTGGCTTTGGGGTTGGACTGTTGCAGTCTTTCTAGGTCCTTGAGTTGTGCCAATAGTGTCTGAACTTGGTGATTCTGAGTCCTTCTTATGTGGGCACTCAATGCAATAAACTTTCCTCTTAATACTGCCTTCATAGTGTCCCAGAGATTTTGGTAAGTTGTGTCTCTGTTTTCATTTATTTCCCAAAATTTCTTTATTTCTTCCCTAATTTCTGCTCTTACCCATTCATCATTCAATAGTGTATCATTCAGTCTCCATGTATTTGCATAGTTTCTTTTGAGTTTCCTGTTGTTAATTTCTACTTTAATTCCATTATGGTCTGAAATGATGCAAGGAATTATATTACATCTTTTGAATTCGCTGGTGCTTTCTTTGTGTACCAGGATGTGATCTATTTTGGAGAAAGTTCCATGGGCTGATGAGAAGTATGTGTATTCTGTAGTTTCTGGATGAAATGTTCTGTATATGTCTATTAGGTCCATTTGGTTTATAGTTTTCTTTATTTCTAAAGAGTCTTTACTCATCTTTTGCCTTGAAGATTGATCCAGTGGTGTGAGAGGCATATTGAAGTCTCCCAGAATTATTGTATTTGGGTCTATTTGAGATCTGATGTCCTGAAGGGTTTGTTTTACAAATGTGGTTGTATTCACATTTGGAGCATAAACATTTACTATCATTATATCATCTTGGTGTATTATTCCTTTTAATAAATGAAGTGCCCTGATTTGTCTCTTCTGATGTGTCTTAGTTTAAAGTCTGTTTTGTTGGATATCAAGATTGCTACCCCTGCCCTTTTTTGTTCTCCAGTAGCATGGTATATCTTTTTCCATCCTTTCACTTTCAGTCTGTGAGTGTCTTTGGCTGTTAGGTGAGTTTCTTGTAAACAGCATATATTTGGGTTGTGCTTTTTGATCCACATTGCCAATCTATGTCTTTTGATTGGTGAGTTAAGTCCTCTGACATTAAGAGTTATTATTGAAGTATAATTTTTGTTTTCTGTCATTTTGTGTTCTGTCATCTGTTTGGTAGCTTTTTCTTTCTTCCTTACTTAGAAGCCCCTCTGATCACTTTCCTCTCTTCTCTGGTTCTGAAGTCTGCTTCTTTTTTCTTCTTTATGGTTTATTTCTTTAAGTATTTTCTCTAGTGTTGGCTTTGAATTCATAAATTTTTTGAGATTTTGTTTATCTTGAAACACTTTTATTTCGCCGTTGACTTTGAATAGTACTTTTGCTGGATAGAGCCATTTCTGTTGGAAGTTATTTTCTTCCAATATCTGGATCATGTCATACCAGTCTCTCCTGGCATTCATGACTTGGGTTGTATAGTCTTGGGTGATTCTTGTTTTGCCTCTGTATGTCACCCGACCTTTTGTTCTCACTGCTTTTAAGATCTTTTCCTTGGCCTCTATGTTAGTCATTTTTAATATTATGTTGCGTGGAGAGGTTCTTCTTTGATCTTGTCTTAATGGTGTTCTTTATATCTCTTGAACATGAAGATCTATCTCTCATTCCATGTTTGGGAAATTCTCTGAAATTATTTCTGTAAAGAGATTACGGATGCCCCTGGTCTGTACCTCTATCCCTTCTTCAATGCCTTTTATCTGTAAGTTAGGGCGTTTCATGTTGTCCCAAATTTGCTGTATGTTTAGGTTTTGTTGCTATAATGACTTCTGCATACTATTGACTGTGTTTTCTGTATTGGATGAACTGTCTTCTAACAGTGATATTCTACTTTCCATTTCATCTAATCTTCCAGGATTTCTTTCTATTGCTGACTTCATTTCATTTATTGACTCTTTCATTTCATTCTAAGCCTCTTTCTGATTCTTTTTTAGTATTTCTAACTCATCTCTCATCTCCTCTAAACTTGTTTTAAATACTTTCATCATACTATAGATCAATATTTGGAACTCCCCTTCTTGAATTTCTTGTAGGTCAGTATTAGTGATTTCTGTCATTTCTCCATTATTCCTAGTTCTCAAATTTTCAGAGTTCTTATGTCTGCTTTTCTGCTGTCTTCCCATTGTTAGTGGGTATTATTTTTAGTCCAGTCTTTGTATTAGGACTTTAGAAAAGACTTATCCCCCCAGAAGAAAAAATTATCCCCCAGAAAACCAAAAACCAAAGCAAACCCAAAGACCCAAAAAGTAAAACAAACAATACCAAACCGCAATAGTAAAAAATAAAATATAAAAGGATAGAAAAATAGTTAAAAAAAGAGAGAGATAACAGTCCTACTATGTTGCCGATATATGGTGAATCTTGTATTTACTTGGAGTGTCCCCTTGTGGCTTTGTGCAGCTATCGTGCCTTAAGCGCTCTTCTTTGGTCCCAGAGTTGAATTGGCCCACTTTGTGCACACTGGCACTCACATATATCGTACTCACTGTGTGCTCGCCGGGTCCATTGCTCCTCTAAATTCACACTGGCAGTCCAATCTGTGGCTCTGAAGCTCTGGCAGCTCTCCCGTATCCTGCTGACTTTTCGCTCCCACAGTGAGCAGGTCCACTTCCTGGTCCCAGCTGATCTCCGGGCATGTCTGCGGGGCTGCCTTTGTTGGGTGAACAGAGCCATTCAGGAGCTCCAGATAGCTAGCAACTTCAGGTATTGGAACTCTCTGATAGTCTTCAGCTCACTATCTGCTTTCTTAGTGTGCTGTGGTGAATCTTGCAGTTCATTTGCTGGATTTTTTCTTCCGTACTCCCCAAGTCTGTTTTGGATCGTACGTTTAATTTTTTCTTTAATAAGACACTTCTGTCTCAGTAGTTGAACTTAATTTTCTTCAGCTACTGAGGGATGCTGCATCTCTCCATCACCATCTTGGAACCCTCTACCTATTTCTTCTTTGTAATTAATCTCCTTGAGTATTTTCTCTAGCGCTGGTTTTGAAGACATAAATTCCTTCAGTTTCTGTTTGTCATGGAAGCTTCTTATTTCCCCATCTAATTGATAGATAGTTGTGCTGGGTAGGAAATTTTTGGCTGGAAGTTGTTTTCTTTCAGAGTTTGGAATATGTTACTCCAAGCCCTTCTGGCTTTCATGACTTGGTTTGGGAAGTCTGGAGTGATACTAATTAGTTTGCCTCTGAATGTCACTTGGCCCTTTGTTTTTGTTGCCTTTAAGATTCTCTGCTTGCACCGGGCATGGTGGCACATGCTTATAATCCCCGTGCTTGGGAGGTAGAGACAGGAGGATTGCACGGGTTCAAAGCCAGCCGCGCACTGGCTTAGGAGACCCTGTTTCCCTTAAAAAAAAAAAAAAAGTAAAAATAGGTCTGGGAGTGTAGCCAAGAGGTAGAAGGGCTTCCAGGAACCCCAGTACCACCAAAAAAAAAAAAAAAAATTCTGCTTGGCTTCCACATTGGTCATTTTGACAATTATTTGGTGTGGGGAACCTCTTCTCTGATCCTGTCTAAACCTCTTCTCTGATCCTGTCTAAAGGGAGTTCTATATGTTTCCTGGACCTGTGTATCAATCTCTTGCCCTATGTTTGGAAAATTTTCTATTATTTCTTTGAAGATATTATCGATCCCTTTGGTTTCACCTTTTCCCTCCTCTATTCTGATTTTCCTTAGGTTAGCTCTCTTAAAATGGGCCCATATTTCTTCAATGTCAGATTCCTGCTGTCTGATTTTTTTTTTCTAAGTTACAAATTATGCGTTCGTTTTGGGAGTGATCCTCTTCTAGGAGTGAGTTTCTATTCTCCCTGTGGTCTAATCAATTGTTTATACTTTGAATTGAGGCCTTTACCTCAATGAATGCATCCTTTATGTCTTTTAGACTCTCTCTAAATTCTTTTCAAAGATCCTGTATTATTTCAACAGTTATATTCCTGATTTGATCTTCTGGAGATCTCTGAATTTCTGTGTTATCAGGTTCTGATAATATGGGTTTGTGGGCATTCATTGCTCTATTGTTGTTCCTCTTTCCCATTATTTCAGAAGTTTGTGCCTTCCCTAGATCACTACGACTTCACTTAGGGTGCTCTGTATCTCGAGTCTGTGGTAATCTCTGACACTGCTACTCCTTCACTGGGTTGGACTGCAAAAAATCAGACCCAGGGAGATTATCAAAGTCCCTGGGCATGCAGTACAGGTATTTCTCCTTTAGGGGCCGCAATTTCACTCATAGTTATTATGTGTGTTGATCAGGAGCTATTGAGGGCACGATGAAATCTCTGTCACTGCTGGCAATATGGTGCCGCTGCCACGCCCTCAGCTGTGGGGCTGGAGCTGCTGGCAATATGGTGCCGCTGCCATGCCCTTGGCCATGAGGCTGCCACTGCTGGCAATATGGTGCTGCTGCCACACCCTTGGCTGTGAGGCTGGTGTATTTCTTTTCTTGTTTTGAGCTCTGTTCTGAGTCCCTGGAAAGCGTGATGAGCTTGTCCACTGGGAGTTTTAGAAGTTCTTTGTGCTGAAAGAACTGCTGAAGAATCCTTTCTAAGTTCTTATCATTCCTGAAGTTTCTTAACCAAAGGGGCACAATTCCTGGGTTCATATGTCTAGAATTAAACTTGTCCATTTTGGAGACTGAGCAGGAATAAGGCCCTAAATTCGGTAGTAAGTCTTCAGATGCTGACAAGCCCTGTGAACACTATTCCTGTGAGCCTTTAAAGGATTTAAGAATATTATTCAAAAGAACCAAGAATACTGAATCAGGATAAGTTTAAAAGTGCCTGTTAAATTGGTGCACTAGGTGCCGGGCGTGGTGGTTCACACTTGTAATCCCTGTGCTTGGGAGGCAGAGACAGGAGGATCATGCAAGTTCATTCGAAGTCAGCCTCGCTGGCTTAAGAGACCCTGTTTCCAAATAAAAATATTAAAAAATAGGTCTGGGAGTGTAGCCCAGAGGTAGAAGGGTTTCCAGGAACCCCAGTACCACCAAACAAACAAACAAACAAACACACAAACAAACAAAAAAGTGCACTAGTATCCACTTCCAGTTTATCTGAATTATCTTGGTGGATGTCTCCCTTTTGAAAAAAAAAATCTAAAAACGTCTTGGTGGGATAAAAAACTTATTTTCTTGGCCAGTATACTTTGCATCAGTATACTCTTATGTTGTTTGACTGTTGTCTAAGGCTAAAATTTAAAGATGGTTATATTTAAAAATTATTGAAAAGGTTAGCAGTGAGGTTTTATTAAGATAATTTCCTGTGTTTTCTGTCTGTTTTCTATGGTTATATATTCTATGGTTTCACTTCTAAAGTAAAATTTAACTCTTGTGTAACTGTTGTACTGTATTTTTGAGACAAAACACCAGTCAGTTTAGCAATCCCACTTCATCATAGCTACCTGAAGTCATCAGCTTCAAAGCCAACTGTCCCAGAAACAACCCACCAGAGTGCTTATGAAAAATCTATATGGTTCCTTATGGGTGACATGACTCCTACTTTTTGGGCCATGTCTGCTAAACTGTATTGTGAGTTTTCATTCTCATGGACTTAAAGCTGTCAACCTCTGGATGATGCTCCAGTTAACATTTCAGATAAACATCTGCAGGAGCCCCTTGGACAGCCATGAATACCTCAAACAGGCTGATCTAACCCCCACAAGTGGCTTAACTTATACCCTTAAAGCTGGGGTCCTACTTTGAAAGTACCTCAAATGACTTTCTTCATCCCCATTCCCTTGGCCTGAAGGGTGTCAAAAATATTTACTTAGTTCATTACTGGCTCTACATGAAGTCATAATTAAAATCTGGACCACAGTGTCTGCTAGCAGAGCAGACTGGCGGAGCCTATGCAATCCTCCATGCCTTCCAATCTGGAGACCAGGTATATGTAGAGAAACTGGTTTTTGGAACCATGGTGGACTGGTTCCTGCGTGGTGGTCCTTGTCACACCTACCTTTGTTAAGGTCATTGAAAAATCAGCCTGAATATGTTGGGCACATGAAAAGCCAGCACCAATTAATTAATTTAATTAATTTGGTATTAATGTATTGGAAATTAGTTTAAAAATGTAAAAAGTAGTCAGGGCCTGCTTGCTGCCAGGCACAGACAACTTGTTATAATGCAGAGTTCCCTCACCAAAAGTGATTAGCAAGAACACAGAAGAGTAGGGACCCAGGACCTTCATAATTTAAAGTTAGGTTTACATAATAAATAATTTCTAGCAGATAGGCTAAAATTCTCCAAGGATGTGGGAAGAGGGTATAGGCTTCTGTCAAAGGGGGCAGATACCACATGACCCCTGACTTTGTTAAGCAAGTAACATATTTCGGTTTTAACAAAGACTTGGTCCTACACTTGCATCAAGGCAGGAAAAAGGCTTTTGATCAAGCAAGAAATCCCCATCATCATAATCTCCATAATAATCAAAAAAGGGGCCTGCATAGAGTTAGTGGGCAGGCTCACACTGGGTCAGAAGATTATTGGTTGGGTAAGATGAAGGATAATGAATCTTTATCATAACTGTTATGTATCCCAAAACTTCAGTGACTTATTTTCAAATCACTTTACTATATCACTTCTGATGTAGTGCTTTAATGGTCTGTCCCTTATTTCTGCCTTTGTAATAATAAAAATTGCTTACGCTTGAAGCAGTTCTGGCTATTTTTTTCTAGAAATAACTAAGAACAAGACCCAGTGGCTACATCTCACACCATTACAGTTTTAGCGCTGAACAGGGGTTACAGTTTTGGTGTGGTGCTAGAGCAATATTGCTTTTCTTTCTCTGCTAGGAGATATAGGCCTAGCCTTGGTAGACCCAAAGATAGACATTATTTCAACTTCCCAATGTGTTGGGGGAAAATAAAAATGGTGATATAAGTGCCAAGGTTTATTGCTGATGGATTTTTTAGGGTATAGAGTCTATATTCAATTCATCTGTTTAAGACAGTAGCCTGAAATAGGCTTGCTCCCAATGCAAATTGATAAAAATGTCATAGAAACAATTAAATAAATCCACAATCATGATGCATATAAAAAGGAAAGATATAGGGTTAAAGACTTAAAAGACAGAATTCACAGATAAAATCACCACAGGAGGCCTGACAACAAAGTTGAGGTCAGCAGAAAAAAGTCTGCACACCTGGGAGTGACCCAAGTAGGAAGCCACTCACTGACAAGCAACGGACTGACTCATTGATTTTTCCAATAGAAATAACTCAAAACTTGGGCATCTATGCATAAATCCTTTCCTTGGTATATGATTCCAGGTGGAGTCAAAGGTGTGGGATCTTGGGTTCCACACAAAAAAAACATTGTCTTGATTGGCTGGTCCTGTGGGATAGAATGTGGGCAGCCATTCTCCAATGTCTAGTGTTCTCAATGCAGACACCCTCAGCAGCATGTTAGATGATTATTTACCAGGCAAAACTGAGGAGATGGATCAGACAGTCTGACCGAGAACTTCTTATCCCCAGATAAACACATGACCTGGAATCACTAACCAGCTAAGAAATGTCAACACCAGAGGAAGAAAGTAGAGGAACCTGATCTCTGGGAGATGCAGTGGTTTGGGGTGACAATAAGACATGGGGAAGCTAGAGTTCTGAGAACAGACTTTCAGTCCAGAGAAAATTTTAAAGGAGAAAGGACAATTGCTTTAATATATTTTGGATCCCATTCTCATCTTTCAATCTTACAGCCATAATATAAAGATTGACCACATAACTTAGAGAAAGAAAAATTATTTTCTTACAGCTTTGGGCTCAGTCCATGTGAGGCCGGGGACCAGGGATCTTGGGGCATAGCAGAGCAGGGGCAGAGTGGGAACACAAGGGCTGAGCTGGGCTCTTTACATCATGGGGACTAGAAGAAAGAGAGAGAAAGGAAGAGGAGGAGGAGGAGGAGGAGGAGGAGGAGGAGGAGGAGGAGAAGGAGGAGGAGGAGGAGAAAGAGGAGGAGGAGGAGGAGGAGGAGGAGGAGGCGGCAGTGGCAGCGAAGGAGAAGGAATATTTTATAGAATCCCCAAGGCCACACTTCCAGGGACCCACCTACAGCCATTACCCTACAGGCAGACTTGGCACCACCCAGGTAAATCCATTACAATGGATTTGTTTGCTTTTGGGATTACAATCCTTTTGACTCAATTATATCAACCCTGCATGTTAATAAATGACATCTCTAGGGGACATTTTATATCTAATTATGACAGTGTCCTTGTTTAGTAGACAAATGACATTCACTCTAAACTGGAACCCAAGGAGACAAAACCCAAAGAAAACAAATTTCATAATAATCAGGTCACTGTTGAACTTTGCCAATATAATGAATGAGAACATTTTGACAAGAGACTCAAGTCCTTGAGTCCTTGAATGTGGTTGGAAAATTGGGACAATAGTTACCAAGGTTATAGAGACCATGTTTTTTCCATTCTTCAGTGATCCCCAAATGGGTCAGAATTGATTACATGTCTGTGAGTTTTTGAGATAAAAGTATGCAAAAAGATTTTCTTTACATTGTAAGGAAACAACGTTTGTGAAAAGAGTTACCAACCTCAAAATGTCATGTATAAATAATGCTTCTGAACCTCCCAAGAATAAAAATTCTAGGCCAGAATGTAATTATAAAGAGACAGGTACTATATTACTCAACTATTTCATTGAATGGTTTCTGGCCAAGGCAAGACATTTCTTTATTGAGGTACAGAGAGTGTGAACAAACGTCCTAAAATGTTTTATTATTAATTGTCACTTATATAAAAATACTTCTGACTACACAAAAGTATTTGTCAAAACTCACCAGAGACATTACTGATAAAAAAAACATTTTCTATATCTTAAAACCAAAAGAAAATAAAACCTCAAATTGCAGATTTTTAAATTTTAAAATGTAATTCTACTTGGCTTCTTTTATGTCCTTTTATTTCAGGCAGTTTGCTTGATTATTCTAACCCTTAATGTTTCATTATTAATGTTCTCATTATATTAATACAATAAAGATAATATGGACCTGAAATGCTTTTAAAAATAGTTATATAAATGATGAATATTGATTTAAAAATATGCTAGGCATAATGAAAATGTAACACTATAAAACTGCAACTTTATCATCTTTTTGGTCAAAATCTTTAAGTATAAGTAACTTAATACAATGGCTTACTTATACTAGGATTATGAAAGATATTTATGAAATGAATAAAAAATAGTTTTGTATTTCTGAGTGGAAGCAGTCACCTGAGATCAGCTGTGTATGGATTTGAATTCCATGCTAAACAGCTTTTATTCTGAGCTGAGAAATGTCTTCATTAATTTCCATATGGTAATGGGGACTATGCGGTTCCACGTTGGAAGTGGTAGCAGGATATGTTGGAAACTGAATGAACAGCAAGCAGTTTAGAGAGACAGAAGGGCCCACAAGCCTCCAAAAGATGCTGCCATCTTAACCATAGTTCTGTTTATGCTGCTATTTCTAGTAAGGTTCCATTACAAAGGGCAAAAGGAAGAAAGGAGGGGAATCCAAAAGAGGACAAGGAATAGAATCACTAGTACTCACAGAAATCCTGGAGCTGAATGATTTCCTGAGGAGGGATTCCAAACGCCTATTTCCTGCAAAATAAGACTGCAAATGGGACACCATCCCCTCCTACGCTTTTTTTTTTTTTTTTTTTTACGGGTCTGGGGATGGAACCCAGGGACATTTGACCTCCGAGCTACACCCCCTGCCCTATTTTTTATTCTTTTATTTTGAAACCGGGTCTCACTGAGTTGCAGAGGGCCTTACTAAGTAGCTGAGGCTGTCTGTGAACCGCAATCCTCTGGTCTCAGCCTCCAGAATGCTGGGATTACAAGCCTGCGCCACCACGCCTGGCCCCTCCTACTTTTTAATGAAGGAATTGATACTAAGAATGGTGTTAAGTATCTTCACAAGTCTCCCCAGCTGGTGAGTTCCAGAGTGATTTTCAAATTAAGGTTTATGTAACAATGAAGCCTGTTTTTCTTCTATAAACCACACTTCCTCTCCAGGTAGAAGTAAAAAATATCACATTTGCTTGTGTTTATCCAAAGCCCTCCTCCAATGCTCTCTAATACTGGGGTTACAATGAAGAACCTATATCTACTCTGTAAGAACTTGGCTCCTTCACAAAACCACCTGGCTCCTCAGCCTTTTTGTTGCTCAGTGGGAACAGGTATGTTCCTTCCTTTGCTTATCTTAATGCTACATGTGCATTTTCAGTGCTTAGAAAAGGACCTCATGCTTTGCAGTAGAATTATATTTTGTTTTTGTTTTTGATATGGTGCTGGGGATGCAGCTCAGGGCCTAGCAGAGGCTAGGTAAGCATACCACTGACCAACCCTTGCAGCAGAATTAGGTTGAGTTGACACCTCCCCATAGTCCAATAGAACCTTTTCCAATTCCCCTGTTTTTTTCCCTGGATATGTACAGAATATACATGATATATCTGGATATATCAGAGAGCCCAAGCTTTTCGTGAACTTTTGGGTATGGAACCTCAGTCAACACCAAAATGGCAATGAATAATGAGTTTATTCTTAGAGAACCAACTCATGTAGCTCCAGGCTCAGCCTTGGGTAGGTCTTTCAATTCCTTTCCTCTGCTGGCCTTATCTTTCTCCAGATAAGCCACGAACCTCTTTAGAGAATACAGAAGCAAATTAGTTTTCTCCACAGATTAAAATTTTGTGGGCAAGCTCATGAGTTAATGTATGAAGTGAGAGTGAACGATAATAACTGAGAGCATTGGGTTATGATCAAAACAGAAAAAAGAAAAAAAAAAGCGAGTGAAAAGAGCACCTACCAAGTAGACATGTGGAATAACCTTCTAAATGAGGTTGACAGCACCTTTTTTTCTGGAGTCAAAATTGAAGGGAACACAGCGCTGCAGAAGTACTGTAAAAGGCAGTCCCCGAGTGTCATGCTGATGGATGGGTTGACCTCTTTGGTTTCCCTGCTCTCTTAATTTCTGTGATTCCAAAATCTCACATTCCTGCTGCCTCACTGAGAAAGAGAGAGGTGTCTCTAATGACATTACCAAAGTGAAGAATGTCAACCTTTCCAAAAGAAAGACACCTAGACATTTACTAACTAAAAAAAAAAAAAAAAAAATTCTGGGAGTGAATGTACATGTGGCTGCTGTATGTCAGCTTAAATTTTAGCATAAAGATCAGATGCTAAATATCAGTGCTACGACAGGAAGTCCTTTAAATGTGTGCAAATTCAATGTCTGTTTAATAAAAGAGTAGCTTGCTTCGCATATCAGTGCTCAGATTTTCCAGTCCCATTGGCAGAAATATTTATTAAAATCTCAATCTCATTTCTTTTTTTTTTCTGTCATCTTCATTGTCGCCAAGTTATACTAAAAGTATTAATGAGGCATTGTAGTTTTAATTTCAAAGAGTGGTGCATATTGAATTCATCTACTGTGTATTAAACTTTTAAAATATTGTATATACTTTACATGGACTGATAAATTGGTTTGCTGGGAAGGGGGCTAAAGGTCCTAGTATGTGGTGTTGGGTCTGCTATGTGAAGACTATTTTAATCTGAGAGATAGTAATGATTCTAATTCATACCTAACTAGGATTAGAGTGAGCCACATGATTTCAAGATTTTTCTACTTCTCTAGTTTCAGATTTCTTGTTTATAAATTAGGGTTCTCTAAGAGCCTGCAGTAGGCAAAATAACAGGTCCCGAAAGATCACTATATCCAAGTCCCTGAAAGCTATGAATTTTAATTTTCACAAAAAAATGAATTAAAGTTGCAGATAGAATTGCAATTGCTAATCAGCTGTCCTTAAATTGCAGAAACTAGAGTAGCTTGTCCAGGTAGGTTCTATGTAACCACAAAGTATCTTGTAAGTAGAAGAAGGAAGCTCAAGGAGAAGGAACCAGGGGAAGGTACTGTGCTGATAACTGTGCCTGGCTTTGCCAGCCTTGAAGGAAGTGGCCACAAGTCAAAAAATGTGTGCAACTTAGAGAAGCCAGAAAAGGCAAGACAGTGTGTCCTTTCTGAGACCCCGAGAGGGAGCCTGGCTCTGCCTACAGCAGAACATTAGCCCAGGCTTCTCAGCTCAGGCTTCTGTCTCCAAGAAATGTGACATAACAAATTTGTGTTGTTTTAAGCCATTGAATTTGTGGTAATTTGTGGCAATACTTTATTTGCAATAAGTGACATATTTATTTATTCTTTTTTAATTCAACCAATTATTTTGAGTACCCATACTTTTAACATCAATATTCATTCATTTCTATGTATAACAAATACTCACTTTGGATGCCCTGAAATCACTCTGTGCCAGGGCTATATAATTTACAAAAAGGAAGAAGACACAACATCTACTTTCCACAAATGGGTGTTCTGGGAGGATTTATCTGAACAAAGAACACTTGGCATAGGTTTCAAAACTAATAAGAGGATGCCCATACCCTTTCACTCAGAACTATTCTGAACTATCAAACATTGCCACTGTATTTGGAGATATGCTTAGGCTAGTTAGAAGGGAGATTGATCAGGCAAGCCACATGCCTTTAGAGCTTGAAGAAGTGATGGCTGGTTGTTTTCCTAGAAATATTCTAGGAGGACAATTGTGTCCTTCATGTCTCTCAGTGTCTGTTGTGGGATCATGGTAGACATCTGTTCTATTTGCTTCATGCTCTTAACTGGACTATGTTCAGATTTTAGGGGGAGATAGAACATGTGGGATCCAGAGGAAGTACAGGCTGGCAGTGGGGATGTGACCTGGTTCATGTAGCCATAAATACTCATTTATGCAGCCCATTCTACACAACCCCAGACAAAACTCATCTCACACAATCACAGATGTGTATATAGCTATACGACTAGACAAGACACAACATACATACACACATCACTCTGGCATTGACATGCACCATTTTCTCAGAATCCTAAGGAATGTGTCTGTAAAATAAAGCTGCTGTTATACTCCTCTAGATGGCAACTCAGCATGCTTTCTTCCTGCTGGGAATCTCACTGCCAAAAACCTTCCTGCAACTGTAGCTGGCTCCTGACCAGTCCTTTGACAGAATGCTAAATTGTGGATAGCCTTGGAAATTTACTGAGCACTTTTCCACTTTCCAAAGGAAGATTGATAGGAGTCTATCTTTAGTATTTTTGAGTTACTGAAGCCAGACTGCAGTATCTAGGTGTTCTCTATGTTGAAGAGAATTGGAAATAGGAAGCACAGATACTCTTTTGATGTGTGATCTGCAGATATCAAAGTCTACTAGAGATGGCTACTAGCCACCCTGGAATTAAAAGTCTAATGAGTCAAAAGAACAAAAGAATAAAAGAAGCAGCAAGTACTCAAATCAGGAGGAACCTACATTCCTTCCTCCTGCCTAAGTGTAGGCAAGCTCTGTTACAGAGATGTCTGCTCTGTGCTGGCAACTGTGCTGGAAGCAGAAAAGAACAACCACAAAGTTAGATGGGTATCCAGCCACAGCCCTGCCAAGTCATGCATCTCACTTGTTAGCAAACAGTGACACATGAAAACCTCATCTCATCTGAGTAAGTACAGAGCCCAGTCTATGAAGAGACTAAGGGAAAATAATAGTCTGAGGGCAAAACCCTGAAGATTAAGACAAAGAATATGTTTGAAAATTTCTACTGCAAGACTCAGAGTTAAATTCTAGAATCCCATAGGACTCTTTAATACAGCACGTGGAAAGAAAGCTCTACTAGACAGGTGCAAAGTGTCATTAGGAGAGAATGGGCGGGTTGGGAACTGTACGGGGAGACATTGCAAAGGAGAGACAGATGATGTAAAGAACCACAGGACATGCCAGTAAAGTAAGTTAAATAAGGAGTGATGTGTGCATGTATGTCTCTAGCGTCTTATACCCCACTAAGATGTATGTCTACAATGCACCAATAAAAATTAAAAAAAGAAAGAAATATAATTTTAAAGTATAAAATATCAGATTAGAAATGTGGAGGTCAAAATCAAAAGCTTTCCAGAAACATCAAATCAAAAGAGAAATGAATTAAAACAAAAAACATTAAAAATCAAGAACATTAGACTTTGGGGACTAATATCAGAGATCCAGCTTGGCTGATGTTTAGAAACATTAACAATCAAAAAATTAATTCAAGAAAATTTTCCTGAGATGATTTTTTCTTGGCATTTAGATGGCAAGTATCTATTCAAAATTATTATTATATTTTTTGCACTCCTGCTGATAGAATCCAGGGGCATTCTACTTCTGAGCTACACACTCAGCCATTTTTTTAAAATTCTATATTTTGAAACAGTGTCTCACTGAGTTGCAAAGGGCCTCACTAAGTAGCTGAGGCTGTCTTTGAACCCAGATCCTCCTGTCTCAGCCTCCTAAATGCTGGGATTAAAAGCATGTGCCATCACGCCTTGCAAAATTCTTGTGAAGGGAAGCTTCTACTTTATTAAACAGAAAGTTATATAATATAAATCTCACTACGACATACAAGGGTGTATTAAACACATTACTAATCAAGTGTAATATTATCCAAGAAATTGATAATAAACCAATTACAATGAAATACAATAAAATGTAGAAAAATGTACAAATGCATAGAAATGTGAAATGGGTCAGAGGAACATAAAACTAATGGGGAAAGAAAATACCATTCAATAATGTTGATTCAATAATCTTCCATTCACACATAAAATAATATATCTTATCTCAGGTGACACATGAAAATAAACTCTAGGTATATAAAGCTTTTGATATGTAAAGTAAAACTTTGAAAACTTTTGAGAAAGTTTGACCTTGGAAAGAAAAAGATATCTTTAAACAAGGTCTCACAAAACCTAAGCCATGAAAGAAAAATTAGATATATTACTATCTTCAAATTTTCTACTATTATCAGAAAAAGCCTTTAGATAAATAACAAGAAGCAGACTTGGAAAAGATTTTAGTAACACATATAACTAATAAAGATTTTGTATCCAGAATAAAAAGCGGAATAGCTGGAAGGTATAAGAAAAAGGCAACTCAAAAGAAAATATGGATGGGTAATGCACAGGAACAGCAAAATCTCAACAGCCAATAAACATATGACAATATGTCAAACCTCACTACTAATGAGGAAAGTAAAAATAAAACCCCTATAAGATACACTTTATATGCCTCAAACTAGTAAAATGGAAAGTTCTCACCAAACCACACATTAACAGGGATGTGAATGGAATCAGAACTCCAACTACCTGAGAGGGTATAAACCACTGCTGTTGATTTGGGAAGAACTTTGCAACACCCAGTAGAGCTGTGTCTATAGCTTAATAATTCTACTCTAAGGCTTTTGAACCTGGAATACTTTTTAGAAGAAAATATGTACAAGAATCTTCACAAGAGAATTGTTCTCAGTAGTAAAAAGTTAGAATTTAAATGTCCATTTGTAAGCAATGATCAGATTAGTTGCAATTGATTTAATGCCACATTTACCTTATTTAAATGAAGATACACTTATCAACATAATCATCTCAAAAATAATGTTGAGTGAAGCGAGCAAATTGTAGAAGTCTGTAGAATATATCATTATCAAATAGCTCCAAACCTGCCAAATAATATAGTATACACCTTAAGTGTATATGCACACACTGGGACTTGAATAGTAGCATTTTTAAGTGCTCAGAAGCATAAACATTAAATTCAGGGTAGAAGTTAATGTTAGCAGTCATAGAGAAAGCTTCATTTGTCTTCAGCAAGCTTTATTTCATAAGCTGGAGGAATGTGCACTTTGGTAATCTTCTTATACCAGTTACAAACACAAAATATTTAATATAATAATATATATGGTTATAATACTAAAATATTAATTTACAATTTCAGATGACTTTTACAAACATTTTGAAGTATGCATTATAGGGCATGGGATAATGGTAAAAGTTAATAAAATGTACTGAGCCCTACATTTGTATTTTAGAAAGAAATAATAACATTTTATTTGCCACTGGCAGTTGGAAAAAATAGAACTTGAGGAGTGTTTTTTGAAAAAATTAACAATTTCCATATGTATATGTACAAAAACAAGACATATGAACTTTCCAAAGCACTAGGAGATTAAACACTAGGAAGCAAATTAAATTTTGCTGTTACAGAAAATGACATAGAAGAATAAAGAAGCAGAAAAACAAAACAGCATAAGACAGTAATAGAAAAAAAATCAACCACAGCAGTTGAAAATAATATAATTTGACTGGAATGTCCACTACCTGACCTATTCTGAATTAAGAAAGAATTCCTTCTGTGGTTTTAATACCTTAACCTCTAAGTATATTGTAATGAATATGGTACAGTATGTTTAGATATTAAAAAACAATTTTAGGGGCATATTACTTTTAGAAAAGCTTTACTTTTTACTTAAATATAGTCTTGCCAACCAATTGGAGAATGGGCTCATTATTTGATATTGCTTTCATTCTAGGTTGATTCAAATAAAAGGCCAAAAAAACTAAAACAATTTTGTTAATAAAAGAAACACAAATGCCATTACTTACCAAATTTTTTTTTGGTGGTATTGGGGATGGAACCCTTCTACCTCCAGGCTACACTCCAAGACCTATTTTTTATATTTTATTTGGAAGCATGGTCTCTTAAACCAGCAAGGCTGGCTTCGAACCTGTGCGATCCTCCTGTCTCCACCTTCCAAGCATGGGGATTACAAGCATGTGCCACCATGCCCAGCATTACTTACCAATTTTAACAACAAAACAAAACTTCGAATGTGCATTAATTGTTCTTAAAACTATAATTTTGCATCACTTAATAATACTGAAATATGTTAAATAAAAAGTGAAACAATTACTTTTCAGAATGAAAGTTTGACAGGAATAAAATATAGTAGTTAAGATCATAAACTCTAGATCTAGTCTGAGTTTGAATATCAAGTCTGATATTTACTTATAAATTTGGAAAAGGTGATTAATTCTTTGTGTCTAATATTTTCATCTGTAAAACAGGAATAAAAATAGGTCCCTGATCTGGGTGTGGTGGCATATGCCTATAATTCTAGTACTTGGTAAGGTAAGACAGGAAGATCACAGGTTTGAGGCCAGGTTCCAAAATTTAGTGAGACTATGTTTCAAAAAAAAATTAGAAAGTTCTGGGGATGTAGTGCAGAGGTAGAATGCCTCTGTGTTCAGCTGGGCGTGGTGGCACACTCCTGTAATCCCTGCGCTTGGGAGGCAGAGACAGGAGGATTGCGCAGGTTCGAAGCCAGCCGCGTGGGCTGGTTTAGGAGACCCTGTCTCCAAATAAAATTTATAAAATAGGTCTGGGAGTGTAGCCCAAGGTAGAAAGGCTTCCAGGAACCTCAGTACTACCAAAAAAAAAAAAAAAAAAGAAAAAAAAAAAAGAAAAAAAAAGCCTCTGTGTTCAATCCCCAGTGTCAAAAAATTAGATCTCAAATGCAATATCCAAAATACTTAAACACTAGTATAATTCTTTAAATGATATTAAATAAAAATAAATACATATATCAAAATATATTTCCTATATTTTCAAAATATACACACAGTATATATATATATATATATATATATGTGTGTGTGTGTGTGTGTGTGTGTGTGTGTGTGTGTGTGTGCATGTTACTAAATAATATATATAGAAAATTTCTTATCAAATCATTTTATTAACCCCAAACCATTAATTAATTTTGAGTTACTGGTTTGAGATAATGGTTACCCTTACTCTTTGTTTAACTAGTCTATCAGTAGTCTCTACATGAAGCTAGTTAAGTAAAACTCTTGCTGAGTCATGAATTGACATAGGAATTACAACAAAAATTTTTATCATCCCCACTAAGTCCATTATCATTAGGCCTTGGTGTCTAGCAATGTGTGTGGTCAAATATTCATTCAGATGCCAGTGCATCTGATATTGCTTGAAACTGCTTCATGCTGATCATCTTGCTATTAATACCACCTAACCTTTCACCTGGTCAAAAGGCTCTTCCAGTGTGTGTGTAGGCTTCCTAGGAGCAGCTAGCAACTGCTGCGGGCTCGTGCCACAACCATACCTGCCTCCTTCTAACCTTGGCTAGCACAACAGTCACCAAGGTCTTCCCTCCTACAACCACCAAGAGTCTTCCCTACAACATTCCTCTTTGACTACTCTTGGGTAACATGATTTGGTGACTTGTGGCCTCAATAACTAAAGAGTTGCTTTTCATCTACCAATATGAAAAGGTTTTGGCATTTCTCTGACTTGTATGACAGTTTTGATGTATACCACCCAACGACAGAGAATTTTATAGGACTTTTTAGGATCTTTGTGAAATTAGTACATGTGAAACTCAGAACACTGCCTTACATAGAGTACATATTCAGTGTTAACTAGTATTATTAGATAAGGTTATTTGTAGCATAAGTTTCAGAAGTCAAAAGAGGCCACAACAGATTCTCAATAGAAAAAAATATCCCATTAGTATTAAATTCTTACTGTCACTATGAAGGCTATAAAGTTGTTGGTAATAATTCTCTTTCAGTTTGTATTTTTTATTTTCTCTGATTCATTCACACATGATATTTATTTTGTGAGGTTTATGTTTTCAATATGTGAATTGGTTAGAGAGGGATTTACATTTTACTTCATGGTATAATGGTGAGCTCTTGCTTTATAGATTGGTGTTACCCTATGTTTATAAAAACTTGTTTTGTAAGTTTTATTATAATTACCCTCTTGTATGATTTAAAGTGTCAGTTAAAGGATAGTTTTCTATGTAGTAAAACAAGTAGATATATTAATTTTCTTAAGTGGCAAAATCCTGGATATTTTAAATCACAGTACCTGTCAGCATTCTTGCAGCTATAATCTAAAATATTGACAACATAATTTAGAGGAAAGATTTACTGTCTTATGGTTTCAGATTCTGTCCATGTGAAGCTGGGACCACATATCTCAGGGCATGGGGGCAGGAGGCAGAAGACCACATGGACCCTGATCCTCAAATCATGAATACCAGGAGAGAGAGAGAGAGAGAGAGAGAGAGAGAGAGAGAGAGAGAGAGAGAGAGAGAAGAAGAAGAAGAAGAAGAAGAAGAAGAAGAAGAAGAAGAAGAAGAAGAAGAAGGAGAAAAAAAGAGAAGGAAGAAGAGGAGGGGGAGGAGTTGGTGGTGGAGGAAGAGAAGAAGGAAGAGTAAGGTGAGGGAGAAGGGACTGTACAAAATCTCCAAGATCATACCCCTAGGGACCATCTTCTCCACCAACACCCTGATGGCCTACTTAATACCAAAAAATGGTAATTGTAATGTATAACATACTATTATAATTAATTTATCTATTTGGGATTACTTTTGTGGTTACAACTTTCATGACTCAATGATAACAACCCTGATTACTGATAAATAAGCTTGTTAGGAGACATTTTTATATCTAACTGTAATAATCACAAAATTCAACCATAAGCTATTTACAAAATACTTAAAATTATAAAAATAATTTAAAACAACAGGACAATATTTAACTGATAAAAAGCAATCTTACTACAGCAGAGAAAGAAAAATATAGTCTCAAAGGAACTGAATTTAGTAAGATGTGCTCAGTAATTCTGTTCTTTTTCTACTCTCTTCTATCAATGAGTGTGCCTTCCTATATTTAATAATACTTCAAGTCTTCTTGTCCACTATGTTATTTGCTCTTCCATCAAAAAGATGAATTGCTATTCTGACTTATTCATGCTATCAGGAAGGTCTCAAGAACAAATCTTTTATATTTCTGTCTCTTTCTCTTTCTATCTGATTTCCCCTCCATTGCTTCCCTCAAGCACAGTGTACATTTTCTTCTGGGATTTAATTCCATGTTATTAACCTGCCTCTTCCTTTGCCATTTAAACCTGTAATTAAACCAGGCAGGTCTCAGTATTTAATTTCTATATATTAAATTCAGAGGGAAAGGAGGGGTCAGTCAGAAGTTTGCCCTGGGGACCTGTTATTTTTTATGATTTGGTTTTATTGAAAAGCACTAGAGTTGTATAACTCTTGTTTCATTTGTTCCTATCCATCCATCCATCCATCCATCCATTCATTCATCCACTTAATATATTGAGTTTCTGTTATATTTTAGGTAGTATTCTGGGTCCTTAGAAAAATTAGTACAGATTCTTTCTTTTAAGTTATTATTTTTCTGACATCTTTGTGTTTACAGTTTGGACCAAAGTCTTTGAATAGGAAAAGAAATAAGAAAAAAATTTAGTTAAAGAGCAAGAAAATTTAAAAAAATTACATGCTGTTTTATAATAAAATAAGCAAAAATCCAGCAAAGCAGAATAAGAGACTTCTTTAGTCTGATTAAGAGTGTACATGTTTTTACACATATTATCAAACTTCATGGTGAAAGACTGAATGTCTTTCCTCTAGGATTTGAAACAAGATGGTGCAGATAAAATTATGTCCTCCCCTAATTCATATGTTAAAATCCTGATCCTCAGTGATGGAATTTGGAGATAGGGCCTTTGGGAGAATATTAAGTTGAGAGAAGATCTTGACAGCAGGGTGTGTGTGTGTTAGGATGAAAGAACAAGAGGCATAAGGACATATGTTTGTCCTGAGAAGGTACAGAGAAATCATGTCTACTCACAGGGAAGGATGAAAGGATGGGAGCCCTAAAAGGAATGCCTTAATCCTGGACTTCCAGTCTTCAAAATTATGAGAAATAAATACCTGCTGTTTTAAGCCATCCAGAGTAGTATTTTGTTATAGCAATCTCAGCTAACTAATACATAAGTCAAAGATGGCCACTTTCATGAGTTCAATTTAATTTGAAAGTTCTAACAAGTATAATAAAACAATGAAAGGAAATGAAAGGCATATATAATAATGAAGATATAATTGTGTCTTAATTGAAGAATATGATTGTATGCAAGTAAATTTCTAAATGACTATACCTCATCAATAATTTTATCAAAATAATTGGATATAAAATATATGTACAAAAATAAGTCACACTTTTATAGACTAATACCAAACATTTGGAAAATATAATAAAATATGCAAAATAGTGTCATATTAAATATTTAATAAGTGTAATAAAATATTTATAAGACCTCTATACTAAAAAGTACTCTCTACAATGCTGAATAATGTTTGATTTATTGATTTATTGAAAATATGCTATATTTATAGACTGAAATGATAAATATTTAAAAAATAACTGTTCTATATTGGCTTGTAGATTGAATGCAAAATGCTTTCTTTAAAAGAGATATGTTTCTAAAATTTTTATATGCAAGCCTGCATCCTAAATAACCTTGAAAAAATGAGGAGTTGAAAAAATGAGGATTTGGAAGTTTCATACTACTAAACAATATTAAAAAATAAAATAAATAGTAGGGTATGTAAACTATCAGATTCTAGGACTCACTGTTTTGTTACCCTAATTATAAATGCCTAATATTGACATGAAGGTAAATCAATGGAAAAAAGAAAGGTCCAAGAGTATATCATCACACATAATCAACTGATTTTTTTTTTTTTAATTTTTGGTGGTACTGGGGTTCCTGGAAGCCCTTCTATCTCCGGGCTACACTTTCAGACCTATTTTATACTTTTTTATTTTTGGAAACAGGGTCTCTTAAGCCAGCCCAGCTGGCTTAGAACCTGCGTGATCCTCCTGTCTCCACCTCCCAAGAGCGGGGATTATAAGCGTGCGCCACTACGCCCAGCTAATCAACTGATTTTTAACAGTGTGTCAAAGAGCTTCAATGGAAGATAGGTCCTTGCAGTAAATGGTGTTGATGAAACTGGCTACACATAATTAAAGATGGAGCTTCACCTTTTTCTCATACCATATGGAAACATTTAGTTAGGATACCTGGCTAAATATAAATGCCAGAAAAAAACAAGTTTCTGCAAAATAGGAACATTTCCTTATTTTGGTAAATTAAACATCAAATTAAAATTTTTATCCAAATATATCAATAAAGCCAAGTGTGATGACAAAGGTCTGTAATTCAAGTACTTCAGAAACTGAGACATGATGATTACAGGTTTGAGGACAACTTAGACCTATTTAAAAATAAAGAATAAAATAGGATTGAGGGTGTAGATCAGAGGCAAAATGTCTCTGGGTTCAATCTTTAGTACTATCAAAAATATATACATATATACATACATGTACACATGTACATATATACATGTACACATGCATACATACTTTATATTCTTATATATGTGGGATTAAGAATATAAAATAGATTCTTGATGGTTTCTTTTGATAAGAAGAAACTTTTTAATTTAATGCCATCCCATTTTATTAATTCTTATTTTAATTTCCTGAACTTTGGAGTCTTGTTGAGGAAGTTTCTACCTGTGCCTATAAGTTGGAATGTTGGACTATGCTCTCTTCTAGTACCTTCAAAGTCTCTCATCTAACTTACAAGTCTTTGATCCATCTTTTAAAAAGTTTTTTTATTAGACCAGGCATGGTGGCGCATGCTTGCAATCCCCACGCTTGGGAGGCAGAGACAGGAGGATCACGCAGGTTTGAAGCCAGCCTCTTTGGCTTAAGAGACCCTGTTTCCAAATAAAAATATAAAATAGGTCTGAGAGTGTAGCCTGGAGGGTAGAAGGGTTTCCAGGAACCCCAATACCACCAAAAAAAAAGAAAAGAATTTTTTTTTATTGGTGCATTGTAGTCATACATCTTAATGGAGTACAAGATGGTAGAGGCACACATGCACACATCACTCAGCTAGCCCTTACTCACCCCATTCTCTCCCCTTTCCTCCTTTTCATGTTTGTCTTAGTGATTATTGATTTTGATGTGTTTGTGAATATACATCATGTACATTAGGGGATTTTTATCTTACCCCCCTCATCCCTTTCAGATAGGTGGCCTTATTTGCTCATCTATAGTTTCTCCTTCTTCATCTAGAGTTCTCCCTATGCCTCATTTTCTCCCTAGCTTCTGCATGTTAGGGAGAGCATCAGATTTCTTATTTTTTGTCACTGACTAATCTCACTTAGCATAAGTTTTCTAGTTCCATCTATTTCCCTGTAAATGAGGTAATTTTTTTCTTTATGGCTGAGTAAAATTCCATTGTGTACGTATTCCATAGTTTTGTAATTCATCTTGAGTTGACTCCTGTGCAGGGTGAAAGGTGAGGATTTAGTTCTATTTTTCTACAAATAGTTAACCAGTTTTCCTAACACCATTTGTTGAAAAAGCTTTCTTTTCTCCAATGTATGTCTCTGGCACCTCTTTCAAAACTCAAGTGGCTAAAAGTGTGAATTTGTTTCTGTAACTTCTATTCTGTTTCATTGGTCTATAGGTCTGGCTTTGTGCTGATACCATGCAGACTTTATTACTATAGCTCTATAGTATAATTTTCAGTCAGGAATTGTGATGTATCCTGTATGGTTCTTATTGCTGAGAATTGCTTTGGCTATTCTGGGTCTTTTGTTTTTCCATATAAAATTTATGACTGATTTTTCTAGATTTGTGGAGAATGGCATTGATATATATATTTTTTGGTGGTACTGGGGTTCCTGGAAGCCCTTCTACCTCAGGGCTACACTCCCAGACCTATTTTTACATTTTTATTTGGAAACAGGGTCTCCTAAGCCAGTGCACGCAGCTGGCTTCGAACCTGCGCGATCCTCCTGTCTCTGCCTCCCAAGCGCGGGGATTACAAGCGTGCGCCATCACGCCCTGCGACATTGATATTTTGATAGGGATTTCATTGACTCTGTAGATCACTTTCAGTAGAAATAATTATTTTGATATTTATTCTGCCTATCTAAGAGTGAGGGAGATTGTTCTGTTTTCTAAAATCTTCAATTTTTCTTCAGTCTTTTATAGATTACAATGTAGAGGTCTTTTACCTCCTTGATTAAGTTTATTTCTTGATATTTTATTGGTTTTGAGGCTATTATGAATGGAATAGTTTTCTGGATTTCTTTCTCAGTGGATTTATGGTTGGCATATAGAAAAGCTGCTGATGTTTTTTAGATTGATTTTGTATCTTGCTACTTTGGTAAATTTGTTAATTTGTTCTAGTAGTCTTTTGGTCAAGTTTTGGGGGTTTTCTAAATATAAGATCATGTCATCTACAAATAGTGGTAATTTTAATTTATTTTTTTCTCTTTGAATTCCGAAAGCCTTATAGAACTAATCAAAAAATTCAGCAAAGTGTCTGGATACAAAATTAATCTTAAAAAATCAGAAGCTCTTTTGTACACCAACCATAAATCCACTAAAAAAGAAATTCAGAAAACACTTCCCCTCAGGATCTCACACAAAAACATAACATACTTAGGAATAAACGTAACCAAGGAGGTAAAAGATCTCTACAAAGATAATTCTAAACATTGAAAAGAGAAATCAAAGAAGATTTTAGAAGATGTAAAGATCTACAATGTTCATGGATAGGCAGAATACATATCATTAGAATGGCCATCCTTCCAAAAGTGATCTACAGATTTAATGCAATGCCTACTAAATCACCAAGATCATTCCTCACAGACTTATAAAAATCATCCTTAAATTTATTTGGAACAACAAAAAGCCCAGCATAGCTCAAAGTAGTTCTCAGCAACAAAATCCATGCAAGAGGAATCACAATACCTGACTTTAAATTATACTACAAAGCCATTATAATAAAAACAGCAGGGTATGGGCACAAAAACAGATACATAGACCAATGGAGCAGAATAGAAGACCCAGAAACAAGTCCACACACTTATAGCCAATTGATTTTTGAAAAAGGCACCCAAAACATACACTGGAAAAAAGATAGCCTGTTCAACAAATGGTGTTGGCAAAACTGGTTAACCATATGCAGAAAATTGGAAATTAATCTTACTTTCTCACCCTGCAAAGAGTCAATTCAAGATGGACCAAAGACTTGGAAATTAGACCAGAGACCTTGAGGCTCCCTGAAGAGGGCATAGGTCCAACACTGCAACACATAGACACAGATAAACACTTTCTCAACAAGACCCCAAAGGCACAAGAAACTAAAAGGCAAATCAATACGTAGGATTGCATGAAACTGAAGAGCTTCTGTACAGCAAAGGAAACTGTCAAGAACTTCAATTAAGAGCCAACAGAATGGGAGATTTTGTCACCTTCTCCTCTGATAGAGGACTAATACCTAGAATATACAGAGAACTCAAGAAACTCAGCACTAAAAAAACAAATAATCCAATCAAAATCGGGCAAGTGAACTAAATAGACACTTCATGAAAGAATTCAAATGGCAAATAAATGCATGAAAAAATGCTCAACATCATTGGCAATCAGAGAGATGCAAATCAAAACTACCCTGAGATTTCACCTTACTCCAACTAGAATGGCAATCATTCAAAACACAAACAACAACAAATGCTGGCAAGAATGTGAAGAAGTGGGAATTCTAAAACATTTTTGGTGGGATTGCAAATTAGCACAACCACTTTCAAAACTATAGGGAGGATCCTCAGAAGAATGGGAACACATTTACCATTTGATCTAGCATTACTACATCTGGGTATCTACCCAAAAGAAAGGAAACCAAACTACCAAACTAATACATGTGTATTTATATTCATAGCTGCACAATTCACCATAGCCAAACTATGGAAACAGCCAAGATGTCCATCAACAGATGAATGGATTACAAAACTATGGGGTATGTACACATTGGAATTTTACTCAGCCATAAAAAAACACAATTGCATCATTTACAGGATGGACCTGCAGGACAGTATGCTAAGTGAGATTAGTCAATCACAAAAAATAAGAAATCAGATGTTTTCCCTAATATGCGAAAGCTAAGGAGAAATGGGTCATAGAAGGAACTCTAGATGAAAAAGGAAATCTTATAGAGGAGCAAATAAGACAATCTAATTGTGGGGATGGGAGGGGGAAGAAGGAAACTCTCTAAAGCTCATAATGCACTTATTCATAGAGTAGTCAACTACTAAGCCAAGCATGGGAGGGCGGGATGAGGAGGGAGTGGGGTGGGATAGTGGGTGGGGGCTGGCTGGGTGATGTGTACATGTATGTCTACATAAGTTTTTTACCCCATTATGATGTATGAATACAATGCACCAATAAAAAAATAAAAAATAAATAAAAAACAATAAATGCTGGTAAGAATGTGGGGAAATTGAAATGCTTCTATACTGGTGGTAGGATTGCAAATTAGTTTAGCTGCTATGGAGATCAGTGAGGAGATTCCTCAAAACACTGAGAATTAATCCACTGTATATTTTGGCTTTACCACTCCTGGGTATCTACCAAAGGGTCTGAAATCAGAGAACTATAGTAATATATGAACACCCATGTTAATAGCAACAGAATTCACAAAAGCCAAATTATGGAACCAATTTAGGTGTCTATCAACAGTAAATGAATTAAAAATTATGAGATAGCCACATAATCAAATTCTATTCAGCAATAAAGAAGAACAAAGTTATGTCATTTGTAATAAAATGGAAGGACTTGGAGAACATTAAATCAAATGAGAGTCAACAGTCACAGAAAGTGAAGGATCATATGTTTTCTATAACATACCAAAGCTAGGGAGTAACTGGGATACCAGCAGAAGTCCAGATAATGGAGGAGAAACCTCAGTTGAGCCAGGGAGGTGGTCTAACAGAAGGGTAGGGGGAAGAGTGAGGTTCACTGAAGGAATTACTACCATCAGCTATGTGTGCATACGTAAAATACCAAAGTTAATCTCAGTACTCTGTATGGGGAAGGGGAGAGATGGGGAGGAAGCTGGGGACGCTCCAAGGGCTGTATACATGTATATCACTAGCAACATGATTCACATTATGAGGTGATACTACATGTACCAACAAAAGCACTTAAAATGCTTTTCATCTCAAGAAATGAATATAAAATACAAGCTAAAGCCTGGGAGAAGATATTTGAAATATCTCAAAGTTAAAAACAAAGTTCATATTAGCTGGGCCTGGTGGAGCATACTTGTAAGCCCAGTATTTGGGAGATTAGACAGGAGGACTGTAGGTTCATAGCCAGGCTCAGCAGCTTCGTGAGGTTCTTCGCAACTTAGTGTGATCCTGTTTCAAAACAGAATAATAAAACCAGGCTGAGGGTGTAGTTCAGAGGTGGAATGCCCCTGAGTTCCATCCCCAGTACCCCCCCCCACAAAAAGGTTCATGTAAAAATGTGAGGCCATAAATATAGAGTAGCAATTTTAGTAGAGCGCAAGATAGATGTTTATGGCAAAAGTATAATTAGTGATCAAGAGAAGTGCTGCTAACCATGGAAAACAGGAACTTATCCAAGGTGGAACAGTCAGCAAAAGAGATGTAACCATAAGCAACAGGTAAGAATTTCCTGTAGTGATTCATCTTGTAATCAGAGATTTTAATACATTACTCTCAAAAAGCAGCAGAACAAACCGGCAAAAATAAGAAAGATCATAGATTTTTGTAGGATCGTTAATGAGGATAATCCAAAGATATATAGTGTAGGGAGTTTTCTGTAACAATGAAAAGAGTCACAAAAATATATAGTTGACCACAGATCCATCTTCAAACAATTCTAAGAGTAGAGTGGAGAGGAAAGAGATGGACAAATGTTGATCAGTGCCAAAGTTACTTAGGAGCAAGAACTTCTCCTGCATTATTGTACAGTAGAGTAATGATAAGTAACAAGATGCACTGTGTATGTTAAAAATCTAGCAGAAAGGATTTTTGAAAGATTTCAGCAGGAAGAACTGATAAAGGTTCAAGGAAATAGAAAATGAGGAGCTTGATTTAAATATTACAAATCAAGAAAGCCCTTGGAAAATTTCAGTGTTAAAGAAGATGTATGATAAATGACAAATTACTCAGTGTCTAAATGGCAAGGAAAGCAGAGGCATGCTATTTAACCCACCGGACATATATAAACCAAGCATAGGAGAAGCTAGAAAAAGAGTGAAAGTGAACTATTTCTAGTAGCATGGTAGTCTAGGTGTCCTAAAAATAGTTCAGCTTCCTTAAACACACACATTCTTGATAGTTTACAGCAAATTTATTGTTAGGTACATTGCTGGGCTCATAGGAAGTATGAAAAATCCCAAGAACCAGCGGTAGTGAAGGAAGAGAGATCTGAGACTCTGGACTTCTCCATGAGAGCTTGCAAACTGAGGCTTCCCTAGGATCTAAGGAAACACTCACAACTCAGGATGTGAGTATCATTACAGCATGAGATATAAAAATAAATCTTTGCCGGGTGTGGTGACACACACTTGTAATCCCCGCGCTTGGGAGGCGGAGACAGGAGGATCTCACAGGTTTGAAGCCAGTCATGCTGGTTTAAGAGACTTTGTTTCCAAAAATAAAATAGGTCTGGGAGTGTATCCCGAAGGTAGAAGGGCTTTCAGGAACACCAGTACCACACACACACACACACACACACACACACACACACACACACACAATCTTTAAGTCCATGCAACTCACTGAATTCCTTGGCAACAAAATGAAAACCAAGAATTTTTTGTGCAGAAAATTAAGAAGTACTGAATGAAGAATGAAGAGAAAGTCTAGCAAAAATATAATCTCAGGAAAAATACTATACAGATAAATTCATCCTGATCTCAGAGAGGGACTCTAGTATTATTTTTTAGCTATCATAGTAAGTCAATATGATATATTATATTTTAAAAATTAATATAAAATTTTATAATGTATTAATGTAAATATGATCTTGATATAAGTTATTATACATTACTATAGATTTTAAGTTATTTGTTATGATCTAAGGAAAGGAGGTTGGGTCTTCATATTCCTGTACTTAACAGTAACTACCCTAGGATATGTGGGGAGGTGACAGATAAACTCCTAGGAACATCTAGCTCTGTTCAGATCCCATACAGTGGCTCCAAGAGCCCCAGGGAGGTCCTCTGAGGAAGATCTTTAGCTTAAAATGGACTGCAGGGCATGTGGACCTATTGCTGATATTGTCTGCTAAAGTGAGGGAGTGACATGAAGAGTTTTTGTAAATCTGGACACTTCTTTATACTCAAAGAAATACAACTTTGTAAAAGTGTGGGCAGGAGAATATCTACTTGTTTATGAATAGAAGCAAAGATGGAACTTGAATTTTTCTGTCCCTGTACCATGAAAATACTTTGAAAAATGTAAAAAAGGTGCTTGTATGATGTTTATGGCTCTTACCATGTTCTCTCATGGAACCGGTGCATAATATCCTCAGGATCAGCTATGGTGAGCCCCATTGCAATAAATAATATGGGACACTGTGTTGGAAAACAAGATTTTAAAAAATGTTGACAGCAGAACATTATTCAAAAGGTGACACCTTTCTGAATGTAGGGTCCTGTGAGACTAAGTGGGTTATGTGCCTAGAAAGTTGGCCTTCACTAGATTAGCAACACCCCTCCCCTCCAAAAACAGATGTTCCACTTTTGCAATTTACTGAACATGTCATAGAAATAATTGAAAATTTTGCCTTGATGGGCTGAGGGTAGCTTAGTGGTAGAGATCTTGCTTGCCTAATATATGTGAGGCCCTTGGTTCAAACTCAGCACCACAAAAAAAAAAAAAATGAGAAAGAAAGAAAAAACAAAATCTTGTCTAAGTAAAAAAAAGAATAACCCCCTCAAATGTGACCAATCCATGTCCCTTAGAAGTCCTATGAACCAAATTAAGCCATTTTTCAGCTTATAGAAACAAGTTCCTAAAGAGAGAGAATACAGTACAAATTGCCAACAGTAGAGTTATACCCCCAAAGATCAGATATTAGAATTTCCATTCATAGAGCAAAAGAAAAGATTATATTCCAAAATAACTAAGAAACAAGAGAATATTTAAAAACTGGCCAGGAGACAAATTTAGAGAATAAAAGGAAAATAATACAAGTGAAATATATAATTATTGAAGTATAAAACTAAGTGGATGAGGTCTTCTGCTTCCATTTAAGATAAAATAACTTCATGAGAAATCAATCTACCTACAGTTAGCCACTAAAAACTTTGAATAAAATATTAAAATCAGACTTTGTTGGTAATGTGAAACTTGGAAGAATGAGTGAGATCCCCAACTCTGTAGTGTTGGCCTGAAGGCAGGCTCCAGGCATGGTACATGGAGCTGGCTCAAGGACCAATACAGACCATGTCATCTTGCACAAAGAAGCAAGAACCTGGGGTGTTGAGCATAACTGTCCACAAATAAGGAAGTGATCTCTGGGAGAACAGGAGCACAGGGGGCAAACCTCAGGCAGGTGGTGGTATATAAACATTGTCTACGTTCTGCCTGATTGCTGAATTACTCATGTACAGGACAGACAGCAAACAGATTAGCTAAGTAGCCACACTACATAGTATGGACCCCAACCCATTGTTTGTTAAGAAATTATGGCCCCACATACAGACCCAGCAGATGTGAGATGAGGCTTTCTTGAGGAGAGCAGCCTGGGCTCTCCAAAGTCTCAAGATGGCTTGACGTGACAACCTGGATAGTGTGAAGGTTTCATGGTAGTTAGGTAAGGATCGAGGCACAGGGTCTAATGCACAGGCTGGGACTTGTATGGTTTTCATTTCCCAATGATGACCAAGAAGAGAGAACTGGATTTCTTATCAGCCTGCCCAGATATGAGGCAGAAGGACAAGAAATGGGGTTTGCAAGCTGCCAGGAGACATTAAGATGGACTCAGACTCTACTATAAGTAGCTACCCTACTGACTTGACTACATAACCATCCTACTGACTAGGCCATCCTATTGACAAGGGAGCATATGGTTTACTAAAGTTTAATAAGTTATAAGTTTTATAAGTTGCAATTATAAGCCATTGGAATATATGAAGTAACACAATGAGAAATATTAAAAATGCAAATGATAGATGATCAGCCTTCACATTGCTGTGCACAAGAGGCCTAATAGAATTAGTAGGATGATATGAATGTAAGAAATAATGAGCATTAGGCCAATATCAGTGAAATTAAAACTATGTTAATTTCTAATAATATTGCATGATATAGCTTCTAGCAGATTAAATCACCATCTCTCAGGAGATGAGAGGCACATTTTGTTATCATTCAGGTCTGACATGACCGATGGGGTTTCTTTGTTGTTGCCACTGCAGAAGAATTCAGCTTCTCTGCTGAAGAAGAATTCAGTCAGAAAGGAAACCAAGAATACAATTGTGTCTAGACTTGTTTTAACTTTTGACATGTCTAGAATTATTTCTGTTTGGGATATTCTAACCCTTGTTTTAAAAATTTTCCATAAGACACAGTTCAATCCTAGCTGAAAAATACACTTTAATCGGGATCTTTCTTTTCACTTTCTTCCAGAATTGCAGCGATGATTGTTGTGCAAAAAAAAAATGTAGTTAAAACATGTTATGGAGTATCAAGATCTTTCTCTCTCTCTCTCTCTCTCTCTCTCTCTCTCTCTCTCTCTCTCTCTCTCTCTCTCTCACACACACACACACACACACACACACAAACACACACACACACACACACAAGATCTCTCTCTCTCTCTTACACACACACACACACACACACACACACACAGAATTTCTTACTGACACTGAGTAAGAGTCCTTTTCACTTCTCTTTCTAATTCCATATATAAAAATTAAGGTGGTCTTGAACATTGCCTAGAATAGGAGTTTATTTACTTATTTATTTATTTCCTGATACTGAGGACTAAACCCAGTGATATTCTTTCTCTAAACCACATCTTGGCCACATTTTATTTTTAATTTGGAAACAGTATATCACTAAGTTTATGAGGTTCTCACTACATTTCTGAGGCTCATCTCAAACCTGCATTCCTCCTCTCTCAGCCTTTCAGGTACTGAGATTATTATAGATATGCAGCACCGTGCTTGGATAGATAGTTGATTTTAAGTGTTTTAATTTCACAGCGAAGGAGGTAAGGCATGTACTAATTGATTCAATTTTTCATTCTGTAATATATGCATATATTAAAACACTTCAACAAATACATAAAGTTTTTTCAATAACAAGATTTAAATTATAAATAAAAGCAAATTAATTTGGTTGCTTCCAGCTCTGAACTCTATCTGATCTCTTCAACCCTATGTCTCAGCTTTGTAATTCAATAAGAGGTAAGTTGATGAAGTGGGTAGCCCAGATCTCAATTATTCTTAAAGTCCGTATGGTTTTTCTTTATGCAAAACAATGTCTATATGCTATAGCTCTTTTATGGAAACCATATAATAAAAAAGCAAAATAAAAATGAAATTGATAATAATATTACAGTGAAAAAAATAAAGCCAGTTAAGGGATACAGCTAACATGGAGATATATTGCAAAGATGACAGTCAGGGGAAGGTTCTGTAAAGTGATAACTTCTGAGAAGAAGCAAGTTAGAGTGAAGAAGTAAATTTCAAGGTCAGAAAGTCCAAGATGGAGGGATCAATGCATACTAAAACTTCAAATGAAGCCAAGCTAGGTGTGTTAAAACATTGGCCAGGAAGTCATTAAGTTCAGCCAACATTCTTGCTAAGTTTCTGAGGCTGGCCTCAATCCCATGATCCTCATGTCTCAACCTTTTAAATACTGGGATTATAAGTTTGTGCCATTATGCTGGGCTAGATTAGTTTTGAATATTTTCATCACACAATAAAGGAGTTCAATTCCTTGCACAGCAACAATAACAAAATATTACATTGTCCATGTGAAAAAGTTTGATGGTGGATTAAGGAGAAAGATGAGGTAAATAACTCTGAATAATCAGGGAAGAGGTAAAAGAGGAGCTGAGTAATCTGCAAAAATTTAATGACTGGATTAAATGTGAAGTATGAGGAAAAGAAGAATCAAAGATGAATCCAAGTGTTCATAGTAGATATAAGGTGCTTTGTATATTTTGTAGAGATGAAAAGAGACATAGGGTGGCAGATGGGTTTAAGGATTGTTGAGTTGGAGATACTTGTTAACGATACAAGTGGAAATACGGAGCAAACAGAGAGAGATGGAAACAACATAAAAGATGCAGGTAAAGATAAACATAAATTTGGGACTGATCATCTTATCAAATTAAAGTTCTGGATGCTATCGCCTTGCAAGAAAGTGAGTATGCATAGAGAAAACTCCCATGGACTGGATCTGGACATTAGAGTTTAGAAAGGGAAGACAAAGATGACTAAAGAATTTCAGGGTTGTAAATAATGTCAGCAGAAAAAGTAAAACCAACGTCTGTTTTGAGGACAGGGATACAGTGAAAGGCAAATTTTTTAGAGAAAGAAAAGAAAGCCTAGGACTCCTAATAAAAAAGCAAATTTTATGGCACTGGGAGGATCTACGAAAGATGTCCAGTCTCATGAAAATTCCTTGGGATCATTGCCTCTGTTGACCTTTACTATCATAAACTAGCTGCTCTTCATTGGCTGGCTACCAATTATAATGACACACATTTCCATGTATTCAAAACTTCTTCATGCTTCATGCCATTTTATTTTCACAGTAACTCTTATTTAGGAGGCATCATAAATTTTTAATAGACATTTTATTGGTGAGAAAGTAGAGGTTTGGCAGGTGAAATGATTTCTCTGAAGACACAGAGCTAATTAATGATGGGCAGCAGCTCTGCTGCGGAGGTCTTGACTCCGACTGCTGTTTGCTTTGCCTAGCACTTACTCAAGCATTTAAAATTTATACTCACGCTGTTATTCTTTATACTCGGCAATTGTATACAGTAAATTATACATACACTAGAAAAAGGATGCCATGGAAAACCCTTCATTATTCATGCATTTCATTTAACTGTCCATAAAAATACCAGTCCATCTATTGATTTAATACATAGTATCTGACCACCTACTATGTATGCTAGTTTCCATATTGCATAGATATACAAAGAGGAGGGAGTGGAATTTTACCTCAAGATAGTCATATCTAAGAGAAATTTCTACACTTTTAATTATTATGCAATAATTTTAATTCATAGTGTGTCTGTTATATAATACAGTATGGTGCATGGTGGCAGTGTATACCTGTAATGAGGCCAGCCTCAGTAAATTAGACCCTGTTTTATAATTGAAAAAAATAAAAAGGGCTATGGGTGTTGTTTAGAGATGGAATGTCCCTAAGTTCAATTCCCAGTAACACACACACACACACATGCACACACACTCTGAATATATATAATACTTCCACTTTTATTAATAGTTTCAACTTCTCCAGGGTAGAAATTGCTAGCTCACGGAAATGGAGGTCTGTGCTTTACTTTCTCATTTGAAATGATGTGTTATAGGTTAATAAGATATTAAAAGCAACCTTGACTTCAATCAATCTGGAGCTTTTTTTTTTAGTACTAGGCATTGAACATAAGGGTATTCTATCTTTGAGCTTCACCCATAGCCCTTTCTTGTTTTGAAACTGGGTCTCATTAGATTTCAGAGAGTCTCAATAAGTTGCTGAGGCTACTCTTGAACCTATGATTCTTCTGTTTCAGCTTCTTTAGTACTTGGATTAGGTGTGTGCCACCTCACCTGTCTTAATCTGACACTTTCATTTTGGATTTGGAAAACTAAAGCTTAAAAAAGTAAGGCATAATTTGACCAAGTTACAAAGCCAATCCATGACATTGACCTTGAAAGTTACATTGATATTTGGAGCATTTCTCAGAGCCCTGAGTTTTGGCCAAGGGTAATTCCTGATTTATAAAGGTCATTTCCAAGTGGTTTATCTTGGAAATTACATGAGTATCTCACTTAATAATTAGCTTTACCAAGCCTGGTGAAATCCCTCAAGAGAGGGGAATGTCATAATTTAGATCTTGAACTCCGAGAGGGAACTTACATTTCATTCTAGAATTCACATGATCAGTGTTCACTCTTTACATTTTCAGCCATATACTTTCATGCTGGGGGAAGTTGTGTGCTGCTTTCCAGATACCATCAGATATTTTCCACATATTTACTTGGAGCATGAAGTCCTTTATTGAAAATATTACACAAATCTTATTAATCACATCTGAAAACTGATTACCAGTGTAAAGCTACCAGCAATATATTTTGAGGTTTATTATGGTAATCTCAGTGTCTTAGTTAAGGAGCTAAGATTTCTTTCTTTCTTTTGCAATGTCAGCTGGCAAATTGGGCGTCTTTGTAGGGCAGCTACAAAGACTTTAAAGCTCATGGTTCAGATTTAAATTCCCTATTGAGCCACACTTCCACTGTCAATTCAGCTGAAAGGGGTGGGCTAGGGATTTAAAATTCATCAACTACAGGTTTCCACGTGGAAGTGCCACCCTTTGCTTCTGTTCACATTTCATTGGCCAATTCAAGTCACAAAGCCACACTTGGAACTTGAAGGAAATAGCAGCAACATCCATTATCGTTGTTTTTGTTTGGCAGAGTGGAGGTCTTCAAAAGGGAATACTTGTTTAAAACTGCAATTTACAGTTTGGCCCTCTTATAGAAAATAAAGATTAAAACCATAAAAGCAAAACCAAAGATCTATAGGAAATCTAGTAGTAGCTGCTCTCTGACTCTGGGCTAAGTATGTGCAAAGGGCTTTCCAGATGTTATTTGACTTAAAAGTAGCTCCTACAATTGTTCTACAAGGTTAGCATTATTGTTGCTATTTTATGGATGAACAAGATGATGTTCAGTGTTTTATTCTAGGTCATAATAAGTAGCTTAGTAATGGCTTGAGACTTTTTAAAGGAAAAAACTCAAATAATTTGTGTTATACCATTCTTATAAATTTAAACCTATTACATAAAAAGCCTAAGATGGATATGGTGGTGTAGGCCTGTAATCCCAGTATTTTGGAGGCTGAGACAGGAGGATTGCAGATTCAATGTTAGTTTCAGCAACTTGTTTCAAAATGAAAAATAATAATAAAAGAAGAGCTGGTTTGGGAGGCTGAGACAGGAAGATTGCAGTTCGCTGCCAGTCTCAGTTACTTAGTGAGGCCCTCTGCAACTTAGTGAGACCTTGTGTTTTAAAATAAAGAATAAAAATAGGGCTAGAGGGTGTAGCTTGGAGATAGAATGTCCCTGAGTTTAATATCAGTACCACAATAAATTAATGAATAAATAATCTAACCCTCACACATACATACACACACATATACACACACATAAACTCACATACACATAGATATTTGTATTTTATACCTAAAAATGTTTACCTTCTTTTAACAAAGCCTCTATAAATGACCAGGAATGCTAGAGATACTAAATTCTCAGGCTTTTTATAGCATTGATTGTTGTTGCTTCTATTTTTAATAACTTACTATATTGTCCTTACAAATGTCTCCTGTTGTTACCTGAACTATTTTTATACCATTTTCAAGGTAGGAATCATATCTGATTTTTTCCCGTGTTCCCATCAATAATGAATAAAGTACTTGGCACACAGAAGGTGTTTCTTGAATTTATTTTTGAAGAGATTATCATTGCAGCTTTGAAGAGAAAAACAGTACAGAAAATAGCATTGTAAGAATATTAAAATGACTGATAGGACACATTTGATGATTCTCTCTTTGGTTTTTACATTATGCACAACATTTCCTAGAATTTTAAAGGTTCTCTCTCAGCATGATGCTCATTATTTAATCATGGAAAACAGAGAGGGAGAATGGGAGTTGGGGAAAATTTTGCCTTGGAAGTACTCATTTTGAGCCATGTGGTACTTAATTTTCAGCTTGGGGAATGTGAGAACATCCAGGTTGGGATAATATTTGCATTGGGTGTCAAGGCTGTTAGACAAACTGGCACAAATCTCATTTCACATTGATATTCTTCAAGTAAGATTTAGCAGCCTAAAAATTGAGGTAGATGCTGGCAGAAACACTACAAAGCCTGAAGGTTTGGAATGTCTTTAAGGAAGGGCAAATAGGAATGAAAATTAATTTCCTTGAAGGTCATAGTCTAAGAATGAACCAGTGTCTTTAGAATTTTGACAACTTGGCTGCCCTGTAGAGGCCCCCAAAGAATTCTTAGTGAATATTTAATCATGCTTCTTAGAATGAAACTAGCTTTGGAAATTTGATAGGATGAATTTCTGACTTAAAAGAGTTGAATTTTTTTTTCTAGTTGATCTAAGCAATGGAGACTCATTTAAAGAGTGAATATATGCTAGAGAAAGCAAGTCCTAGAGTAAAGGTCATGAAGAGAAGTTATTATAAGAGGAATATATCCTAATTTTCCCTGTCTCAAATTTTCTGTTCATTCAATAGGTTCTTAGGCATGCATCAATTTTTAATCTGTTCTTTCTAGTCCCAAAAGGCTACTTTTCCTCTCTAAAATATGGTGGCCCCCCTTCTGCTCTCTATTAACTCCCTCCCTCAGTGAGATTTCAACTAATGCTAAATTCTTTTTACTCTTGACCCCAAAAGTACCCTTGATATTAAAGGGCAGTCTAATTAACATAAGCATTGTATTGCTTATCATGAGGTATGATTGACTGGCAAAGCATAGTAGAGAGTCATCGCAGTTAAAAATGCAAGAGACCCAGAATAGCCAAAATGAGCTTGGAAAGGAATAATTTCCCATTTATGATGGAGTAATAAATGAGTATTTCCCATTTTAAAATTCATTACAGTTATCAAGGCAGTATGATAGTGATATAAGGCTATACATAGAGATCCATGGGATAGAAGTGAGTTAAAAAGCCTTCAACTTATGGTCAGATGATTTTTGACAAATCTGTCAAGACAATATAATGTAAAGTGAATAGTGTATTCAATAAATGGTACTGGGACAAGTGAATAACCATATACAAAGGGATGATCTTAGATGTCCTATTTTTCATAATATCCCCCAATTATTTCAAGATGGATCACGGAACTAGATGTAAGACTCCAAAGAAAACATAGAAATAAATTCTTATGATCATGATTAAACAATATATTCTTAAATCTTACACTCAAAGAATAAGAAGTAAGAGAAAAAAACATAAAATAAAAAACAAATGAAGAGAGCAAGATGGTGGAGTAGAAACAGATGAAGAATTTCAGCTCTTCTGCAGTTTGAAATTGAAATAGCTGGGGAACAGCTACAGCTGTGCAGGAAGGTGGATTACTGAGGGAATTCACTGAGGTCCAATTGTAGACTGAGAGATACTTGGAGAGACTCAAAGATTCTGGTTTCTGGAGCAGAAAGCGAGAAATAGCTCATTACTTTGAATCTGCCCCCTCTGCCACTGGTACAGGGCAGGAGGGAGGGGTGACACAAAAGTAAAGAAAAAAGAGATAAAGTTGGAAAATCACCAACTCAGTAATGTTTAGAGGTGGAGCTTTTGAGAAGTGATTGTATCCTGAGGGTTTTGAACTAATTTGTGGGTTAATATATCAATGGCAGGATGGATTACTGGGATGTGAGGCCTAGTTGAAAAAGTAGATCACCAGTGCTTAGAGGAGTTTATTTGGTCCCCATATCCTTTTTCCTCCTCCTCCTCCTCCTCCTCCTCCTCCTCCTTCCTCCTCCTCCTCCTTCTTCCTCCTCCTCCTTCTTCCTCCTTCCTCTTCCTCCTCCTCCTCCTCCTCCTCCTCCTTCTCCTCCTCCTCCTTCTTCTTCTTCCTCTTCCTCCTCCTCTTTCTTCCTCTCTCTCTCTTTCTCTCTTCCCCTCCCTCCCTCTCTCCCTCCCTCCTTTCTATCATTCTCTTCTACATTAAGGCTCAGCCTACTCTTAGTCCCAGACCAATGGAGCCAAAATAAGCCTTTTCTCTTCTAAGTTGTTTTTATCAAATATTTTTATCACTGTGTCAAAAAGTTAATTAATGCCATACTGCAGAGTAAAACTATACATTAGATCAAATGAATTTAATAGATATCTACAGAATAGTTTATTCTGCAATATCTGAATACACTTTCTCTTTTTTTTTTTTTTTTTTTGGTGGTAATGGGGGTGGAACCCAGAGGCTTTCTACCTCCGGGCTATACTCCCAGACCTATTTTATATTTTATGTGGAAACAGGATCTCACTAAGTTGCTGAGAGCCTCACTAAGTAGCTGAGGCTGGCTTCGAACCTGTGCAATTCTCCTGTCTCAGCCTCCCAAGCGCAGGGATTACAAGCGTGTGCCACCACGCCCGGCTACACTTTCTTTTTTAGCTGATCATGAAATTTTCTGTAACATGGATTATATATTAGGAAAAATGAATACTAGCAAATACAAAAAATGAACTATTTGTTGCATGTTATTAGAGTATAATGAAATAAAATTAGAGTCAACAGCAAGAATAAAACAAAACTATATAAACACACTGAGATTGAACAATGCACATTTGCGGGATGAATGGTAAATCTATAGCAAGAAAAACTAAAAAAATGTATAAATATGTGGAGGTTGAATATTACTTTCAGATGATAACTGGATAATTAAAGAAATCTGGTGAAAACTTAAAAAAATTTGATAATCAAAGGAGAATTTAAGAATATCATATCAAAATCTCTGGGATATAGTGAGGACTGTTTTAAGAGGAAATACAATAGGTATGAGTGTCTACAAAAATATCAGTGTGATCTCAAATAAATACCCTAATGATGCATCTCAAGAACTTAGAAAAACCAGAACCATAAATTGAAAAATCTAGAGGAAATGGATAAATTCTTAGATACACACAACCTACCAAAATTGAAGCAATAATAAATAGAAAAGTTTAATAAACCAATAACAAACAAGGAGATTGAACAAGATGGAAACAGTAGTAAAAAGTGTCCCCATAAAAAATTCCAGGGTCAGATGGATTCATGGCTACATTTTATAAGACATTTAAAGAAAATGTAGGTCAACAGTAGACTTCCGGGAAGATGGCGACCGAGAAAAGCGGGGCTTAAGAGTCCCGCTAACAACCAATCTCCATTACCACAAAAAGAGCGCCTTTCATAGCCAGAAAACACCATCACCAGAAAAACAAAAAAACCACCAGGCTCCAGAGAGAAAGCGGACTGAGAACAGAGCTCAGGGCCACAGAGGAGACACACGCGCCCGAGGACGCGGCAGCAGCGCCATACTGCCGGCGGCAGCGGCGAACTCAGCGGACGGCTACAGCAAGCCGAGGTGAGCCGATGCGGAACAGCCAGGCGGGATCTTTCGGCGCAGACAGCATTTAAAGCTCCCAGTGGCTGAGCTCAGCACACGCTGCAGGGATTCAGAGTGGAAATCAAAACCAGAGAAGAAAAAATACGCCAGCCTCATGGCCGAGGGCGTGGCAGAGGCGCCATATTGCCACCGGCGGCGGCAGCAGCAGTGAATTCACCGAGTCCAGTACAGCTACATCTACGTACTCAAGAACAGTGAGTCAAATTGCGGGCCACAGAGGAGAAATCCCAGTATTGTGCCTCTGGGACTTGAACCAGTGAGGGAGTGGTGGTGGCAGAGATATCACACCATAGGAGAGCGTGCAACCTGGCACCCCCCATAGTTTAAAGCAGCCTCTATCGACTCCCTGGGTCGGAGACTCTGTGATACAACCCAGTAAAGGAGTAGTAGGGTCTGAGATAATACAGACTCGAGATCCAGAGCACCTTAAGTGAAGCCATAGTGACCCAAGGGAAGAACCCAGAGAAGGCACAAACCTCCGAAATCATGGGAAAGAGGAATAACACTGAAGTAATGAATGTGCACAACCCCACAACATCAGAACCTGATAAAACAGAAAATCAGAGATTTCTAGAAGATCAAATCAGGAAAATAACTGTAGAAATAATAGAGGTGCTTCGAAAAGAACTCAGAGAGAGCCAAAAAGAGATAAAGGATGCAATTAATGAAGTAAAGGCCTCAATTCAAAGCACAAACAACCGATTAGACCACATGGAGAACAGAATCTCGCTCTTAGAAGATGAGCAATCCAAAAATGAATGCATAGTTTCTAATCTAGAAAAAGATATCCAACAGCAGGAATCTGACATTGAAGAAATATGGGCCCATCTTAAGAGAGCTAACCTAAGAATAATTGGAATAGAGGAGGGAAAAGAAAGTGAAACCAAAGGGATCAACAATCTCTTCAAGGAAGTAATAGCAGAAAATTTTCCAAATATAGAGCAAGAGGTTGATACACAGATCCAGGAAACTTATAGAACTCCCTTTAGACAGGATCCGAGAAGAGGATCCCCACGCCATATAATTGTCAAAATGACCAATGTGGAAGCCAAGCAGAGAATCTTAAAGGCAACAAAAACAAAGGGCCAAGTGACATTCAGAGGCAAACCAATTAGAATCACTCCAGACTTCCCAAACCAAGTCATGAGAGCCAGAAGGGCTTGGAGTAACATATTCCAAACTCTGAAAGAAAACAACTTCCAGCCAAAAATTTCCTATCCAGCAAAACTTTCTATCAAATTAGATGGAGAAATAAGAAGCTTCCATGACAAACAGAAACTGAAGGAATTTATGTCTTCAAAACCAGCGCTAGAGAAAATACTCAAAGAAATTAACTACAAAGAATAAATAGGTAACACTCACCAGAACCAGAGAAACAAGAGTTTCCATCCAACAGACAACTAAGATTGGTTATCTGTGGAGATTCATTATTTATGTTAGTCTTTTACCTATCTCTAAATTGTATTGTTTGCCTTTATTGTTGTTAATTTTTAGGATTTCTAGTTGGAATATTAATATACCTTCAGATATAGCATTTGGAAATATTTTATCCAATTCTATTAGTAACTTTTAACTCTGTTTACATTGTCTTTGGATATACAATATTTTCTTTTATTTTTTAGGGAGTTTGTATATTCTTCTGTTGCCTGTGCCATTGAAATCATATCCAAGAAATCACTGCCAATTTCAATGTTGTGAGGTTTTATGACCCAGATTTTCTCCTAAAAGTTTATAGTCTTAAGATTTATATTTAGGTCTTTTATCTAGTTTGAGTTAATACTTGTATGTGGGATTAGGTAAGAGTCCAATTTTATTCTTTTCCATGTAATTATTATTTTTCAACAATATTTAGTTAAAAGATTATTATTTCCACCACCAAATCTTCGTGGAAACCTTGTCAAAAATAACTTGACAATATAGGGAAGAAGTTAGCTCTAGGCTTGTATTTAACTCCAATGGTCTATATATCTGCCTTTAGAACAGTACTACACTGTTTCAATTATTGTAGCTTTATATGGTTTGAAATCAGAAAATATACATCTTCTAGCTTTGTTTTTGCTTCGAGATTGTTTTGGGTATCTAGAGTCCATATTCCATATCAGGATAGATTTTTTTCTGAAAAATAAATATATGATAGTTTCACCTAAAAAAAAGAAAAAAATATTCTCTGGTAAGAAAGAAAGCAAAAAGAAATATTGAAATGTTATCTTTATGTCATCAAAAGCTTGGTATCAGACAAATGAAACTGTTATGTGAGATTATCATTTTTAATTTTGGATAAATTGCTATAATACTAGATGTCAACCACTAAGCCAAGCATGGGAGGGAGGGATGGGGAGAGAATGGGGTGGGGATCGGGTGGGGGCTGACTGGGCGATGTGTGCATGTATGTCTACAAAAGTTTGTATCCCACTATGATGTATGAATACAGTGCACCAATAAAATAAAATTAAAAAAAAAAGGGTCAACAGTCAAAAAAAAAAAAAATAAAGAAAATCTAATACCAATATTTCTCAAATAGAAATTAAAAGTAAAGGAATGCCTCTAAATTTATTCTATAAAGGCAGTAGTACCAGACTAAAAGAAAAACAAGTAGAAACACATCAAGAAAATAAAATTGCATACTAATGACCTTGATGATCACAGATGCAAAGATTCCTGTAAATCCAATTTAACGATATATTAGAAATATCATACACCATGAATCAGTTGATTTTATTCTAGGGATGCAATGATGATTCAATATCCACAAATCAATAAACATGATGCATCACATAAATGGAATCAAAGAGAAAAATCATATGATCATTTCAAAAGATGAAGAAAAAGACCTGGATAAAATTCAGCACACTCTTATGATAAAAACCCTACAGATACTAGGTATAGTAGGCAATTACCTCAACATTATAAAGGCTATAAATAACAAACCCCAAATCAACATCATACCAAATGCAAAAAGTTTGAGCATTTCCTCTAGAATCAGTAATAATACTATCACCACTCCTGTCCAATATAGTACTTGAAATTTTAGCCAGATCAATTAGGCAAAAGAAACAAATACAGGGGAAAAATAGAAAAGAAGTGAAATGATTTCTGTTTGCAGATAAGATAATGCCATAATTTGAAGACCAAAAAGCGCAACCAGAAGACTTCTAGAACTGTCGAATAAATTCTCCAGAGTAGCAAAAAAAAAATCAATACAAAAAACCAATAGTTTTATATATACCAATAACGAATAAACTGTGAAATAGAGTAGAAAACATGTTCCATTCACAATAGCTTAAAAATAAATAAAATGCCTGGGAATAAACCTAACAAACAATTAATTATGTCTAAAAGGAAAAGTATAGAATGCTGAAAAAGAGAAGTAGAAGATGACTCTAGAAGATGGAAAGACATTTCATGTTCATGTACAGAAATAATTAATATTTTTAAATGGCCATGTTACCAAAAGTAATCTACAGTTTCAATGCAGTTACTATCAAAACAGCAATGAAATAAGGAAAATAATCCTAAAATTCATATGGAGAGACAAAACACCTAGAATAGCAAAAGTAATCCTGAGTAAGAAGGACAATATTAGCAATATCACAATACATAAATTTAAATTTTTCTGCAAAGCCAGAGTAACAAAAACAGCATGGTACTGACATAAGACAGACAAATAGATAAAAGGAACAGAACAGAAACACAGAAACAAGCTCCCCAACTAGTCATCTGATTCCTGCCCAAAACTTATGTTGGAGAAAAGGCAGCCTTTTTAATAAATTGTTCTGGGAAAACTGGATATCTATATGTAGAAAAATAAAACTAGATCTCTTTCATCCTGTAAAAAAAGTAAACTCTAAATAAGTCAAACACTTAGATATAAAACTGGAAACTTTGAAATTATGGCAGAAATAAAACATAGGGGAAACACTTCTACATATAAGTATAGGCAATGATTTCCTGAATTGGACTCCTATAGCTCAGGTACTCATAACAAAAATTGATAAATGAGATGATATCAAATTATAAAATTTCTCCACAGCAAAGGAAACTACAGAGTGAAGAGATAGCCTACAAAATTGGACAAAATCTTTACAGCTACTCTTCTGACAGAAGATTAATGTTCAGAATATATAAAGGACTCAATACCAGAAAAACAAACAAACAAAAGCCCATTCAATAAATGGGCAGATGACAAGTGGCCAATGATTACAAGAAAAATTATTTCACACCTTTAGGCATCAGGAAAATTCAAGTCAAAATTACCTTGAGCCAGGCATGGTGCACACGCTTGTAATCTCCGCGCTTGGGAGGTGGAGACAGGAGGACCGCATAGGTCTGAAGCCAGCCGCGCTAGCTTGAGAGACCCTGTTTCCAAATAAAAACGTATAAAAAATAGGTCTGGGAGTGTAACCCGGAGGTAGAAGTGTTTCCAGGAACTCCAGTACCACCACCAAAAAAAAAAAAAAAAAAAAAATTACCTTGCAATTCTATCTCACTCCAGTTAAAATGGCAATATTCAAGAACACAAATAACAACAAATGCCAGTAAAGATTCAGGGCAAAAGGAACTCTTTGATGCCATTGGTGGGAATGTAAATTGGTAAAGCCGCTATAAAAATTAGAATTGAGCTTCCTCAGAAAAATAAAAACGGAACTACCATATGATGCAGGTATACCACTCCCCAGTATTTATCCTGAAGAATTAAAGTCAGAATATTTTATAAATAATGACTATCTATGTTTATTACAGCACAATTCACAATAGTCAAGCTATGGAACCAGCCTAGGTATTTATCAAAGATGAGTGGAAAAGTCGGTTGTGGTACATATACACAATAGAATTGGATCCAGAAATAAAGAACTAAATTATGTAATTTGTAGAAAAAATTGATGGAAGTGCAGTGCATCATGTTAATTTTTTAAAAAGCTAGTCTCAGAAAGACAAGTATTGTATTTTTTCTCTCAGATGTAGAAGCTAGAGGAGAAAAATGCTGTATAAGTAGAATGAAAACCTTTAGGTTGAGGAGGGCTTTTAGAGGAGGTGGAGGAGAGGGTAAGGAAAGATATTAAGGAGTAAAATATATCAAATTATGTTATATACATGTAAAATATTACACAGTAAAATCTACTATTTGGTATAATTTATGTGAGTCAGTAAAATTTTAAAAAAGTAGTAAATTGAAGAAAAGTTAGATACGAAGTATACCACTGAGAAAGAAATCCATAGAAAAGGAAATATAGAATAGGAAAATAATTGGAAATCACTTATGTGACAACAAACTTGTATCCTGAATATTATAGCTCAACAAGGAAAAGACAACTCAAGTAAAATATGATCAAGAAATTTTACAATAATTTCTCTAATAAAGATATATAAATGGTCAATAAGGATACAAAAAGATGCCAATATCATTAGTCTTTATGGAAAAGCAAATCACTACCACAATGAATGACTACGCTAAGATTGCTATAATCATCCAGGTGTTGTGGTGTATGCTTGTAATCCCAGTACTTGGGAGGTTGAGACAGGAGGATCTAAGGTTTGTAGCCAGCTTCAGTTGACAGTGAGAACCCTCTGACAGTGAGAACCTATTTCAAAATAAAGAATAAAAAGTAGGGCTGGAGGTTAGCTTAGAGGTAGAATGGACCTGGATTCAATCTCATGTAACACCCACACACACACACACACACACACACACACACCGTTTGTGATCATGGTATCTATCTCCCCTGCCTGGCCAAACATGAGAAGGAGGGAGGGGGAGGGAATTGAATAAGGGGGTAATATGGTGATGTGTGCATATATGCCTCCACCATCTTGTACTCCATTAAGATGTATGACTATCATGTACCAATTAAAAATAAAAAAACTGCTATAATAAAGAAAGCAAACAAGAACAAGAAGAAATGAAGAAATACATATAAATCACTGGTGGGAATAAAAAATATTGCCCCTGCTTTGACAGTTTCTCAAAGTGTTAAATATAGAGTTAGTACATATTTCAGCAGATCCATTCCTAGATATATACCCAACAAAACCAAAAATATACATCCATAAAAACACATACACACAAATGATCATAGTAGTATTATTCACAATAGCAAAAAATGTAAAACAACCCAATTGTTCATCAATTAAATCATGAATAAGTAAATTTTAGTGTATCCACACAATAGAACATTACTTTGTAATAAGAAGTGAAGCCTCCTATACACACACAGTCACAGGAATAATCTCTGGAAACATGCCAAATGAAAGAATTCAGTCATGAAATATCATATCATGTGTGATGGCATTTCATGGAGAAGAAAGAATAGTAAAATGTATAGATTTATAGAAAGTAGGCTGCTGAGTGCTCAGGGCAAGGTTGGGTTAGATGAAGCATCTGGAACAATTGCTAATGAGGTATTTCAGAAATACTCTAAAATTGGGTTAAACTGATTGTATAACTCCATAACAATTCTAAAAGCCTTTTAGTTTGTTTTGACACAGAGGTCTTGCTATGTTGCCCAGGCTGGACAAGAACTTGTCATCTAACTTGACCCTTCCACCTCAGCTTCCCAAGTAGCTGGGCCTACAAGGTCATGTACCACACCAAGATTACTAAAACCCTTTTATTTATACAATTTAACTGAGCTGATAAAAATAGTATTCTGATTATCAATCATTCATTCTTTCAATAATAGGTTATTAAGTACCAATTGGCTATCACAAATTGTAAGAGAAATTATCACAGTTCATGTCTTCACAGAGCCTGGCATCTAGAGGGGGAGTCCAGAGAGAAATATCAGTTGATTATTGTGATAAATGCTGAAGAATGATAAAAAAATATGCTATGAGCAGCACTGAGGAAGCTGGCTTTCTGGGATGATGGAAATGCTCTGTCTGTGTTATTTACCACAGCAGCCATATGGGACTAATGTGACCTTGAAATGTGGCTAGTGCACCTGAGAAAATACATCTTTAACTCAATTTAATATATTTAAATTTGAATAGGCACATTGTAGATCCTAGCTAGCATATTTTACAGCACAGAATAGAACAGTGAGTGCTCTTTCCTCTGGGCAGTGGGGAAAGTCTTTCCTCAAACAGTGATACATGGGCAAACAGAGTGGCATTTTATTTTATTTTATTGCAGTATTGTGGATGGAACTCAGGGAATTTTACCTCTGAGCTACACCCCAGCCCCATTATATATTCTTTATTTCAAAACAGGGTCTCACTAAGTTGCAGAGGGCTTCACTAAGTAGCCGAGGCTGTCAGTGAACTGCAATCCTCTTGTCTCAGCCTCCCAGTTACTAGGATTACAAGCCTTCCCCTCCATGCCAGGCTCAGAGCAGCATTTAAATAGGGCAGAGCCCAGCCAAGCCTCCTGAGATGACATGCAGCAGTGTCTACTATCAGAGGAAAGGATAGAGTCTGGAGTTCAGAGCAGAGAGGGAGCCTGTAGGGAAGCTGACTAGAGAGGAGACTCAGGCTGTCAGCACTACATAGGACAGGGAGTGCCTGTTAGGAATAGTAACCTTCTTTGAAAACGTTAAGAGCTACTGGATTACTTTAAATCCAGGTGTGATAAATCATATTTGACTCAACCTTTCGAGTCCACTGTGTAGCTCATGGATTGAGGGTGTGCCTGGCAAGAGTGGAAATTGAAGACCAACAAGTGCTGTCATGGTACAGAAGAAGGCTGATCGCGGCTTGTTCTAGATGGTGGCAGAGAAAATGGAGAGAGAACACAGGACAGATCCAAAGTCCAGCTTCCACACTAGCAAAGCCTGCATAGAAAGGAGTCAATGTGAGCCGGGTGTGGTGGTGCACGCTTGTAATCCCAGCATTCAGGAGGTTGAGACTAGAAGGTTGTGGACAGTCTAAGCTATTTAGTGAGGCCCTCTGTAACTTAGTGAGACCCTGTTTCAAAATAAAGAATAAAAAATAGGGCAGGGGGTGTAGCTCAGAGGTCGAATGCCCTGGGTTTCCTCCCAAGACCCGCGAAAAAAGAAAGAAAGAAAGAAAGAAAGAAAGAAAGAAAGAAAGAAAGAAAGAAAGAAAGAAAGGAAGGAAGGAAGGAAGGAATCGATGTCTTGCTTCAATAGATGCATTTTACTGTTGCTCTAGATGTCTGGGGCAAACCCAGAAACTCAATGTACAGCCTCCTTAAAATCTTCTCATTTGAAAAGTATATGGTGTCTATAAAGTGAGGTGTCATTGGAAGCACACACTAAGAATTATGAAGCTATGTTTATAAATATAGGAGGATAGTAGGGAATTCTTTTTCCTTTTTGTTTAGTATGGGAAGAAACAATGGTCTTTTTGTTTGTGCTCTAGGAAAAAAATATAAAAAGACTTGAGGATTTTAGTCCTTAGCAAAACAAACCAACAAACAAAAAATACTTTAATTCAGTTAGAAACACAGAGCTCTGACATGGAAGTTAGCCAACTTTTCCAAGTAATGTGTGTCAAGGAGGAGGACTAAGCCCCCAAATGTCCTCTTAGAGATTCAAATTCAGGGGAACTTGCAGTGTATCTCAATACCAGTTATGGAGAAAAAACAGCTGTATGAAAGAAATTACCAGAAGAAATAAAGACATGGATGTCACAGCCTGGCCATGCCATTGAGATAGACCCTGGACTTCAGTTTCTGAAGTCTGAGTTGATTTTATGGGACTCACCAAACTCTCGAAGGGGAAGCCTGAGGAAGTTTTTTGATTAGTCAAATTGGCTTTAAATTTATGAAAGAATATTTTCTAACATTGTATAAAACTCTTTCAATTACCCATATGTGTTATCACCTGCCAATGCACTAGGACCACAGCATCCATAGCATCCTCTGAGACCCTTCAGTTTACCAGTTCTTGTCTAATTGCATTTTTATTTCTGTGCATTCACAACTCCTGCATGATCTGTGTATGCATTGGGGATGGCTAATCTGTGACAGAGATGTGAGACATCTGAACTCTATAGAAAAGCAAAGGCAAGTGACCAGGGGTTCTGTAAATAGAACATTGCGCTCAGCAGCACTAAACAGTTCTAAGCTGGTTTGGACTCCATCTTGACCTGATATTATTTTCCATTCAAGTTGCTGCTGATCATCCTCCTCCCCCTCCTCCTCCTCTTTCTCCTCCTCTGCCTCCTCCTCCTCCTCCTCCTCCTCCTCCTCCTCCTCCTCCCCCTCCTCCTCCTCTTTCTCCTCCTCCGCCTCCTCTCCTCCTCCTCCTTCCTCCTCCTCTGCGTCCTCTCCTCCTCTCCTCCTCCTCCTCCTCCTCCTCCTCCTCCTCCTCCTCCTCCTCCTTCTTCGAAGGGATGTATAGAGATACATTCGAACTTTGAGTTATACCACAAGCCCTTTGTATTTTGCATTTTGAAACAGGGTTTTTCTTTTTTTTTTTTTTTTGGACTGGCCAGAAGACCTCTTTTTATTTATTTATTTTTATATATAAATTTCTTATTGGTGCATTGTATTTATACATCATAATGGGGTAAAAAGACTTGTGTAGACTTAAATGCAGACATCCCCCAGCCAGCCCTCACCCAGTCCCCACCTCACTTCCTCCCCTTCCCTCCCACCCATGCTTGGTTTAGTGGTTGACTTCGATATGAATAAGTACATCATGTGCTTTAAAGAGTTTCCTTCTCCCTCCTCCCATCCCCACAGTTAGGTTGCCTTATTTGTTCCTCTATAGGATCTCCTTTTCCACCTGGAGCTTCTCCTATGACCCCTTTCACCCTAGTTTTCACATATTAGGGAAAGCATCCTATTCCTTACTTTTTGCTACTGACTAATCTCATTTAGCATAATGTCCTCAAGATCCATCCATTTCCCTGAAAATACCGTAATTTTATTTTTTATGGCTGAGTAAAATTCCATTGTGTACATATCCCACAGTTTTGTAATCCATTCATCTATTGATGGACATCTTGGCTGGTTCCATAGTTTGGCTATGGTGAATTGTACAGCTATGAACATAGACACACATGCATTAGTTTGGTAGTTGGATTTACTTTATTTTGGGTAGATACCCAGAAGTGGTATTGCTGGATCGAATGGTAGATTTGTTCTCATTCTTCTAAGAATATTCCATAGTGTTTTCCAAAGTGGTTGCACTAATTTGCAATCCCACCAACAATGTTTTAGAATTCCCACTTCTCCACATCCTTGCCAGCATCTGTCGTTGTTTGTGTTTTGAATGATTGACATTCTAGTTGGAGTTAGGTGAAATCTCAGGGTAGTTTTGATTTGCATCTCTCTGATTGCCAGTGATGTTGAACATTTTTTCATGCATTTATTGGCCATTTGAATTTCTTCTTTTGTGAAGTGTCTATTTAGTTCATTTGCCCATTTTGTTATTGGATGCTTTGTTTTCTTAGTGTTGAGTTTTTTTTAGTTCTCTGTATATTCTAGATATTAGTCCTCTATCGGTGGTGTAGGTGGCAAAAATCTTGTCCCATTCTGTTGGCTCTCGATTGAGGTTTTTGATAGTTTCCTTTGCTGAACAGAAGCTCTTCAGTTTCATGCAATCCCATGTATTGATTATCCTTTTAATTTGTTGTGCCTTTGGGGTCTTGTTGAGGAAATGTTTGTCTGTACCTATGTGTTATAGTGTTGGACCTATGCCCTCTTCAAGGAGCTTCAAGGTCTCTGGTTTAATTTCCAAGTCTTTGATCCATCTACAGTGTTTTAGAATTCCCACTTCTCCACATCCTCGCCAGCATCTGTTGTTGTTTGTGTTTTGAATGATTGACATTCTAGTTGGAGTTAGGTGAAATCTCAGGGTAGTTTTGATTTGCATCTCTCTGATTGCCAGTGATGTTGAGCATTTTTTATGCATTTATTGACCATTTGAATTTCTTCTTTTATGAAGTGTCTATTTAGTTCTCTTGCACATTTTTTATTGGATTTTTTTTTAGTGCTGAGCTTCTTGAGTTTCTTGAGTTCTCTGTGTATTCTAGATATTAGTCCTCTATTGGGGGGGTAGGTGGCAAAAATCTTTTCCCATTCTGTTGGCTCTCAATTGAGGTTCTTGACAGTTTCCTTTGTTGAACAGAAGCTCCTCAATTTTATGCAATCCCACGTATTGATTCGGCTTTTGGTTTGTTTCTGAGATGATAGTCTTGGTAAGCTTCTGAGATTTTTCTATGTCTAGCCTTGAACATGTCTCAGCCTCCGAAGTGCCTGACATCCAAGCTTTATTTTAATGGATTTCCATAGTGAAAGTCCATCTACAAAAGTTACCACAGCTTACTATTTCTATAGCAATTCTGAAATTACCAAATATGATCAGTTTTTGGTGGAGGGGGCAGAATTCTTGGAGGTAAAGTGGAGTCAAAGTAACTTCCTAGAAAAAATCATAAACATCCTATTCATATATCTATCTGCTGCTCTCTCTCTACCCTGAAAATATAATTTTGCTCCTTTTGCTTATTGGGGTTGAGGGCATGCATTGAGAGTGAGACTCCTGGTTCCTTCTTCACTAACCATTGAGTAAAATTTTGTCACCCTGTCCTGTGGTCCTCCCATGTGATCATTTGCTCTTCTCTTGGGGAAAAAAGCCTCCATGATTCTGAGAAATTACCATAACAACATGAGCTGTGCTTCTTTGAATAAAGCCCTAGAAAGTCTTCATACCAAACAAAGATTTCTCAACTGCGGTACTACTGATGTGGGCACCAGATAATTCTTTGCTGTGCAGGTTTTCCTGTATGTTGTAAGAAATTTAGTGACATCCTGGATGTCTACCTACTAGATGCCAGTGGCATCGCCCAGTGATGGCAATAAAAACTCTCTCCAGATATGATCAAATGTCCCTTTGTCGATAAGCACTGCCCTAGATATTGTTGCTTTCTCAAAGAGAGCAGAGGCTAAACAAACATGAGCTTCTAGAGGTTTTCAGGCCAGCACAGGCTGGTTGAGTTATTTTGATGGAGGAAAAATAAGGGTTTGGAATACAAAAGACACAAAAGTAACTAATTTTAAAATAATGTGCAAAGTATTAAAACAGCATAAGCAGTCCTCCCTAGACTCACAGAGCCAGAAGTAATTGATTCTGCCTTGGGGGAGAGAGAGGCATAGATCAGCTTAGCAGGGGATAAACAATGTGATTTGAACCAAGAAAGCTGAGTGAGCAGGGAAGGGAGTGGCATATTGGCTGGAGGAAGGAAGGTGAACTAAGGTGTGGAGTTGTACAGTCTGCAGGCAGGAAAGTGTAAGAGAACTGAATAAGAAAAGGAATGGCAAGTAAGAAAGCTGAGAAGCCCCATTATTTACACTTTATTTTAATTATTCCTGATACATAGCCTGAAGTTTGTTTTAACCTTTATTTATGTAATTTTTCCTAGCTTTTTAGTGAATGGGAAAATATCAAAACTAGAAGAGATGCTTAAAGTCTAGTTTACAAAATCAAGAAGAAGCAGATCAACATAAGGGGATTTTGCTCTTTGAATTTCTGCCCAGAGCAGAAAGGATTTTTCTACTTTCTTTTTCTCTTCATGATACCCTGAGAAATTTAAAATCCTCTTGAATAAAGGTGAGTGCCTAGGAAAAAGTAATCTTAATTGGCTTTTCTCCAATCTGTATTGGTGACTAGTGGCTAGGGGTATGAGTGTTTCTCATACATTCAAATCTGATATTTTTCAGATTTCTTATTATCAATAATATTTGGTGAATATATACTAAATACATGACAATATATTATGTATTGTGAAATACAAAACAGAACAATACCTGGATCTTGCTTTTGGAAAACCACAATTTTTAGCCAGGCAGGCATGGTTGCACACGTTTGTAATCCCCGATCTTGGGAAGCAGAGACAAGGATTGCTCAGGTTTGAAGCCAGCTCGCTGGCTTAAGAGACCCTGTTTCCACATAAAAAAGTATAAAATAGGTCTGGAAGTGTAGCCCATGGGAGTGTAGCCCGGAGGTACAAGGGCTTCTAGGAACCCCAGTACCACCAAAAAAAAAAAAAAAGAAAAGAAAGAAAGAAAACCACAGTGTTTGATATATGAATAATAATGCTGTACATGATATAATTATGGCCATTTTCTATCAGAAAATGTGTCAGAATATATCCAGTTATATTTATGAAAAGAAAAGAGGTGATGGGGAGCCAGGATTAAGGCCAGATACCTTGAAATGCAAGACAGCCTAGATCCAATCCTGGCTTCTCCACTTATTATTATGCAACATGGGACTTGTTGCTTAGACTTGCCAAGCCTCAGTATTCACATTTACAAAGTGAAGAGTTTAATATGATTTATCTCATGGGACTATAGTCAGAATAAATTGGTACAAGGCATATAAAGTGATTAAAATAATACTGTCTTGTTAATAGACCTTCAATATCTAGGACGATAGCTGTAATTGGAGTTACCACTTGGTTAAATTCATGATAATCCATGGACATTCTTCAAAATTCATCTGTCTTCTGCACAAATCTAGTAGAAGAGTTACATGAAAATATGGTAGAAATAATCACTTTTACATTTTAAAAATCTTTCATGGTGGCCCTAATCTCTTCAGTCTCTCCAGGGATGCAATATTGGTTTTGATTTACTATTTTCCTAGGTAGATGAATCTCCAGTGACTTTACCATTTCCCACCATACTACCCTTCACTTTTTAGGTAAGAGAACCAAAGTGATGATTCTGCCAATTGCTAAATATGTTTATTTGAATGATGCATTGTGGAACTTAGAAAATAACCAAAGAATGGGTTTTGGAACCTCCTAGGCCTTCTGTAAGATGGTCCTGAATTAAAACTTCCTTGTTCATCTCACCTCTATCAGCAGCTACTCTGTCTGGAGGACCATACTGATATTTTGGGTCTCTTGGAATTAGTTCAAAGCCAGTGTCCAGTAGTCCTAGAAAATTCAACTGTTCTCATTTTCAAAATGCACAGTTATCCTGGCAAGAGGCTGTAGGTCCTTTAGGAGAATGCTAGTAGAAAGATAACAGTTACCATGTCCTGTGTTACTTCTTCCAGGCAACCAAACCTCTTTCTCATTCATAGGGCTCTGGAGCTGAGAACTGGCTCAAGTCTTAGGCTTGATTGAGGACCATAGCTCTGTTTCTATAATTAAAATTAGACTAATGCATACATGACCTGGACATTTTATGTGAATGCAGTTCAGGTAAGAGTTTAATAGTAGAGTTAGGCTAGGTAATTGTGTCTAACAATTTAGAGTACTATCGCATCTACACTTTTATTTTTTTTTTATAAATGACTGCTGTAGTGTAGTTGATAATGCCTTTGACATTATTAATAGTCATTTTGATATGCTATTTACTATTTTAATTTAAACATTATGAAATACCTATGAAATGACAAGAATTATACTCTCATGTGGCTGTGAAGAGAAATAAGACATAGTATTTTCCTTAAAGAAAGTATAGAGGGGAATATGGACAAATGAACTAACATTCACCTTATAATGTGGCAGTTTTGTAGCTTACAGAATGGCATCAAAATCAGAGAAAACAGTCAAAAGTTGTCCCCAAATTTAGAAGTAATTGAGTATGAGGAAGAGGGAGGGGACAGCATACTTGAAAAAGGAAATTTAGATATTGCTTTTGTAAATATTAGCATGTGCAAAGACACAAGAGTATGAAACAGTGTGATATAGCTGGTGAACCACATGCAGTTCAGAAGTTTAGAAATTCTATGGTAGCCGGGTGTGGTGGCACATGCTTATAATCCCAGCATTCAGGAGGCTGAGACAGGAGGATTGCAGGTTTGCAGACAGCCTCAGCTACTTAGTGAGGCCTTTTGCAACTCAGTAAAACCTGATTCAAAATAGAGAATAAAAAAATAGGGCTGGGGTTGTAGCTCAGAGGTAGAATGCCCCTGGGTTCCATTCCCAGTACCACAAAAAAATAAAAAAAAAGAAATTTTATGGAAGTCAGGCATGGTGGCACATGCTTGTAATCCTGGTACTTGTGAGGCTGAAACAGGAGGATCAGAGTCTCGAAGCCAGCCTCAGCAACTTAGTGAGACTCTAGGCAACTTAATGAGACCCTGTTTTCAAATAAGAAAAATATAATATAGGTCTGTGAGAATATTCCCAAGGTAGAAGGTCCCTGGGTTCCATATTTAGTACCACAAAAACAAACAAACAAACAACAACTATGAGAAGGTAGTTAGAGATGAAGCTACAGATCAGGGTATGGTCCAAGTCATAAAACACAGAAACTTTGAAGTCAAAAGTGCATTCTTCATTTTGAGAGTTATGAAAAAACTACTGATCAATAGTTATCTTGGAAACAACATAATCATTTTTATGTTAAAATAGTCACTTCAGAAGCAGCATGGATAATGGGGAAGGAAAGCAGGAGGTCAATTTATTTCACAATTCCTTAACATTTAATTACTAAATCAATGAGATTTAGAAGGGAAGATTTTGGATGCAAAATAATGAAGTAGAATTAGATATAGATGGTGCATGTGCAGTAGAAGTCTAGAAGATTCTGCATATTTGAAGATGGAGATGTAGATATAAACTCTGTCCTAGATGAAGAGTAAAAGAAACTGGTTTTGGAGGAACGATCTTGAGGTCCACTGTGCATGTTGATTTAGCAGGTTATCTGCTTGTGAGGTACAGCATGGATTTAGTTTGTTTGGTGCGAGACTTTCATATGAGTAGTGTGGGAAGGTCATCTTTCTCATTTTTGTTTCTACTAAGGGGAACTGGCCTCTCTTTGTTTAGTTTTGCTTATGAACAAAGAGTCATTTTAGGAGAATGGGCCTAACTGTGCCTATTGAGTCTGATTAGAATACCAAAGAGTCATGGGCCAGTTACCCTCAAGTCTGTTCTTGAGCTTCCACAAATGAAAAATACACTGGGAGGAATACATCAGGGTCTCAAAGGGAGCTTAGGAGGGGAGGGTCAGGGCCAAGAGAATGACTCTCTTTTCAGGGTTCAAAAAACATCCTGAGTTCGTTGGCAAGGGCTGGTACTGGCATGGCTGGCAAGCTTGGAAAATTATTTCTTAGCATGTGAGTATGGAATTATATAGCTGAAAACTTGAAATTTGAGAATAGGAGGGCACTTAAGCTTATAAAAAGCACTCATGAGTAGTGAACAAGTGTCCAGAATAATGGACAAGACCAGTGTTTGAATGTGACCTTCGTGGTCATAATGAAATAACACAGTTAGTGGGGCAACAGGGTTTTACAACTCTCCTGTTACTTCTGGAGTTTGAGAAGAAAACTTAGATTTTCTTGGACTAGGTAAATGCCTGAGATTTTTTTTTTTGACAATTTGTATCTGTAAACAGAGACACACTTGTCCAAATTTGTGAAAATTCAAATAATTCGTTCAAAGAATGAAGAAATGTGGATTCATTTCTATTCTCAGTTGATACAGTGGGTCAGGTGGGTTATTTTAAGTTTGTAGTATCTGTAAAGTGTTAGGTCGGAGCAGGGACATTGGCAGCCCCACCTCTGGAAGTTCCAACTGGCTGGTGTATATAATTGCAGACACAGGTGTGCCACCTGTCCAGTTGGTCGATGCATGTAACCACATACAAATATGTCACACAGTTCCTGACACAAGTGAAACCCAGTTCTGAGAACTTCAACAAGGACCACTGCTCAAAGAAACAACAACCTATTTTCCCAGAAAGCCCCCAACTCCCCATTCTTCTCCTGCCCTCAGAAAACAGTCCCATAAAATGTTTCAACCTGCCAACCCCAGATGTGTGCTTCACTGGCCCCATCTTTGGACAGGTTAACCTCACCCAGAAGCGCAGAATACAGCACCCCCTTGCTTTTACTTATTCTTTTCACTTCTTTCTTTGTGTCAAAACTTAACCTAAAGTAGTCAAGTAAATATGTTAAACACAGATTTAAAAGTCATCTGTTTAAAAATGTCAATTTTATATATGTCTTTGAATGAAGCTCCTAAGATAGAACTTGTGAGATGAACTGGATCCCAGGATGTAGAAACCACTAGCTTTTGAAAAATAGAAAACTAGGGCTTCATAATGGAATATCCAGTATGGTATGACAAAGAACAGGATCATTGAACTCATAAAATCCAACAAAAGATTTCTCAAGAGATGTACAGTCAACATTTAAATATCATAGAAAATCTCAATGTGCCTGAAATAAAAGAAGATACAAGATTTCTTAACAGATAGTTTATCTCTGTGTCTTTTGGTTATGTGAGTCAGTTAATAATTTATGTTGTTTATATCCATTTGGGGTGGGTTTATGGTTCATTTGAATACAAAAGAGCCCTAAATAATACTGATATTATTTTCATATAGATTTTGATATCTCTGGATGTAATGTCATTATCTCAGGAGGCAATGGCATATTTAGATGCACTGGGTCTAGGAAACTAGATGCCTGTTGAAAAATGGAAGAGAAAAGATGTACTTGCTGGAATAATTTATGACATATACTAATATGGGCCACTGGTACTAACACAAGACATAGTTTCCAGAGCTATCCTAATCACTATGGAGACCTTCTAAATGTAAATATTTGAGAGTTTTACATAGAAATGCATTGTGCTTTACTATTTATGCCTGAGACTGGGTGATTTATAAAGGAAAATGGTTTAATTTTGCTCATGTTCTAGAGGGTGGAACGTTTAAGAGCAGGTGGTTGCATCTAATGAGGGCCACACACTAACTTATAGCATTGGCAGAAGTGAGGGGAGGACAGAAGAGGTGAGGAAACAGGAGGGGTGGAGGACTTGGCTCATCACACCTTCTCTTGCATAGCGAATCCAGGAGAGAGTAACTCATTCAGTACTGTGAGAAAAGCACTAATACATTCTTAAAAGCTCTACCCCCATTGCAAGAACACCTGCCCCTAGGCCCCACCTTTCAATACCGCCATGTAGAAGAATCAAGGTTTAACACACATTTTGGTGGTAAGAAACATTGCCAATGAATATTTCTTCATGGACTCTAAGACTATAAACCTAAGGCCAGATTAGATGAAACTATAAATGTTTTTCTTTCCAAATTTCTGTCTCCTCTATAGAGGAATACTTTTTTGCTTCTGTACACTGGGCAAAATGGTTGGGTGGAATCTTATTGAGGCTTCAAATGGTTCTCACGGTATTCTGTACCTTCTGACAAAATTTTAAATAATCACAATCTTCAAAATGCTAATATAAACCTCTCAGCTCCTTCTGATCCGTTGGAAGCTGTGTGCAAATGTTATGCTAACATGCTCTGTTACAGCTGAGAAAATACATCAAATTTGCTAGTGAGCCACTTTATTGACAGAGCTCTGGGAATTCGACCCGATGAGTCTCTGAAGTTAGAAAGCAGAGCAAAGCTTGTGGTAGAAAAATAAAATTTTTTTTGACTGTGGTCTTCACGTTTAATTATAATGTCCTAAAAGTTACAATTCTATTCTGCCATCTCACCAGGTGTTTAAAAAAAATGGGATTGCCGCATCTTGCTCCTAAAGAGCATGTCTGCATCCAAACATAATATGTCTCTACCTCCTGTGAAACCACCTAGTAATTCAAAGGCATATTTCATCTGAGTTGTCTAGACTGTCATTGCCATCGGAAAATTAAAAATAAAAAATGCTCAGTTCAGACTGTGCTGTGTAGCGAAGGGATGAGGATCCACAGAGAGACCATAACTTTAAAAGTACAGGCCACCATTCTGCTCAGAAAACAAAACAAGCCCCAGAGTGTTTGCTGTGACTTTACAAAGGAGCTTTTAAAGATTTAGAGTTAAAATAAAACACCTCTTCTAGAAATGGAGGTGTGGGACCCATAACCAGTGTTTACATCGTCTATCTTGCTTCCAGGGAGAGCTGTTTGGCAGGCAAGGTCACATGAAATCCCGCTGGAATCAACTCCTTGGTTTGTCCAAATTGTTTGGTTGTAATAGGATTTCGGGACAATTATTGCACTGCTAGAAATCACATTTGAAAACTATTGGGGCTGGAGATGAAATAGAGCTTATCAAGTCTCTCTGTAGTTAAATCAGTGGGAGAAGAATCTTGAGCTTTATCCATTTTGGAAAATGATATGCCCAGCCAACCTGGGACCAACTCCAGCTTTGAAATTAAAGGGGCCTGGGCTCATATTTTACCTCTGCCAGTTCCTAACAGGTTATTTAAACTCTCTGGATCTTGATTCTAACATTGGGTAAAATGGTGATAGCTATCTCAGAATATAGTGATAATAGTTAAGTTAGATCACATATTTAAAGCCCATATTCCTGATAACACATACATAGCAAATGCACCTAAATTGTAGTTATGGAGTATAGGCATGGCAGCTAGCATAGTTCTTTAAAGATACTTTTCTATTTTATAGCTGCCTGATTATTAAAAGGGAGAAGATGCTAACTTCAAAAAATTTTGAATGCAGGATTTGGGGAAGATTTTGCTTAGGAAGCAGAGATGAGGGAGAAGAAGTTTGAAAATCAGGATGGGGCTGTAGCTCAGGGATAGGATGCTTGCCTGGCATATGTGAGGCCCTGAGTTCGGTCCTGGGCATCTTTAAAAAATAAGATAGCTGGGCATGGTGGTGCACACTTGTAATCCCCGTGCTTGTGAGGCGGAGACAGGAGGATTGTACAGGTTTGAAGCTGCTGTGCTGGCTTAAGGGTACCTGTTTCCAAATTTTAAAAAAGTATAAAATAGGTCTGGGAGTGTAGCCCTGAGGTAGAAGAAGTGTTTCCAGGAATCCTATACCACCAAATAATAATAATAACAATAATAATAATAATAATAATAATTTGCTTCTAATTTTGATTTAATATGGAAATTAGGACAATATTTTCATTTCATTCAACTCTATTCAAACAACATTTATGGGATTAACTATTTGTCAGGGTCTATGTTGGTTTTAGGGATAGAGAAATTAACAAGCTAAAAAACATTTTTTTGGCCCTGTAGAACTTGCTGTTTATCATGGGACATGGATGTTAACCAAGTAATTACACACACAATTATTCACAATTGTAATAGATTCCATCAAAGAAAAATGCAGTGTGCTTGAGAGTTTATAACGACAACAACAACAACAACAACAACAACAACAACAACAAAATCTGACCCAAAGCATAGCCCTCTACTCCCTAAGGATTTATTTCAAAGAGATACGTAAAATTTGAAGTGTTTAGGTTGGGCTCTTGGGAGGCGGAGACAGGAGGATCACGCAGGTTTGAAGCCAGGCTCGCTGGCTTAAGAGACCCTGCTTCCAAATTTAAAAAAAAAAAATGTATAATAGGTCTGGGAGTGTAGCCCAGAAGTAGAAGGGTTTCCAGGAACCCCAGTATCACCAAAAAAATGTGAAGTGTTTGCCACAATATGCTTTCCAACACCATGTTGTTCTCTCCCTACTTGAGAGGACTGGCTCTTTATCATCCTTTGTCAACGACTATGAATAATTTTGTTTTCTTAAAAATTAATAAAAGTTCTGAGTTCAGTTTGGTGATGCTTGCTTATAAACCCAGTACTGTAGGAGCTGAAACAGAGGATTGCAAGTTCAAGGCCAGACTCAGAAACTTAGCAAGATTCTCAGCAACTTAGCAAGACTCTACTCCAAAATAGAAACTAAAATGGGCTGGGGCTATAGCTTGATGGTAGAATGCCCCTGGGTTCAATATCCAGTACCCCCCCCACGTTAATAGCTACAAAGGTAGCTATTAATATTTGGATACATTAAAAGAGTAGATGATGAAAAGAGCAGGAGAAGGAAAAGAAAGTCATGATTTGCCACCTTCCTTATTGATACTGCCCACAGAGGAGCATCTTTTATATTTACTCCAACTCAGAGCACTGATCTCTATTGAAAAAGCCACATCTTCATACCCTCTCCCAAGGAAGAGGAGTTCAACCCAATTATCCCTTTGTCAACACTCTGACTCATTCCATTTAACTTCCACCTGGTAGACAAGCCTAGAGATCCGTTATCAGGGCACTAAGCATGATGAAACTTTTTCTATATCTGCCAAACTGAAACTGATTTAGAAAACTATTCTCTCTAGTGTTAGTAAACCAAGAAGAGGATGAGGATAGTAAAAAGATACCAGGGAAGAAGACACTGCTATTTGGGAGTTTGAGCTAGGTAATTACTACATAATACCACATTTCTTCCCATATCAAATCATTGCTGGTAATTTTTTTTTTATCAAGGAAAAATGAATCCTAGAGCATTATTGGAAAGACCCTTGATATTCCTATCAATTATAACTTTTTGGCAAATGATGGAAAACAATTCCTATTGACTTAAGACCAATAAAGCAATTCATTGAGTGAATCAAGTTTTAAAAATAAACACAAATAAGCTGGAGGCCCTATCTCGTAATATGCAACCAGATCAGGGGAACAGTGTTTAGTTTCTCCCCATCTCTTATCTATACAGTGAAACTATTGAAGATACTATAGACTCACTTTATCAACATGCATCCTTTCTTCTGGAATATTTTCCATATTTCAGAAAATATAAAAATCCAAACATGATTCCAGCTTTTCTTGTGGCTGTGGGTAGATCCAGTTTAAGTTGTGCCAATTCACAGTATTTCCATGAGACCTAGAGTTAAGACTGGATAAGGAGGGAGAGGACAGGGTTATCACGTTAGCATCCATTTCTCTGAAGCAATACAAGTCATCAGTATTCACTCCCCAGGACCATGATTTTCCTAGTGGAGGAGGCGGCTTTCCTGATCATGTATATGAAGTCTGGCTTTGTGTTAAGCAGCCTCTCAATTTAGCCCTTGCCCAATTTGGTAATGCAGCTCTCACAACTATGGCAAGAGGCATTGTGGTTCTGAATTTTTCTTGGAAGTGTAGCCTAGATCTCACTCTAATTTTCATTGATTTTCTATCTGCCTTACCCTTGGTGGATGTTAATGGAAATTCCCTCTGTTTAAGCCAGTCTCAGTTGTTTCTGTTATCTGCCAATGACACTTGAGTAATATAACTTCATTCTTAGTTAATATTTAAGGAAAAGAGAGAGGCCACAAGCACCAGGCCACTTTTCCCAAACTACACAGGAAAAAGGGAAATACTTACCTGACTCTCACCTTTTTCTCTCTCAAAAGTTTCCAATGCATTTTAAAATTTAAACGAATTTCCTCTTACTGGGTCATGTGCCCATATTTAAATAAGTCACTGGTGATATAGGAAAATATTATTACATTTTATCAATACATTCATCCTTGGAGATAGGGGATGAGAAGGTTGAAGGCTTAGAAATCAGTGTCCATTGAAGGCACACCGTAAGCCAACACAGGCCAGCACCAACTCTGGCATCTATTTCCAATCCACATGAGTTAACAGAGTGTGAAGTTAAATGATTACAAATTGACACATAATACTGGAGTGTAGTCCTTTAAAACAATACAGTCTTCTGAAAACTTGTTCCTTCAGCATTCTCCACTTATCTCTATGAAATAATTTTCCAAACAACACCTCAATTATTCATGTTTTATTTGGATCAAATTTTTTTTATCATTTTTGAGACCATTTATGCAATGAGAAACAGCTAAGTATTGTACATAGTCTTTATTAATTTCATTTACATTAATCTTCAATATAATCTTGTGGAAAGTTATTTAGGATTTTATTGATTCTCAGAGAGAAGAATTCAGGGAAAATAAGGTACCTTATTATATAAATATCAGTGACAATGACAAAGGTTTAGCTTAAGACACTTAGAAACTAAATATCCTACTATATAAAATTGGTTAGTTACAGTTTATATTTTGTTATTTATGGAAGACCATATTGAAATCTCCAGCATCATTTAAAACAATAACATAAAACTGTAGATTATGTAGTAGTCAGATGTTCTGTTTTAAAAACAAAAAATAAAAAAAGGCTGGGTGAAATTTGGAGGTAAAATGGCTCTAAGTTTGATCATTGGTACAACAAAACAAAAGGGAAGAATAAAACACTGTGTTTTAGCTTCATATACTTTTTTCTCATGTTTCTTTTAGTTGTGTTATGAATTTTTGTTTTATTTTGTACTTATCCTTAGTTGGCAAAATGAAAGATAGTTACCTTGATTTTTAAATAAAACATTTAAAAACATTTATTAGTTTCTGAAATCTAAAATTGCAAAACCTCCTGAAGTAGGAAAAATTAAAGTTTACTGTCTTGTGTAAGAGAAAACCTTGGAAAGGGACCATATAACAATGGCCCTGAGACCTATTGGTGTTTCTTCATTAAAAATCCCATCACCTTGGGAAAATTGATTCTTTCTCTGCTTTAGTTTTTTTTCCTTTTGAAAACTAGAGAATTAAACTTAATAACACCTATATTCTCTTCCTGATCTAATATCCTAGACCTTCTAAATAAGTTTCTGATCATTTTTAATATACTTTTTAGAAGAAATATGATAAATCTATTGGACATTATGGAGTTTTTGCTTTTATTGTGCATTATAGTCTTACATCATAGAATAAATCATGTTGACAGTAGCATACATACACACAGTACTTGGTTTCCTTCCTCCCAATACCAAGTACCCAGATTGATAATGGTATATTCATACATAGTCAATGGTAGTATTTCCATTAATGAACCTCAGTCGTCCTCCTCCCCTACCTTTCCTCTCTGGCTCCACTGAGGTTTCCCTTCCATTATCTGGAGTCTCTCTTGTATCCCAAATACTCCCTAGCTCAATCATATTAGAGAAAACATATGTCCCTTCACTTTCTGTGCTTGGCTAATCTCACTTAACATGTCCTCCAGGTCCTTCTATCTTCTTGCAAATGACATAATTTTGTCCTTCTTTATTGTTGAGTAGAATTCTATTGTGTGTATTTTCCATAATTTTGTAATCCATTTATCTGTTGATGGGCATATAGGTTGGTTCCATAGTTTTGCTTTTGTGAATTGTGCTGTTATGAATGTGGACATGTAGAATCTTATAGAAATCTGTAGAAGAAATGTCTTCAATCCTATTTAATGAAACTAAGCATCTAACAATATTTGTTAGTCACTAAATATTTTTTCCAGGAAAATAAAAACGTGAAATAATTTTTATTGTTCTTTTACAAGAAAAGATGCCAGGGGTGTTCTACCTCAGAAATACATCCTCCAACTCTTTTCATTTTTTATTTTGAAACAGGGTTCCACTAAGTTACTGAGGGTCTCAATAAGTTATGCAGGCTGGCCTATAACCTGCAACCCTTTTATCTCACACTCCAAACTACTGAGATTATAGGCATGCACAACCACACTCAGCTTATATTGTAAAATATTTAGGTGGTTATTAGGTGCCAGATACTTTCTTCTGTGTGTGTGTGTGTGTGTGTGTGTGTGTGTGTGTGTGTGTGTGTGTGTATGTGTGTGTACTTAATTATCTACAACAACTGAACAAGAAGTATTATATCTCTTAATTATGTAAAATTAAAAAATAAGAACTTGCTATATAGAGAAATTAGACAAAATTCTCAGGATCAAGCTGGAATTAGAACCTGGCTACTCTTCTCAGCCAGATACAATACTGTCTGAAAGTATTACTGGGTATTAGGTGTATCTCCTTATAATTTCTATTGTTTCAGAGTGAATTTCAGCCAAAGGGGAAGGACCATGGCTGATGTTTCCCATTAGTCACATGTTCCCTCCCCAGGTACCCATACACTTAAGGTGAGTCCTCACCTCTGATAATAGCTGTGTAAAATCAAAGAACCATTAGATTGTCTTCTGAGACCTCAGGAGAAACCAACCCTGTCTACACCTTGATCTAGCACTTGCAGCCTCATGCCTCTGGGCAAGATGAGGGAATGAGATATCTTCCATTTTATTAAGCTGAACCCCATTTGTCCTCTGAGAAAGTAATAAAAAATGCCCCTGTGGGAGGTTAGTGATATTTTCCTCCACTCTATAATGCAGTACTTTTTGCTGAAACCAATGTTATTACCAGAATTGCTCACTCACAGAGTTTTCATAAATTAGAGTAAAAAGTGTTTCATGTTATATTTAAGCTGATGGATCCCTTCAGGTAACACTGGCTGGAGTTCTGAGCCCTGCATAGGCTGCATCGACGCTTGGGTCACCTGTGCTGAACTTCAAATTGGCAGCCTCCTGCTGAGTCATCACTTCTACATCATGAGCAAGGTGCAGGGTAACCAGTTAATAAGAAAATGAATACTCCTGCATTCTATTTTAACAACAAGGAATGACATGGACAGGGTGGTATATATTCATGTCATGTAATCCCAGAACTTGGGAGGCTGAGAGAGGAGGATCTCAGGTTTGTGGCCAGCTGTGTCAGGTTTGTGTCAGCAACTTAGTGAGTCCCTCAGCAACATAGTGAGACCCTGTTTCCAAATAAAAATATAAAAATAGGGCTGGGAATGTATCTTAGGGGTAAAATACCTCTGGGTTCTATCCCCAGTACCACATGCACACAAACAAACAAACAAACAAACAAACAAACAAACAAACAAGAGAAACAAAAAGAAAATTTATGAGAAAAAGAGTTAATCATTGACATAAAATTACAGCATGTTATAAAACAGTAATAATATATGCCTCCAGTTGCATTAAATAAATAGGATACATATAGATATATAAAAGTGGGACAATATGAATGAAAGTTTTAATAGTTAAACTTTAATATACTATATCTTTGAGATACAATACGATTATTGATTTCAATAATCTTTTTAATTTTTTCCTAATTCTCAAATTTTATTTTTATTTTTATTTTTTTAAAATTTTTTATTGGTGCATTATATTCATACAATTTATTGGGGTAAAAAACTTGTATGTACAAACATTTACTCATCGCTGATTTAACCCCTACCCAAATCCCACCCCATTCCCTCCCCGTCCCTCCCTCCCTTGCTTGGCTTAGTGATTGACTTCGATATGTTTGAGTACATTGTGAGCTTTAGATTTTCCTCTTCCCCCCTCATTTCTCCTCCTTTAGGTTGACTTGTTTGCTCCTCTTTTCTCCCTAACTCTCACATATTAGGGAAAGCATCTGATTTCTTATTTTTTGTGCCTGACTAATCTCACTTAGCATAATGTCCTCCAGTTCCATCCATTTCCCTGAAAATGATGTAATTGAGTTTTTTTTTTTTTGATGGCTGAGTAGAATTCCATTGTGTACATAACCCACAGTTTTGTAATCTATTCATCTGTTGATGGACATCTTGGCTGGTTCCATAGTTTGGCTATGGTGAAATGTGCAGCTATGAACATAGATACACATGCATTAGTTTGGTAGTTTGGTTTCTTTTCTTTTGGGTAGATACCCAACAGTGGTATTGCTGGATCAAATGGTAGATTTGTTCCCATTCTTCTGAGGATTCTCCATACTGTTTTCCAAAGTGGTTGCACTAATTTGCAATCCCACCAACAACGTTTTAGAACTCCCACTTCTCCACATCCTTGCCAGCATCTGTTGTTGTTTGTGTTTTGAATGATGGCCATTCTAGTTGGAGTTAGGTGAAATCTCAGGGTAGTTTTGATTTGCATCTCTCTGATTGCCAGTGATGTTGAGCATTTTTTCATGCATTTATTGGCCATTTGAATTTCTTCTTTTGTGAAGTGTCTATTTAGTTCATTTGCCCATTTTGTTATTGGATGCTTTGTTTTCTTAGTGTTGAGTTTCTTGAGTTCTCTGTATATTCTAGATATTAGTCCTCTATCAGTGGTGTAGGTGGCAAAAATCTTGTCCCATTCTGTTGGCTCTCGATTGAGATTCTTGATAGTTTCCTTTGCTGAACAGAAGCTCTTCAGTTTCATGCAATCCCATGTATTGATTATCCTTTTAATTTGTTGTGCCTTTGGGGTCTTGTTGAGGAAATGTTTGTCTGTGCCTATGTGTTGTAGTGTTGGACCTGTGCCCTCTTCAAGGAGCTTCAAAGTCTCTGGTTTAATTTCCAAGTCTTTGATCCATCATGAGTTGACTTTTGTACATGGTGAAAAAGTGGGATTAACATCCAATTTTCTGCATATGGTTAACCAGTTTTGCCAACACCATTTGTTGAAGAGGCTATCTTTTTTCCAGTGTATGTTTTTGGCCTCTTTGTCAAAATTCAATTGGCTGAAAGTGTGTGGACTTGTTTCTGGGTCTTCTATTCTGCTCCATTGGTCTATATATCTGTTCTTTTGCCAGTACCATGCTGTTTTTATTACAATGGCTTTGTAGTATAGTTTAAAGTCAGGTATTGTGATTCCTCCTGCATAGTTTTTGTTGCTGAGAACTACCTTGGCTATTCTGGGCTTTTTGTTATTCCAGATAAATTTAAGGACTGATTTTTCTATGTTTGTGAGGAATGATCTTGGTAGTTTAATGGGCATTGCATTAAATCTGTAGATCACTTTTGGGAGGATGGCCATTTTAATGATATTTATTCTGCCAATCCATGAACATGGAAGGTCTTTCCATCTTCTAAGATCTTCTTTGATTTCTTTTTTCAGTGTTTTGTAATTTTCTTTGTAGAGATCTTTTACCTCCTTGGTCAAGTTTATTCCTAGGTATTTTATTTTTTTGTGGGAGATCCTGAGTGGAAGTGTTTTCTGAATTTCTTTTTCAGTGGATTTATTGTTGGTGTACAGGAAAGCTTCTGATTTTTTAAGATTGATTTTGTATCCAGATACCTTGCTGAATTTGTTGATCAGTTCTATAAGCCTTTTGTTTGAGTTTGTTGGGTTTTCTAAATATAGTATCATGTCATCTGCAAATAGTGAAAGCTTAAGTTCTTCTTTTCCTATTTGTACTCCTTTGATTTCCTTTTCTTGCCTTGTTGCTCTGGCTAGAGTCTCTAGTACTATATTGAAGAGAAGTGGTGATAGTGGACATCCTTGTCTCATTCCAGTTTTTAGGGGAAATTCTTGAAGTTTTTCCCCATTTAATATGATGTTGGCAGTGGGCTTATTGTAGATTGCCTTAATAATGTTGAGATATATTCCTTCTATTCCAATTCTCTGCAGTGTTTCTATCATAAATGGATGTTGAATTTTATCAAATGCTTTTTCAGCATCTATTGAGATGATCATGTGGTTTTTGTCTTTGATTCTGTTTATATGATGAATTACATGGATTGATTTTCATATATTGAACCAGCCTTGCATCCCTGGGATGAACCCTACCTGGTCATGATGAATGATTTTCTTGATGTGGTTTTGAATGCGTGTTGCTAGTATTTTGTTTAATAGTTTTGCATCCAAGTTCATCAGAGATATAGGCCTGTAGTTTTCCTTCCTTGAACTGTCTTTATTCGGTTTGGGTATTAGTGTGATGTTGGCTTCATAGAATGTATTTGGGAGAGTCCCGGTTTTTTCTATTTCCCGAAATAGTTTGAGTAGTATTGGGATTATTTCTCCTATAAAGGTTTTATAGAATTCACTTGGGAAACCATCTGGTTCTGGGCTTTTCTTTGATGGTAAGCTCTTTATTGCTATTTCAATCTCTTTGATTGTTATTGGTTGGTTTAAGTGTTCTATATCTTCTTGACTCAGTTTAGGAAGGTTGTATTTATCTAGGAAATTGTCGATTTCCTCCAGATTTTCCATTTTGTTGGAGTATAGTTTTTCAAAGTAGTTTCTGATAATCCTCTGGATTTCTACGCTGTCAGTAGTAATGTCTCCTTTTTCATCCCTTATCTTCATAATTTGGGTTGATTCTCTCTTTTTTTTAGTTAGGTTGGCTAGTGGTTTATCAATCTTGTTAATTTTTTCAAGAAACCAGCTTTTGGTTTTGTTGATTTTCTGTATTGTTTTTTTATTCTCTATTTCATTAATTTCTGCTCTAATTTTAATAATTTCCCGTCTTCTGCTGGCTTTGGGGTTCAATTGTTCCTGCTTTTCAAGGGCTTTGAGGTGTGTCATAAGGCTATTTATTTGAAGATTTTCTGTTTTTCTTATGTGAGCACTCAGTGCTATAAATTTTCCTCTTAATACTGCCTTCAAAGTGTCCCAGAGGTTTTGATATGTTGTTTCTTTATTTTCATTTGTTTCTAGAAATTTCTTGATTTCACCTCTTACATCTTCTATTACCCATTCTTCATTCAAAAGTGTAGTGTTCAGTCTCCACATGTTTATGTTGTTTCTCTGAGTCTTCTTATAGTTGATTTCTAGTTTCATTCCATTATGGTCTGAAATGACACAGGGAAGTATGTAACATTTTTTAAATTTGCTAGTGCTCATTTTGTGTCCCAGGATGTGATCTATTTTGGAGAAAGTTCCATGAGCAGCTGAGAAAAATGTAAACTCTGCTGTAGTTGGGTGAAATATTCTATATGTGTCCAACAGGTCCATTTGGTTAATGGTGTTCTTTAGTTCTGAGACATCTTTACTGACCCTTTGTCTGGAAGATCAGTCTAGTATTGTGAGAGGTGTGTTGAAGTCTCCCAGTATTATTGTGTTGGGATTTATGTGTGACTTCATATCACAAAGAGTTTGATTTATGAAAGTAGCTGCCCCTATGTTTGGGGCATAGATGTTGATTATTGTTATTTCCTCTTGCTGGACTATTCCTTTTACCAGTAAAATGTGACCTTCTTTGTCTCTTCTAATAAGTTTGGGTTTGAAGTCTAACTTGTCTGATATCATAGTTGCTACTCCTGCTTGTCTTCGAGTACCATTAGCATGGATAACCTTGCTCCAGCCCTTTACCTTGAGTTTGTTCCTATCTTTACTTGTAAGGTGTGTTTCTTTTAAGCAGCGGATGCATGGATTCTGGCTTTTAATCCATTTTGCCACTTTATGTCTTTTTATTGGGGAGTTGAGGCCGTTTACATTCAGTGTGATTATAGAGAGATAATTTTTAATTCCCAACATGTTAAGATCTTATTTCTGTTTGAGATACTGTTTATTCTTCTTTGCTTAGTTGTCTGCTGGATGGGAATTCTTGTTTCTTTGGTTCTGGCGTGTATTACCCATTTCCTCTTTGCAGTTAATCTCCTTGAGTATTTTCTCTAGCACTGGTTTTGAAGACATAAATTCCTTCAGTTTCTGTTTGTCATGGAAGCTTCTTATTTCCCCATCTAATTTGATGGATAGTTTTGCTGGGTAGGAAATTTTTGGCTGGAAGTTGTTTTCTTTCAAAGTTTGGAATATATTACTCCAAGCCCTTCTGGCTTTCATAACTTGGTTTGGGAAGTCTGGAGTGATTCTAATTGGTTTGCCTCTGAATGTCACGTGGCCTTTTCTTTTTGTTGCCTTTAAGATTCTCTCCTTGGCTTCCACATTAGTCATTTTGACAATTATGTGGCGTGGGGATCCTCTTCTCTGATCCTGTCTAAAGGGAGTTCTAAAAGTTTCCTGGACCTGTGTATCGACTTCTTGCTCTATGTTTGGAAAATTTTCTGCTATTACTTCCTTGAAGAGATTGTTGATCCCTTTGGTTTCACCTTCTTTTCCCTCCTCTATTCCAATTATTCTTAGGTTAGCTCTCTTGAAATGGGCCCATATTTCTTCAATGTCAGATTCCAGCTGTCGGGTTTTTTTTTTTCTAAATTAGAAACTATGCGTTCATTTTTAGAATGATCATCTTCAAGAAGCGAGATTCTATTCTCCATGTGGTCTAATCTGTTGTTTATACTTTGAATTGAAGCCTTTACTTCATTAATTGCATCCTTTATCTCTTTTTGACTCCCTCTAAATTCTTTTCAAAAGTCCTCTATTATTTCTAAAGTTATTTTCCTAATTTGATCTTCTAGAGATCTTTGGATTTCTGTGTTACCAGATTCTGATGTTGTGGGGTTGTTTGGCATTCACCGCTCCATTGTTATTTCTCTTTCCCATGATTTTGGAAGTTTGTGCCTTCTCTGGGTTCTTCCCTGAGTTACTACGAGTTCACTTAAGATGGTCTGGATCTCGTGTCTGTGGTATCTCAGTCACCACTACTCCTTTACTGGGTTGTATCAAAGTCTCAGACCCAGGGAGTCAATCAAGGCTGCTTAGACCGTGGGGGGTGCCAAGTTGGGCGTTCTCCAGTGGGGAGTTGTGACTATGGTATGATATCTCTGCCACTGCCAGTCCCCCACTGGGCTGCACTGCTAAAATCTCCGACCCAGGGAGACTATCTGCGTAAGTCCCTGGGAGTGCAGTACTGGGATTTCTCCCCTAGGGGCTGCAATGTGACTCACGGTTGTTGAGTGCGCTGATGGAGCTGTAGTGAATTCGGTGGATTCGCTGCTGCCGCCACTGACGATATGGCGCCATTGCCACGCCCTCGGCCGTGATGCGGCGTATTTCTTCTCTGGTTTTGAACTCCGCTCTGAGTTCTTGCCAGTTGTGCTGTGCCCGGCCCTTGGGAGCTTTAGATGTTCCCTGCACCAACAAAACTGCTGACTGCCGCCCGGCTGTTCAGCACCTGGTCACCTCGGCTCACTGTCCACCCCTCCTCTCAGGCTCCTGGTGGCTGGTTGAGTGGGTTGGTCTAGGGCCGTCCAGTGAACTCACCGCTGCCGCCAGCAGTAAGACGCTGCTTCTGCACCCTAGGCCGCAAGGCCAGAGTACCTCCTCTCTGGATTTGATCTCTGTTTTGAGTCTCACTCCTCTCTGGAGCCTGGTGCTGCTAGGGGAGATGTAGGCCGTGCCGCTCCGGCCACTCTACGCCACTGCTCTGGCTGCTCTGTACCACGGCTCTGGCCGCTCTGGCTGCTCCGGCCGCTCTGCACCACGGCTCTGGCTGCTCTGCACCACGGGTCTGGCCACTCTGGCTGTTCCGCGATGTGGCTCTGGCTGCTCCTGCTGCTGTGCTTGGCTGCTCTGGCTGCTCCGCTCAGCTGTTCTGGCTGTTCCGCTCTGGCTGCTCCAGCCGCTCCACTCCGCGGCTCCGGCCACTCCGCACCGCCGCTCTAGCCAATCCGCGCTGCGGCTGTGGCTGCTCCGGCTTTTCTGGCCACTCCGCTCGGCTGCTCTGGCTGCTCTGCTTAGCTCCTCTGAATCACGGCTTCAGCTGCTTTGCACCGCGGGTCTGGCCACTCCGGCCACTCAGGCGGTTCCGCGACGTGGCTCCGGCTGCTCAGGCCGCTCCGCTCTGTGGCTCCCCCCAATCTGCGCTGCGGCTCTGGCCGCTCCGGCTGCTCTGGCCGCTCCGCTCCGCGGCTCCCCCAAATCTGCGCTGCGGCTCTGGCCGCTCCACGCCGCGCGGGCGCGGCACTTCGGGCTGTTTTTTTTTCCGGTGTCTTGATTTTCCAGCCCTTTTTCTCTGTCCCTTGTATTTACCATTTTTATTTCTTTGCTGGTGGTGTTTTCTGGCTCTGAAAGGCGCTGGTTTTGTGGTAGTAGAGTTGGATTGTTAGCGGGACTTGTAAGTGCTGCTTTCCTCCGTCGCCATCTTCCCGGAAGTCTCAAATTTTTTTTAATGAGTAGGTATTGTTTGGTGGAAAACAAAGTTTTTATACTGTATAAATTGGGGGAAACAGAAAAAAGTAAAAGTAGGGAAATTGCTCTTTGTAATCATCTATAATCCATCCACAATTGTAAGCATTCTGAGGTGTTTTACTTGCAGTCTCTTATATTTACAAATATTTGTGATTACTTTTATTCATATAATTTTTAGTATATAAATATTATCTATTCTTCATTTACATGTGGTATTCATTCACCCACATTTGTTGCCATGGGGCATATTATGTCTTCCTCTCTCAACTTTATATGTTGAAACCCTAATGCCTACAACTACAGATGTTACTATATTTGGAGATGAGGTCTTTAGAGAGGTGATTAAAGGGTTGGGGCTCAGTGGTAGAGCTCTGTGTAGCATGCACAAAACCCTGGTTTTGATCTTTAGCACTGAAAAAAAGAGGTCATTAAAATTTTTAAATTAGGCCATGGTCTGGCTCCTCATCCAATCTGACCAGTGCTCTTATAAAAAGGGAAAATGTGTGTAGACACATACATAAAGGGAGAGCTACATAAAAGTATATGGTGAAGACAGCCATTTTCAATCCAAGAAGAGAGATCTCAGGGGAAGTCGTCTTGCTGACACCATTATCTAGGACTTCAGCCTCCACAACGGTGAAAGAATAAATTTCTGTTGTTACTGCCTTCTATCCCCTAAGTCTGTGGGTATTTTGTTATGTGGCCCAAGCTGACTAATACACTTACTCAAAAAAGAAGTTCAATTCTTAGGAGATGCAACTGCACATGGGCTTTTATTTTAGTTAAGGAATACTGAAAATGAATAATGAGTACACAAAACACTGGGTAATAATCCATGTGGTAACAACAAACAAACAAGTATAAATACTCAGGGAATATGAGAAGAGAGCAAGGCTCCAGTTCATGTATTTCAAATCTCCTTTGTTTTCAGCTCCATACATTTCCTCTCTCAATTTACATTAAATTCTTGGCTTTAGCCAGCCACAGCCCAAATATATTATTGATTTTTTTTAAAGTAGCTTTATCGAGCTATAAAACTCAATACTATACAACTCTTTCAATTACAGTTCAGTATTTTGAGTATATCCACAGCTCTATCAAACCATTGCAATCCAATTTTAGAGTATTTTGGTTCACCCAAAAAAGACATCCTGTACATATTAGTAACCAATCCCAATTTCCAGCTCCATGTCCCTCCTAAGCCCTAACTCTATGCAATTATTAATCTTTTACCTAGAATAAGTAATACTACATGAATGGGCCTTGAAAAACTTGTGCTAAGTAGAAATTCAGCCATAAATTACCACACAATGCATACTTTTATTCATATACAATGATACCTAGAATAGGAAAATCTACACATCTTATAATATTTGGTTGGGAATTATATGTTTGGATAATACATTGGATCATCTCTGGATATGAATCCTCACTTTCTGCGTTGTTGTTTTGTTTATTTACTTAGTGTCTTGGTCAACATTTTTACTGGTATATTCCAAACCAACAGATTACACAACTAAGAGGAGAAAAAATTTATTTTTCTACAGTTTCTTAGAGATTTGGGGTTTGGTCCAAGTGAGGCCAGAGTGTACAGAGCTCAGAGCATGGCATTTGGAAGCACAGAGAGGGAAAGAGCAAGGTCTCTACTCTCACGTCTCAGAGGCTGAAAGCAGAGACAGCCAGAAAGCAAAGGGATTTAAAGTGAAAAGCACAGTCCCCAAGGTCACACCCCCAGGGACCCACCTTCTTCAGCCTCACTCCACCTGCTTAAGTCACCTCCCAGTAAACTCCCGGGATTTATACACTGATGAGAGGACAGCCCTCATGACTTCATTATATCAACTCTGACAACTAATACACGAGGTCTTCAGGGGATATTCTATATCCACCCATAACATTTAGTGACTTGACTGAAACAATCTTGCAGAGTTTATTTTTCCTGCAGCTTGCTACCTCTGGTATTTGTGGCAACTGGAATTTTTCCTCTTAGTTTTATCTGTTAGCCTGGCTACTTGGAATTCATCGCAGGTCAGCCTAAGCCACTTACTGGTCAAAGGATGTGCTGACATTCCATTAGCCAGTCGCACTTTTGCCCTTTATCTCTGGATTCATGCATGATTTGAAAGCTGCTAATGCAGTTCAGGGGGTTTATGTGTTCTGTCCTTTACTTAGCCATGGACTAGGAACTTGCAGGCTCCCTGGATGATTACTCCCAAGAGGGTGTAGCCTTGGGTATGCACACAGTCTACAAGACTGTCAGGGTTGACTGTGATTTTATATTTAAGCTTAACTTTCTAGAGGCATTTCCTGAGTTAGAGTAGCTTATAGTTCAGAGTTTTATTTCTTTCAGAAGTTGGGTTTAAGCTCCTTATGCCAGTGAGATTTATATCTTGTGTGGATGAGTCTGTGTGGCTTACAGAATGCTCTAAAGTAGTCTGTTTACCCACTCTCTGCTCTGCTTCTGAGCCTGTAGCCTAGTGAATTTGCATAGTCTCTTGGACTCCAAGGTTTGAATATGATCCAAAGAGGGTTTCTGTGACCATTTTTATTTCTGGTTCTCTCTATTAAACTTAAGGATGTTCTGGCATTTTTATTGTATTCTAGAGGTACCAGCCCCATCTTAATTGTTATCTGTCAATATCTCCAACATTTTTTGTTAAATAAATTTTTATTGGTGCATTGTAGTCATATATTTTAATGGGATAAAAAAATGTGGAGATATACATGCACACGTCACCTGATCAGCCTCTACCCAATCCCTAACCCTTCCCTCCCCCTCCTTCCTTCCCATGCTTAGTTTCCTGATTAACTTTGATATGTTTGGGTTTTTTTTTTCTTTCATATATGGTCGAGTTATTTTTGACAAAGTTTCCAAGAACATTTGGTGAAGGAAATAATGATCTTTTCACTAAATATTGTTGAAAAATAATAACCACATGAAAAAGAATAAAATAGGGCCCTTACTAACACCATATACAAATATTAACTCAAAATAGATAAAAGACCTAAATGTAAATCTTAAGACTATAAACTTTTAGAAGAAAACCAGGGTCATAAAACTTTACAACATTGAAATTGGCAGTAATTTCTTGGATATGATTCCAAAGGCACAGGCAACAAAAGAATAAATAAACAAACTTCATAAAAAATAGAAAAATATTATACATCCAAATGCAATGTAAACAGAATTAAAAGTTACTGATAGAATGAGTTAAAATATTTCCAAATGCTATATCTGAAAGATATTAATATTCCAAATAGAAATCCTAAAAATTAGCAACAATAAAAGGAAGCAATACAATTTAGAAATAGGTAAAAGACTAAAATAGATAATAATCTCCAAAGATTTTTATATGACCAATAAACACATGAATATCACTCATCATTATCATAATATAACTAATCATTAAGGAAATACAAATAAAAACTATAATGAAATACTATACTTTAGGATGGCTACTTAACATGAATTACCTTGCTCCCGCCCTTTACCTTGAGTTTGTTACTATCTTTACTTGCAAAGTGTGTTTCTTGTAAGCAGCAGATGGATGGATTCTGGTTTATAATCCATTTTGCCACTTTATGTCTTTTTATAGGGGAATTGAGGCCATTTACATTCAGTGTGATTATTGAGAGATAACTTTTAATTCCTAACATGTTAAGATTTTATTTCTGTTTGAAATACTGTTTATTCTTCTTTGCTTAGTTTTCTGGTGGATGGAAAATCTTGTTTCTCTGTTTCTGGTGTGTATTACCTATTTCTTCTTTGTAGTTAACCTCTTTGAGTATTTTCTCTAGTGCTGGTTTTGAAGACATAAATTCCTTGCGCTTCTGTTTGTAATGGAAACTTCTTATTTCCCCATCTAATTTGACAGATATTTTTGCTGGGTAGGAAATTTTTGGCTAGAAGTTGTTTTCTTCAGAGTTTGGAATATGTTACTCCATGCCCTTCTGGCGCTCATGACTTGGTTTGGGAAGTCTGGAGTGATTCTAATTCATTTACCTCTGAATGTCACTTGACCTTTTGTTTTTGTTGCCTTTAAGATTGTCTGCTTGACTTTTACATTGGTCATTTTGACAATTATGTGGTGTGGGGAACCTTTTCTCTGGTCCAATATAAAGGGAGTTCTATACATTTCCTGGACCTGTGTATCGACCTCTTGTTCCATGTTTGGAAAATTTTCTGCTAGTATTTCTTTGAAGAGATTATTGAGCCTTTTGGTTTCAACTTCTTTTCCCTCTTCTATTCCAATTATTCTTAGTTTAGCTCTCTTAAAATGGGCCCATATTTCTTCAATGTCAGATTCCTGCTGTCTGATTTTTTTTCTAAATTATAAATTATGAGTTCATTTTTGAAGTGGTCATCTTTTAGGAGCAAGATTCTATTCTCCATGTGGTATAATTGATTGTTTATAGTTTGAATTGAGGCCTTTACTTCAATGATTGCATCCTTTATTTCTTTTAGACTCTAAATAATTTTTGAAAGTCCTGTATTATTTCTACAGTTATATTCCTAATTTGATCTTCTGGAGATCTCTGAATTTTTATGTTATCAGGTTCTGATATTATGGGGTTGTGGGAGTTCATTGCTCTATTTTTGTTCCTCTTTTCCATGATTTCAGAAGTTTGTGTCTTCTCTGGGTTCTTCTCTGGGTCACCATGACTTCACTTAGGGTGCTCTGGATCTCAAGTTTGTTGTAATCTCAGCCACCACTACTCCTTTACTGGGTTGTATCATAAAGTCTCAGACCCAGACTCAAGGCTGCGCGAGTCCATGGGGGTGCCAGGCTGGGTGTTTTCCTATGGGGAGCTGCGACTATGGTGTGGTATCTTTGCCACTACTACTCCTTCACTGGGTTGGACTGCAAATTCTCAGACCCAGGGAAATTAACAAAGCTGTGCAAGTCTCTGCTGGTGCAGTACTGAGATTTCTCCTGTAGGGGCCGCAATTTCACTTACAGTTATTGTGCATGCTGATCTGGAGCTGTTGAGGGTGTGGTGAACTTGCTGCCACTGCTGGCAATATAGTGCCGCTGCCACGCCCTTGGCCATGAGGCTGGTGTACTTCTTTTCTGGTTTTGAGCTCTGTTTTGAGTCCCTGGAAGGCATGATGAGCTTGGCCACTGGGAGTTTTAGACATTCTTTGCGCTGAGAGAACTGCTGAATCATACCCGAATGATCTGCAGCTGTTTACTTCAGCTCCTTGTTTACCTTTCCTCTCTGGAGCCTGGTGCTATGAGGCATGATGGCACCGGTGTGGCTCCACAATGTAGGCTGGTTTCTTTTCTGGTCTCTGGTTGTTCTTCTAGTCTTCCTTTTCTCAGTCCCTTGTGTTTACATTTTTTATTTCTCTGCTGATAATGTTTTTTGGATATGAAAAGCACTGATTTTGTGTCAATAGAGATAGAGTGTTAGCAGGACTCATAAACACTGCTTTTCTTCGTCCCCATCTTCCCAGAAGTCTATCTCCAATATTTTTGATAGCACCTTTAATCATATGATTTCCCAAGTCCTGTTCCAAATAAAGTCATGTTCCTCAGGCATACCTGCTATGGTTTTTGCTCTTACGTTCTACTTTCCCCCTATGTAGAATCCTGTACAACAGCATAGGACCCGGGGGTGGAAACCTGCTTTTCCTACTGAGAAAGAGGTAAGTGGCAGACCCTGGTTTTCTTAGCTCACTTCTTCTGGTGTGGCATCTCTGTGGGGGCTGGGAATATCAGAGCCCTAGGAAGATCATCCTAACATATCTATGGCAGAGCTTCTATCCTGTGAATAAGGACTTAATGTGTAAAGAGAGAACCCATCCTGGCTGCACCTGCATATAATAGAGCTTATGTAACATGGGGCTGAGGAGAGATAAATGCTGCTGGAAGCTTATTCTATTGGGTAAGCTATAGCTCCATAGCAGACGATTGAAGGAATAGAATACCCTGACTTGTTAGTCATACCTGTCTGGAATTGAATGTCTGACAGAGAGCTTTCCTAACAAAGAACTAGGGAAGAAGAGATAATGCAGTAGTCGTTGAACCAATGTATAAACTCTGTTCTAGATAAGATGTAGTAGATTCTCATGCATTATTATGTCTTCAATAATACAATTTTAGGGACTTATATAATTGTTCCCTTTTGCTTTGTTATCATTTTACCAGTTAAATTGTTCTGAAGTGGGGAGTCTCTGTTTCACTGAGTTCTTTAAGCTCCATTCAGAAGTTCTGCCTCCCATCTACTGATTTTCAACTTGGGGATTAGGGGCAAGTTTATAATGTTCCAGAATCTAGAAACCAGCTTTTTCATCAGGACATCTGTACAATTACTTGAAAAATCCATGTTAAAAGCACCCATTAGCTACACATACTCACTGTTGACAGACAGCCCATTCTCTTTGCATTTCCCCAACCTATGTAAGACAATGACTTGCAAATAATGACAGCTAAGATGTATGCACACAAGATAGCATGTTCTTTTAGATCCATCTAGCTGAAAATTAATGTAAATACTTTCTGATACCATAATACCCATCTCATATCTTATTGCCTTAAATCTAAAAATTATTATTTAGCTAAAATAGGCTGGTAATACTTCTGAATCAATGTATTGATAGTGTAGTGTGAGAACTCAGTGTGTTTGTACAAATAAAAATTGAAAACAAAGACCTGAGATCAAATGTGTCTTGTGACACATTCTACCATATTGGATAATATAAGTTAATAGGAGATGAGGACTATTGTTTGGAGAAGAATTGTGTTCCCTCTCTCAAAATAAAGATATGTTGGAACTCTATTCTTTCTATCTCAGAATGTAATATTATTTGAAAATAGGATAACTGCAAATATAATTAGTACTGATGTCATACTGGAAGAGTGTAGGGACTAGTCTAGTAAGATTGATATCATTGTAAAAAGATGTCCATGTGAAAAGATAGGTTCAAGAAGAATATCATGTTAAAAAAGGAGATTGGAATATGCAGCTATAAACCAGAGTGCCAAAGATTGCCAGCACACCCCCATAAGCTAGGAAATTGCAAGGAAAGATTCTCCTTCAGGTTTCATAGGGAGCACAACTATATTGCTATTTCAGTATCAAACTTTTAGACTCCCAAACCTATTGGACCATACATTTTGTTCAATTAAGTCACCTCTTTTTGTGGTATTTTGCTACAGCAGCCTTAGAAAATTAATACAACCCTTGAAGAACAAAGGACCATTTTAAATGAGCTGGATGAGCAAAGACATAATCAATGAAAAAACCGGGATGATGGCATAATGTAACTGGAGATTGGGATATGAAGATTTGAAATTTCAATGGTAATCAACTGAGCAAAAAGTAAAGCATGGGTGTGCACATACATGTGTGCAAGCATGTATGCACACATGCACATTTCAAAGGCAGGCTCCTGAAAATGTATAAAGAGTAGTGCAAGTGAAAGCTACAAATTATGAGATTAAGACTTTATTAAGCATAATATCTCAGGATGAGGTAGAGGCTGAGATGGAAAGGGCAGCAAGTTAGTTGCAAAACAGTCTTCAGAAATACAAGAAAGTACCACATGATCAGAGGATGACAAACTCAACAATCCCAAACAATAAAGATGGTAAAACTTTTATGTAGCGGTTCACCAAAAACAAGTAAAAATTATTTGTAAACAACAGTAAGAAGCAAAAGACCGAGAACCCGTTCTTCCAGCCTCTTAAATAGTATAGATTGGTTGAGTAATTAGCATCAACTGGGGAGTGCTTTGGTGTTTGCAGAATCTGTAGTAATGCAGAAGCCAGATTCTAGGGAGAGCATAAATGCAAAGAGCATCCTTTGAAGATCTTAAGGCTATTAGGATTCCTTAATGCTGAGCAAGTGTTCTAGTAGAATACAAATGCTCTTCATTTTTTATGGGGTTATGTCCTGATAAACCCAACATCAATTAAAAATACTGTAATTTAAAATATATATTAGTCTAAAAGAAAGTAGAACAATGGGAAGGAAATATAGTGTAATGTAAGTGTTATGGTCTTGATATGAAGTACTCTCAGAGTCTCTTTGTTGAAGGCATTATCTTCAGTGTAGCAAGGCTCAAAGTTGGGGCTTTAGGTCAGTGATTGAATGATGAGGACTCTGAGTTCATCAATGAATAAATCTGTCAATGGGTTCATAGTTGATGGCATTATGAGGAAGTTGTGGGAACTAGAAATGATGGAGCATACTTGAAGGAAGTAAGTCACTGAGCCCTGTCCTGGAAAAGTTTTTCTTTCCTCTCACCCCTTTCTCTCAGAATCTCTGTCTCTTTGTCCTTCTCTTTGTCTCTGCTTCTCAGCTCCCATGTGATGAACAATTTTGTTCTGCTACAACCTTCTCCCATGATATTCAGCTTCATCTTAGGCCCAGAAATGATTAAGCCAGCTGAATATGGACTGAAACCTCTGAAAAACTGAGAGTCAAAATAAAATTTCCCTTCTCTCTGTTGATTTTTCCAGGTATTTTGTCATATCAATTGATAAACAATAGGTGTGAAAACAGAATCTTATACATCTTGTTCATAGTGTAGAATCTGATGTGAAAGAAAGAGGTGTTGCTGTAACAACTGGATTTAGATTTAGTACAAATCTTTACCAGTCCAATGGCTAAAAATGAACTACCTGAACTCAAATCCTAGCTTTCTTAATTTTTACTTGTGCAAGTATAGGCAAAACCCACACACTTTCTATGCCCTATTTTCTTAATTTGTACAATGGGTGTGCATTAAACAAGTTTCTAGATGTTAATAAAGAAAAGTAGTTCTCCATATTAAGTCTAATAGCTAAATAATTTTTCTAGCCATCCATGCAATTAGGTAAAGTTAAATAACTGAGTGCTAATCAATAGAATTTTAGCAGAACTAATGACTGGGAGGTTCATATTGAGCTATGTTCCTCCGAAAGAACATGTTCCTCCATTCTGTTTCCTCCTCATACTGACTAGGATGACAACTGCCAGGGTGGCTTTGGAAGCAGCGGGTTGAAGGTAGCTAAATATTATGGTTCAGATCTGGACTATCCCCCAAAGGCTCAGGTGTTAAAGGTGTGGTTTCCAGTTCAGACATGGGGCTCCTGGAAACTGATTAGATCATGAGAGCTCTGATATCATCAGTGGATTAATCCATGAGTGGGTTTATAGTTGATGGCATCATGAGAGGTGGAAGAAACATTAGGAGGTGAAGCCTAATTGAAGGAAATAAGTCATATTGGTCCTGCCCTAGAAGGGTTTTTCTTGTTTCTAGTTCTCCTTTTCTCCTTCCTCCTTCTTCTCATTCTCTCTCTTTCTCTCTCTGTTTTTCTCTCTCTGTTTCTCTGTTTCTCTCTCTCTGTTTCTCTCTCTTTGTGTTTCTCTCTCTGTGTGTCTCTCTCTCTCTCTCTCTCTCTCTCTCTCTCTCTCTCTCTCTCTCTCTCTCTCTCTCCTCTCTCTCTTTCCTTTCCTTTCTCTTTTCCCCTCTCTCTTTCCTTCCCAGATGCTATGAGGTGAACAGTTTTCCCCTGCTACACCCTCCATCATGCTGGCCAACAATGAACTGAAACTTTTGAAATTGGGAGCCAAAATACATCTTCCTTGTTTTGGGTTGTTTTTCTAAGTCATTTGTCACAGTGATGGAAAGCTAACACCCCGGACTATCGTCAAAATGTCACAGGAGTAAAATTAGTTTTGAGTCAAATTATCCCATACTTGGGTTTGTTTTTGTCTGCTACCATATTCTAACTAATACATTGGGGACAGTGCAGCACTTCCCTAGTACTATTATAATAATGTGAAATACTCAGTATAGCTGGAGGTCACACATTCCAGCTGTGAGTGTCCTGAATTTAGTTATCAACTCTCTAAGTAAGATCTTCCTATAGGCTGCAGGATTTGAATAGGGTTTTGGTTCAGGTTTGGACTCCTGAAATCTTAGAGACAGGCAGATGACTCCATCCTCTGAAAGGCAGTTACAATGTGTAGGAGCAAGTAAGACCCATGAACTACTTGAAAACTCTGCAGCCTCATTTCCTGCAAGTGATTATTTGTTTCAGTTGTTTTGTTTGTATACCAATCATATATTCAGGGAACATTTCCTCATTACGTTGTGGAAAGTCTTAATGATGGAGACCACTGGTTAATTCTCGAGAGATTAGGGGAGGCAGCATACTGATTTAGTGCTAACCTCATTAGACAGGGACTGCAGAAGAGAGGATTAACAGCAGGATGAGCTGCACCATTAAATATCAAATTGTTATCCAATTAGGTGTTCTCGGAAGGAACAGTGTATTATTTTCAGATATCAGATAGCAAATCTCAAGTAGTCACAGCATCTTCCTAATTCCAAGATGTTTGATTAACCTTGATTGTCCTGGTTCCTAATTTAAATTCTACACAAAGCTGGAAATAACCATTCCAAACTTGAAGAACTGTTTGTTAGTAACACAAGGATTTGCAGGTACACCTGTTAAAGGCTTTGGTAGGGAGCACATGGGCCTTCTGCTAGTCTCACTGAGGGAGGCTAGGAGCAAAACTTAGGGAAGGGAAAGCTGTTGACTAGAGATCTCTGAAGAAATCATCTGATCAGACAGAAGAAGACAGGAGGTTTGCAGTTAATAAACAGCCTCAGCTACTTAGTGAGACCCTCTGCAACTCAGTGAGACCCTGTTTCATAATAAAGAATAAAAAATTGGGCTAGGAGTGTAGATTTGAGGTAGAATGCCCCCTGGGTCCCATCCCCAATACTACAAAAACAAGCCTCCTTATTCATTCATTTATTCATTCATCCTTGAACACATTCATTTGTTCACACATTCATTATACAAATTCATTCATTCTACAAATTAGAATTAATACATGTGAAAAGCGAATGGGGCCTGTAAAAATGAATGTGTTCTAGGTATTCAGGGCAGTAATGCTTAAGTTTAGGCCTCAAAAGAACATAGTGTATCTGGGAAACTGTAAGTCAGTCTTGTTAATTAAAACAACCACAGGAATATATGACCTACAAAAAAATGGAATAATATTGCTAAAAATATAAACCTCTAGACCTGTAAATAAGAGTGTTTATATTATAACACTATTATATTTAATAGTGTTATTTGCATATATCACAGAGTCTGTTTGTTACCCAAGAAAATGGAAAGGATGCTTCCAGTTCTACCTCAGCCAATCCCTAACACAAATGAAACAAGACAAAGAAGTATAAATAAAACACCTTTTTGTCAAAACGTGGAGAGTCCCAGATCAGGATGTCCTCAGACGACAGCATGGTGCTGAGGAGAGTGCGGAGCTGCAGAGCTGGAGCAACAAAACACACACAAGAGGGCAATGTCAGCAGAGGTGTGCACTTCTCTGAAATCAATCAAAAGAGCAAGCAAAAATAAATTATACACCAGAGAGAATTTTTATAAAGGAAAGCAAATAAAATTGAAGGTGGTGGACAAAGGAAAGGAACAGTAGAATAAGAAAATTAAACATAAATAAAAATTGCACTCTGGCATGGATGACAATCACGTGCCATGAATTTAGGAGTACAGTTAACTCAATTCTGTGAACCTGGGGCCTAAATGTATATAAAAAAAACAATAGTAATGATTATAAATCAAAACAAAAAATTACCCAGAAAGTAAAAAAAAAAAGAATATTTCACTTTAGCAACACTTAACTGAATAATTAATCCATGATAGAATCAAAATCTAATTCCAAGCCTTCATGATAGCACCTGCCTACAATCTCAGTACTTGAGGAGCTGAGACAGGGGGATCACAGGTTTGCTGCCAGCCTCAGCAATGTAGCAAGAACTTCTTTCAAAACAAAAAATAAAGAGGTCTGGAAGTGTAGCTCAGAAGTAGAATGCTCCTGGGTTCTATCCTCAATACCACACACACACACACACACACACACACACACACACACAACCAAAAATCGAATGCCAGAGCAACATCAGGTTGTCTCTTAGCTACTTAGTGAGGCCCTCTGCAACTTAGTGAGATCCTGTTTCAAAAATAAAGAATTAAAAAAAAATAGGGCAGGGGTGTAGCTGGGTTCCATTCCCAGACCCACACCACACAAAAAAAGTTAGTTGATTCTTAAGACACAGAACGTTCTAATCTCACTATGTAGGACTAGTCATGCCCAGTTAATCCTCTCATTTCTAAGGGCTTGAACTGAACCTCTGGGTAATTATGTGGATTTTAAAAATCTGACTTTTTTTTTTTAAGTATTGGGGGTTGAACTCAGGGAATTTTTACCTCTGAGCTATATCCCCAGCCCTATTTCTATTCTTTATTTTTAAACAGGATCTCATTTATTTGCAGAAGACTTCACTGAGGCTGGCTAGGAACCTGCTGACTTTTAATATAAACTAAGTCAATCTGATAGAATTAAAATATTAGGGCTAATTATCATTTAAATTTTATTTATTTATTTATTTATTTATTATTTTTAACATGGAAATAATGATAGTTCCAAAATCATCAAGTATTATGAATAAATAAGACACCATATGGAAAACATTTAAAATAATGCCTGGTGAATGGGAAACACTTAACAGATACAATGTTTAATTTACTATTATTTTAGTTACAATTGTTATTTTTTCTTTTAAAAATGTTTTATTAGTGCATTTTAGGCATACATCTTAATGGAGAAATACAAGCATACATCACCCAATTAGCCCTTACCCAGTTCCTGCCCCTCCTCACTCCTTCTCCTGTTTGGCTTAGTGATTGACTTTGATATGTTTGTTAATGTGCATCATGAACATTATAGAATTTCCCTGTTTTTTCCTTCCATCCCCTCAGTTAGGTCACCTTATGTGCTCTTCTATAATATCCCCTTCTTAGTCTAGAGTTTCTCCTATGGCCCATTTTCTCCCTAGCATTTGCAGATTAGAAAGAGTATCCAATTTCTTACTTTTTGTGACTGACTAATCTCACTTAGCATAGTGTTCTACAGTTCCATCCATTTCCCTATAAATGATTTAATTGTGTTTTTCTTTATGGCTGAATAAAATTCCATGTGTAGAATCTCATAGTTTTGTAATCCATTCATCTGTTGATGGACATCTTGGCTGGTTCCATCATTTGGCAATTGTGAATTGTGCAGCTATTAACATAGATACAAATGGATTAGTTTGGTAGTTTTGTTTCCTTCCTTTTGGGTAGATACCCAGACATGGTATTGCTCGATCATCTGATAAGTTTGTTTCCATTCTTCTGAGGATTCTCCATACAGTTTTTCAAAGTGGTTGCACTATTTGCAGTCCCATCACCAATGTATTAGAGTTCCCACTTCTCTTCATCCTCGCCAGCTACTTCTTATTTTATTTATTATTATTATTTTGAGAACTTCAAAAATCATCAAAGCAGAATGCAAGTCATCATCTTATACCAACCATCCAGAGAAGGGTTAATAAATATTTACATTGTCTTTAAAACTGCACTCCACAAGCAGATTACATGGAATGTCAATCTCCGAATATTTTCTGGAAAATAAAATACTACAGAGTAGTTAAATTGTGAAAATGTTTAACCTTGCCTACTCCAGCATTTTGCAAAATCTTTTTTGACACTGAACTGTTGTGTTTATGTGTGGGTATCTGAGCAAAGTGGGGCTGTGTCTGCTGAGGTCTCCTGAGGAATACACTAAGGGAAGCCCACCTCTGCAAATCTCAGTCTACTCGGTAGAGCACAGCTTTTGCTTAGCTTCCGTCCCTACTTTCTGGATCCAAAAGTTGTTAATTCTATGACCTTGGGTGATAATTTCTCTCAAATATGTTATGGGGGTCATAATGGTATCATTTACATAGGATTGTTAAGCATTATGTAAATATATTAATATGGCTAGAAGGCAAAGTCATGCACACAGATAATACTTAACATGTATTTTCTTCAATTACTATAATGGATTATCTTTATCTCTAGATATTGAAGGACCCTCTGGTAAAAAAAAAAAGTAAACTGTTTTTGCTCTCAGAATGCTGAGGCCTCTGCCATTGATCAGAATCTTATAGGAAGTTTCGGTGTTATGAGGTATAGCAAGGCTTGCTTATCTGCGGTCAACTCTCCCAGACCTTTCTCATTGTTCCAAGTCTCAGCGTGCCAAATTTTGTGCATCAGTAATATTTTCCATGACTGGAACTACCAACCTTTCCATCTCTTTCCCTCTCTGTATCTCCCTCCTCTCTAACACAGAAGACCCTAGAAATGAAAGATTCTAGTCCTTTCATCAGTGCCAGGGGTGAGTTCAAGTTAGATGGTGCCAGATGGCAGCAAAGAGAAATGAGTTTCTAGGGACCAAATTGTCATTTGAAAAAAATCGATTGGTCATCGTACTTGGCTGGTGCTCTTACTAAAAATACTGCACTCATTTAATGTGTTGATTCCAGCAGGGCTGACCTCTGTCCATTTGGGGAGGGTGTGTTATTGGGGCTGGTGGCCATGACAGAATGAAAATGAAGAAAATCCTCTTTCATCTCTTATTAATCTTCTTTGTTCCCAACCCATGTTGTTGAGAAATGAGTACAGTCAACGTCGGATGCTACTGTTCAGGGCCTCCCCCATACTCCTGATTTCTAAAGCACGAAATTCACAGATTAGACAGAGGAGGCAGTCTCTGTGTCTCCAGAGAATGGGAGAATGTCACCTATGAATAGGGAGGAAAAGGACAAAAAGTGAGGCTTTCAGAGCCATTTTTTGCTATGCAAAAACAGGACTTTTTTCTACCTACCACCATATGCATCTCTTTCTCATAAGAGTCCAATTTTACTCAAACAGGCATATTTATGGCCTTAAGAGAGAATTAATTATTGGAAGAAATGGATAATAATTTTCTCATATTTTTGTTATTTACTATTCCAGATATTTTTGCAGCGGGGGGGGGGGGGCTTTAACATTAGTCAATGACTTGCCAAAGAATTTCTAAGAATATTTTTCTTTTATAGAATAAAAGAGTTACAGCCATAAAAAGATACCCCCTTTTTCTCTTTCATTGTTTCTCTTGACCTTGAAAGTTGTCTTGCAATTAAAAGAGAAGACTGTACTGATAATCTCAAAATGGCAATGCTGAAATATGGGAAGCTTCTGGGTTTCTAATAAAGTTGTTGGGTAGTTGAACCTACATTTCAGGCCCTCTCGTCTCTTCCATAAAACCTCACAATGTCACTTTAGTTGTTTTAGTTGGATTATGCACTGTTTGCAGTATTTTCAGTTGCCTTCTCAATGAAATTACAAAAAAAGTATTTAAGAAGAGAAACTGCTCTGCTTCTCAGTGAGATGCAGGTTGGAGAAAGTTTGTTCATTAACTTTCTTTGTCTTATAAAGTGGAACAGTGATAGCTAGGAGGGCCATTGGGAGGATTAAATGGTATTTCATGGGAAACTTCTAGTACATGCTAGAAACTCATCAAAAATTTGACTTACCTTTCCTGTCTAAACTTAAATTCAGGTTGAAGAGGGGATTGAAGTTGTGTTATAGGATAGGTTTCTGTGTGACATATTTTAAATTAAAGAGGAAGCAGAATCTTTTATCTAAAAAGATTCAAAGGTATCAAAGATCTAGTACAATTCATTCTGAATTAAAAAATGGGAGTAGATTAACATTTTTGATGCTTCTGGTATTGGCTTTTCTGTAGCTCTTCCTTGTTGTTGGTACATTGTATTCATACATCTTATTGGGATGCAAGATGGTGGAGACATACGTTGATCAATGATACCATTGACAGTTTTTCCAGGCTCATTATACTGCTCTCTGTGAGAGGTCAACCAGAGCATTTCCCTTAAACATCACCTGATAATTTTAAAAAGCCATAAAACAGTTGTCTATCTGCTGTATAGTACATACCTAATGAAGCCTGCCCTGCCAGGACTCAGAAACCTGCATGGTTAGCTTCCTCCTATCCCACAAGTTTGTGACTCAGAGTTCCCACGTAGCAGGTGAGCTCATGGATTAAATTCACTAGAAGTCAATATGCAATGGGAATGTACAAGAAAGAAAAAAGGGTTGGGGGTGTAGCTCAGAGGTAGTCCCTGAGTTCAATCACCAGTACCACAAATAAATATATGAAATAAAATAAAATAAATGCCCATTAAAATATCTTGTCCATTTTCTCATTTTTTGGACTTTTTGTTTTAATTTAGAGAAGTTCTGTATGTAGTCTTTATATAAGCTATATGTCAGATATACACTTAATAAATATTTTCTCCCAGCAAGTATGTATGTATGTATTTATGTATGTATATGTATGATTATCTTCAAATAATATTGTACTATTTCATGAATCATATAAAAAACATTTATTCCCTTAATATTTTGTGATTTTTCATGATGTATTTTATATGTGTTATATATCCAGAACAATTGGTTGCTATTTTTGCATTTAGGTACATGATTATCTTTACTTAAAGTGAATACACTTATGAAGAAAATAATTTTATACTTTTTTTTTTACTAGTTATGGTACTCTTCCAACTTTCCATCTAACTCTTTCTGCCTGAAGAATTTTTTTCTAACATCTTTTGTAGCACAGGTATGTTGACAATGAATTCTCTTTGCTTTATTTTGTCTAAAAAAATTTTTCCTTCTCATGTTTCAAAGACAGTTTCACTGAGTATAGAAACCCAGGATGGCAGTATTTTTCAGTACTTTAAAGATGTTGCTTTATCAGAAACATTTCTTAGTTTCTAATGAGAGATGTGCTACAATTTTTATCTCTGTTTTTCTCTGTGTAATGTCTTTTTTATTTGGTTCTTTGTCTTTGATTTTAGAAATTTGACTTATTAGTGCCTAGATGTGGTCCTCATTCAGTATTCATCCTTTTGGGGGTCCTATCTGTCTATCATCCTTGGTTTGATGTCTTTCATTATTTTTTGAAAGTACATAGCCATTGTTTCTTTTCTTCTCCTCCTGGGACTCCAAGTGCATTCGGTGGTTCGTTCATATTCTCAGCTCTTGGATGGGCTGTTTCTTGTCACTGTTCTCTCTCTCTCTCTCTCTCCCTCCCTCTCCCCCTCTCCCACTCCCGCTCTCCCTCTCCCCCTCTCCCCCTCCCCCTCTCCCACTCCCCCTCTCCCTCTCCCCCTCTCCAGCTCTCCTTCTTCCTCTCCCTCTCTCTCTCTCCCCTCCCCTCCCCCCTCTCTTTTTTTCTTAATACCAACTTCCTTTCAATGGTCTTTTCAAACTGAAATGTCACAAGTGATCCCCCATGTACTTCAAAAACTTTTTCTTTCTTTTATTTTTCTATATGATTTGTGCTAATCTTTCTCAGTTTGTGGTTTCTTTCCTCAGATATATTAGTTCTCCTGATGAGTTCACTGAAAGATTTCTTCGTTTCCTCTCTGACCTTCAGTTTTTATTTTTCTTTTTGCTTATCATCTGACTTTACTTATATGTCGGGGCCCACTCGGCTGGACCGAGATGGCACCCAGGCTTGTTGCCAGTGTGGACTCAAGATGGCGCCTAGGCTTGCAGCCAAGTCACGAGGCTCACGAGGCTGGCGGTGCCCTGAGCCTGCGCAGTGAGCCCTATCAGGCGCCCTATGGATGATCAGTGACGCAGCACCTCGTGCTACCACCAGCCTGCCTATGAGAGGGTTAGAAATGCGCATGCCCTAGCTGTGGGAAGCTTGGGGTTGGTGGAGTGATGAGGAAGGGGTTATGAGACTGATATATATTTGCCTGCTGTGCGCATTGAAGGGGGAAGCATTAAAGAGGAAGCATCATCAACAGAGTTGGCGTTCGTTTGTTTCTTCCCTAGGCTCTGCTGGTCAGAGCCTTAGGGACGCGATACTTATAGCCTTCATATTTTTGATAAAGCAGCACACCTGTCCATGTATTATTAGGATCCCCTGTCTTGTCTTCTATTTTTAGGATCACAGTCCTGCACTGCCCAAGATCAATACCTGAAAAGTTTACCTGTTGTTTTATCTAATATTTTGGATATTTTCAGCAAGAGGGAAAATTCAACGATAAGAATTCTGTCACAATGGAAAATAAACTTGAAATTTCCTCTCTTTTTAAGGTTAGAAATCTTGAACAATTGATTTAAATGCCCTTAGATTTAATTTATTAATTAAAAACATTAAGGGAATGTTATGGAATACTTGTCAAGTGTACAAGTTAATATCTATCAGAATTCACATTGAGGGCAGCATTTTTGTAGTAGCTGAAGAGGATACATTCTTGAAATAAGCATCTGTATTCAAATTCCTGTCCTGTAGTTTATTTTAATGGCAAAAGTTAACCATTCAAGAGTTGCTGAGAGGACAACATGGGGAAATAGATGATTTTATACTGAGTATCACACAGTGAGCATTCAATCAATGTTGTGTATACTTGTTTTACTTTACCATTCATTCTTTTATCACCAGTGCCACCACTTCTAAAATAAATGCCCATAATTATTAATTGCCTTCCAGTAGTCTTTTCAAACAAAAACTTTACATGTGAGTTTCCATGCACTTTTACAACTTTATTCCTGTCGTACATCTAATATTCTGCAAATATGTCATATCTAGAGACAAGCGGTCATCTCTAGAGCTGCTCTGTACCTGATTTCTTCTTTGTCTACACTGTCAACCATTACTCCTGCTTGCAACTATTTTTTACATTCATTTCTTACTACCTTTCAGTTGTAATTTTTTTTTTTTGGTGGTACTGGGGTTCCTGGAAGCCCTTCTACCTCTGGGCTACACTCCCAGACCTATTTTTATATTTTTATTTGGAAACAGGGTCTCTTAAGCCAGTGCGGCTGGCTTCGAACCTGCGTGATCCTCCTCCCAAGTGTGGGGATTGCAAGCATGCGCCACCACACCTGGCATCAGTTGTAATTTTTAAGCTTACTTTTAGGATCTGTGCAGTCTTCCTACTTTATATATGATTCTATATGGATCTCCATTTCTTCTATGTTTTACTCTTTCCCCCCCAGAGAGAAAAGTAATTTTTTAAATAAATTCCCACTAGGGAAAAAGAATCAGATTGAAAGAAAAGATTTAATCCAAGTCAGAAGAGGTGGTGATCTCCTACAATCCCAGTACTTGATAGAAGAATCACAGGTTCCAGGCCATTCTCAGCAATGTAGTGAGGCTTTGTTTCACACACACACACACACACAAAAAAAAAAAAAAAAAAAAATAGGACTGTAGTTGTAGGCTTGAGGCAAAACAACCCTGAGTTCAATTTCTAGTATCACAAAGACACACATGCACACACACACACACACACACACACACACACAGAGAGAGAGAGAGAGAGAGAGAGAGAGAGAGAGAGAGAGACTTAATTCAAGTTATTAGCAAGTCTATCTCACCATATTGCAAATCAGTACTCTCCAACCTGTCATGGTTTTTAGTATTTTTAATGTAGTTAGTATCATTGTCTCACATTCCAGATCATGGTCCTCTTAAAGTGATATTTTGACCAAATTCTCTTTTCCAGAAATGGACTAATTAAGCCAAATATACCCTGAAATCATTATCTTACAATGAATGAGGTATAGATATTTTATGACTTTTCATTGAGTTCATTAGCTTTATAATTAATAATGACACACTCTATTTCAAGTAGAAAACTAACCATGAGTCAAATTCCTTTGATATTTTTCTATAAAAACCGGTTAAAAGAGGTTCTCCCATTCTGTTTGTGCAACTGGTTACTGGTTATTTGAACTAAAATTTAGTTTCACATATAACTCAGCCAACTTCCAATCTCTTGGATTCATTCTATTATTCTGACATATGAGAATCTTTGAAAATTGTTACAGTCTTGTGTTATAAAGTAATTTTTCTATTTTCTCTCTTACTCCAATTTTACATCAACAGCAAATATGGGTCTCAGCCAGATGTCTATTTCTTTATTTAAATAATAGAAAATGAGATGTAAGTGATTATGACAATTTAATATTTTATTTAACTTCTGTCCAGACCATTTTTTCTCTTTATATAGAATAATTGTATAAAAAGACAACACTTTAAAGATGAAAGAATGGATCTTGTCAGAAGACCACAAATAGCATGACATGACGTCTACTTAAGTGCCTAATTTTGTTGCAAGAGGGATTTAAGGTAACTTGTATAATATAGAGGCAAGCTGTAATAGGTTAAAATTAGGAGTAAATGAATAAAAAGAAATAAGACAGCATCTGAGAATAGCAAGGATCATACTAAATGTGCGCAATATAAATACTTATGTTCCACAATTTTTTTATGAGTTGGCAACCAAACTGAAAAATTTAAGCTCCTGCCTGTTATATAGTTTCTGGTGATCATAAGGTATAAATAGATTTGTTCTATTCTTATAGAAGCTGAGCGTTGAGACCAGATCTCACACCCAGCTCCCTGTTTAACCTCATCTGACCTCTGTCTTTCACAATAATAGGTAGAGTATGGTTTTTTTTTTTTTTTTTTTTTGCATCATAGTGAGATTGACTGAGCAGTAGGAGGGCCTTGGGGCAGCCATTTGCTCTAGTTCATCCACTGTGTAATATGTCAGGTACTGCATGTGGGCAAATTAATCAATGGCAACAATAGCCCAAGGAAATAAAGTGTCTTTATTCTTGAAATTTTCAGAACTTAAACATATCAAAGTCATCCACTAAGCCAAGCAAGGGAAGGAGGGATGGGGAGGGAATGGGGTGGGAATTGGGGGAAAAAGTTAATAAAAATAGTAAAAATAAATAAATAAATAAATCTTCCTTCAAAAATTAATAAAAAATAATATACAAAAATAAAATAAAATTAAAAAAAAGAAGGGAGAGTCTCTACACCAAGTTGCAGTCTCCCTGGATTTGGACCCATAGAATCCCTGGCTTGCTCTGCAAAAAATAAAAAATAAAAAAATAGAAAATAAATAAAAAATAACAACAACAAAAATCTCATGACTTTTGCTTAGAGTCAGATGTACATCATTTGGCTATCCAACTGTTAGTAGGCCTTGTCCACCAGTTTGAGAACACCGATCAGCCACCTATATAAACCACTCATAAATCAGTCTCCCAGTAAGATGAGCATTGACCCAAAATCCTCTATCTCGTTGAGCTGGATTTTTGAATAAAGTCACCTTGCTTGCCTCAATGGCTTATCTCTAGATTTAATAGGTAAGCAGGTACTCTTGGTCTGATAGCTTTACTGCTGGGAGCAGACAGGAATGTCTCCCTAGGATCCTCAAGAACACAAAGAGTGATGTAATAATCGATGTTCTCAACAACACCCTCAGTAGATTCAGTGATGAGCGCCATGAGGCGTTTCTTATGGAAACCCTTAATATAGTCTAACAGTCTCCCACCAAGACAATTCAGTAAAGTGCAAGGCAGTAAAAACAGTTCCCTAAGGAACCATTGGATATGCTCAGGAATAGGCTTCAGTTGATTGAACCTAGTCTGGGGGTATGTTTCAGCTTGTTTTTCAGAATAAGGAGAAAACATATTCTTCAAGAAACTCCTGACCGTTTCCCTCAGCAGAGATTTTGATAACTATCAGGCAGTAATATGTTCCATACTGCAACAGTTGACAAGCACTTGGGGGACAGTTTTTGTTCATATAACCAGTTAAAGACAAGCTTTAGTTCCTTGTAGGTTATTGAACTTGAGTTAAGGCTGACATGGGCCTTATTAGTTAATTTATAGGTAGCAAACTTGTTAAGAAAAAGGGAGTTGGACACCTTTGCTTAAAAATTGTATTTCCTGGTATCTGTCCTGTGTCAATTGTGGAACATGCCTTTGTTCATTGTTTCATAGACATATATGTTACAGATGACATCATTAGGAGGTTGCTGTAGTAATGTGGTAAATAGCTCATCCCCCATTTGCAAAATTTTCTGTTTTGTATTGAAACATTTTATTGGCACTAGTCCATTTATTTATCAGTGTCTTGGCATTTAGGGTTTTCAATTTTTTTTTTTTAGTTACTTGATGTTGAAAAGTTTGTGTCTTCAACTTTCTCCTTTATAAAGCCAAAAGTTTCTTTAATTATCTGGTAAGGCTGAGGAATTCTATATTTTTGTTTCTGTCCAAGCTGACCTGTATCTTTTCTCCTAAGGGTTTAGACACACAACACTCTGCTTGTCAGAGTGTAGGGGGATCATGGAGGAGCATTGGGCATGCATCCTCCACATGAACTGAGTGGGTGTCCTGGGGACCTCACTTCCTGGTGTAATCAGTACACTGTCACAGTCTCAGATATGGTGCCACAGTTGGTTTCATCTAAAGTCACATCTAAGATGTTCATTGGTAATTCTAAAATCTCAGTCACTCTGCAGAAATAGGCAACAACTCTGTTAACGTGAAGATAAAGAGAGTGTTGAGATGCCTAATAAGCCTGCTTCTCGCTAAAATATGAATTGGAAAAATAATTTAGTAATTTCCAAGGCTCAATTTTCCCAAGTGTAGCCTAAGTCAATACTTTTTCTGAGGATCATGTTGAGAATATAAAGCATTAATATATAAGTGAATTGCCTTAGTGATATAGTGCTGTATACTCTATTTGTATCAAGATAGTCCATCAATTCTAACCTATCCTTTTTTTCCTATTATCTTAAATTTCTGAAATCAAGGTGAAGCTTAATAATCCACATTTACTTTTGATGTTTAGTGTTTCCTTTTTAATAATATGACAGTACATATTACATTCAATAGCTTTTTAGAAATGAGTGGTATTTATAAAGATAGATAAGTAAATAGATTAAATATATTACTTTGTTATCTGAAACCATATTGATTCTTAATTGTCAAATGTATATCTGTATAATAATTAATAGTCAAATATAAATCTGTAATTAAATTAGATCAAGAAAGGAAGCAGTGTGCTTCATGGGAGAGAAAGTAGAGGCTTGGAGTTGATAGGTTTGAATACTGGCTCTTACTATTTGAACAAATTATTTACCTTATTCAATTATCCATAAAATGGGAATAAAATTACATATAAAATATTTATTTAATAAGAATTAAAATACACCTAGCTAAAATATGCCAAGCATTTTAGTTATTCAATACATATCTATAATTTTGAGTAACTAATGTACTAAATTCTATGGGAATTACACAGATAAATAGAAGGAAGATAAAATGTAATTCATGGTTATTTATTTTAGGCTTAGTGGTTGAATCTGTACATGTGCTTCATTTGTGTGTTTGTGTGTGTATGTGGTACATGGGATTAAACCCAGGAGCATTAAACCTCTGAGCTACACCCCTATCACTTTTTATTTTTTATTTTGAAACAGGCTCTCACTAGATTGCTGAGAGCCTCATTGAGTTGCTTAGGTTGGTCTCACACCTGCAATCCTCCCTGTCTAGCCTCCCAAGCTTTACAGGTGTGCACCATCCTGTCTGACCATATGCTTCTTCATATGCTCATCTTAACTATCCCTGGAAATCTCTGGGAAAGTTTTTAATATTTCCACTCAATAGATTAATAATTATAGTTCAGAAAATTTAAATAATTTACTGAGAGTCAGTTCTTACCCTGAAGGAAATCATGTTCTGACTGGAGACATGAATAATATGTATCTGAAGACTGAAGAAGCTGTAGAGTGCATAGGAAACATCACATCAGAAGACAGTATCTTCAAATGAGTAAGTGCAGATAATGGAGACCAGGAATTTAAGAGGAGAAATCCTCTTGGGTTAAAATATACATAAATCAAGAGTAAATGCCTTATGTTGCAGTATCAATATCAAGCAACCCACAAATTTTAGGGGTTAAAACAGAAATGATTTCTTTTGGGCTCTTAGAGGTTTGATATTCAGCTGCTTAAGAAACCATGATGATGCTGAAGCCATCATCTCTGAAGTAGTTGGTTACTGTGCCAGAGAGATCAATGAGTTCTGGAGAGGATTATAATTAATTAAATTAATTAGATGCTTGGGAACTGAGTGCTATGGCCACTTTAAAGTCACTGGAGAGAGCTGGTCATGCAAACCTGGTGAATACACTGGGGTCAAAATGTGTCATTCTGCCGTGTGCCTGGCAAGAGGGAGAGCTGAGAATAATTGGTAATGGCAGTAGTAATTAGCACCATGGATTCTTATAAAAGTCTAACAGAACATATTTTGAATAATTTAAAAAACAGTCTTTTTAAATACTTTCATTGCTTTCTCTTTTTTCTTTTTCTTATTTCTTTTTCTGGTGGTACTGGGGTTACTGGAAGCCCTTCAACCTCTGGGCTACACTCCCAGACCTATTTTATATTTTTTATTTGAAAACAGGGTCTCTTAAGCCAGCACTGCTGGATCCTCCTGTCTCTTGCCTCCTAAGTTTGGGGATTACAAGCATGTGCCACCACGCCCGGCAAATACTTTTATTCCTAAATAATAGTTGTAGTTGAAAATTACCCTACTTAAGAGGATTTCTGTATGCCTATGTTTTAAGTTCACTACCTATACACATGAGGTTACTTGCCTATGGCCATCACTACTGATCTTCTTCAAACCTTCACTAAGCACTTGCTGACAGAAAAGGTGCCTATCAAAAACCTAGCTTTTGATCTTGCCCTCTGACTAAGTAGCACATCCAACACATATTTTTATTCAATACAATCTTACTGAATAATTGCTGTTTATGTAGCACATTTATAATACACCTTGGAAATGATAAAACAATATATAATCATAGTAGAAAAATCTCTCTTAGTTTCTACCTTCTTTGTGGTTGCTAAGACCAAAGACTAGAGAGTTATTCTGAGCTCTCTACCCTATCACATATGCAGCTCATTCTCAAGCTCTGTTGCACTTGTCTTCACATGACTGTACATTGGAATCATGTAGAATACTATGAAAAATACTTGTGTTTGGGTGTCACCTTTGGAGAATCTTATGGCTTTGGTCTTGAAAGATGCCCAGGTATTGGGGTTTTTGTAAGCTTCCATGTGACTCATACACAGTCACATTTGGGATCCAAGAGGTCTTCTTCATTCTCACTGTCCACGTTAGTGAAAATCTAATTTCGAATGGGACTGAGTTTAGCAGTCTTTTGTCTTTTTCTTTAAATTTAGTCTGGAGTAGGGGTTCCAGTTCTGTGTTTCCATTTTACTATGCACTTCCCTGTCTGTGTTCCACCACACCCCACATTTCCACAGACTATTATTTAATTTTTTCATCAGTCTTTGAGCATCTTGACAGCAGCAGTTAGGATTTGTTATATGCCTAACTTATAGTTCCAGAAAAGGAGCATAAAATATGCTCAATAAGTATTTGTTGAATGGCTATGAATGAATGAATGAATATTCAACAAAGTCTAGGCATTGAACCTAGTATAAAGATGAATAAGATGAACTATCTCTTATCAAGGTGTGCATAGTCTGGTAGGAAAAAACAACATAGAAATAATATACAATGCAATATGGAAAAGTATAACAGATGGAAAAATTATTCTCAACTATGGGTATTAAATAAAATAGAAAACATTGCCCAAATTTCTAGCAGCTATGGTGCTATTTCATGATTCACTCCAAGCAATCAGACCACACATGGACCATTTGAATAAGAAAAGGTTAAGAGGAATTGAGAATATAGGGATAAGGGTAGGGGCAGTTCCGCATTTGTAGTTTTTTATTTTTTTATTTTTCTAGAGATCAAACCTAGCCTTGTTCATGCTAGGCAAGAACTCTATCACGGAGTTATAGCCCCAACTCCCCATATCTTTGTTGTATTTTAACATAGTTTTCATGACCTGCTGGTTCCCAGGCAACTTCATTGACAAATGATTTTGTGTTTGTATGTCCAGAGACTCTAGATCACCTATACATTTCCATAGTCGTCCAAGAAACCAATGGGAAAATATTTGTGGAAGTCTGTTCTTTGTACAAGCGATTGCTTCTCAACTCCAAGTCACTCTTTCAGTCTCTATTCTGCGATGTCCAGCTGCAGTTCTGCAAATTAAAAGCCCCTTTGCCAACTGGCTTCCTGTTAGGTTCTGCCAGCAGGGAGCACTAGTGAGAGATGGGAAGGCTGAAATTTGGATAAAGCAAAATTTCTGCTACTTGTTTCAGTCACTGCTACCATGGCAACCACCCTTCACACCAGCAGTATTAGTTGGCTTAAACCTTCAATTTCTTTTTCACACACCGAGCCAGCTTCCTCAGTGGTGTTTTTCTACAGTTGATGATGTCCACCCTAGGGAAGGATTCTGGTGGACTGCTTGTGCCATGTGCCTATCTCTTGGGTCAATTACTGTTTGCCAAGAAAAGAGTTCTCACGACTGGACAAGCTCTCTAGGCATGTCCACTACTCTGTTAGGAAAAAGTCTAGCTGCTCCTGAGAGAAACAGGAGGAGGAACACTGGAGAGACAACCATATGACCAACAACAGCTGACTCCAGTGTTAAAGGGGACTGACATCGAGTCACCTGTCAGTCCCAAAGAAGCAATACTTAGCCTTTCATAGAAACCTTTGCATTCTTATCATAACATCCATTTTATTGCCATACCATCTCTCCAGGGACTCCCAGATGTACCCAGATTGGCATAGACTCTAGAGCTAAAGACCTCCATGAAGAAGCCTGATACATACAGACATATTCAACATGCTGAAGGAGCAGAGAGGCATAAATAAATAATCACTTTCTGGATTCTAGAAAACCTTTAGAAATGGTATTTGAACTAGATACCTCCAAATCAGGAGGCATTTATCAGGCCACGAAGTGGAAAAGGAAGCATCGTGGGTATTCTGGGCCATCAAAATAGCAGATGCAAAGGAGTGGAGGCTTGAAAAGGCGGCATGGGTTCTGAAGACTCATTCCGTGTGGCTGAGCATAACATGCGTGGGGGCAGAGGAGGGTGCGTCTGGAAAGACAGATTGTGGCCAGATTGTGATGGGCCGGAGATGCCATCAATTCTCTTAGGAAACATCTGTTTCCCGTGTGCTGGCCCCAGATCCAACCACTTTCACATGCACTTTCCGAAGGGCCTCAGTTTTTCCACATATGCCCGGAATCAGCTTGCTTCCAAGGGGACAAGTCAAATGAGGGGATACCGGGAGGTAAAGAGGATGGGAATGGGATTGGGGTTTGCACATTTATTACAACACATTTTGGTTTTCAGCAAAATACCTTCAAGCTGCTACAGTGACCTTTTCATGCTCTGCCATTTTTTACACCTGCAGGTTTCCATACTCGCTGCTGCTGCTCCTGCATCAGCCTCCATTGTAGCCAGAGAAATGCAAGAAAATCAGACTGGGGATCCAGGTAAGAGAACAAATCGACCTGAGGCTAACTCACGTGAAAATTGAAATATGTAAACAAAGTTTAGCTGCAATGGAAGAGCTGGACTACAAATTGCTGTAGGCACTGGAACAATATAACTGGGTTGAAAGTGATGCTGGGACATACACATTATTTTCAACTAAAAAATAGAGGGTAAGACATTATAATCGCTTATTAGAAATGCATTTAGGGAAACATTATCATGATCTGCACACTGCTGCATATCTTTCTGAACCGCTGACAACTGAATTCCCTAGGCTGGGTTTAAAACTGTTTGCGATTATCCTCACCAAGCCTTTGTACTTAATTAATTATACCTTTGCCTTGGTAGCACCACCAGTTTGAGAAGCAGAGACAGGGGTGGAGGTTGAGGGGAGACGATAATTAAAAACTCTTTGCAAACTCAAAATTGTCTGAACTAAATATTGCAGGGAAAGATGAGCTGCAAGCCAGGATGAGTTGGAAATAGTACTGGCTCAGAACAAGGTGGGCTTGATTCTTTGCAAACTTAGAAAGAAGTAGTGGGGTGACCAATCTTTCTGTTTTGTTCTGGACTTCCTCAGTTTAAAAACTGAAAATCCCACTCCCCAAGGTGTTCCTAGTTTAAGGCAAGCAGAACACCTGGTTACCTGAGGGAGGCTTGGTGATATGGTTGGTTAGAACTCAGAGAATCAGGTGAGACAGGTCAAAGTTTGGGTGGGGTGGTAAGGAATGTTCTGGGGAATGCTGTGGAGACATGAAGGTCAGCCTAAGTTGAAGAAGTTGATGCTCAGTAAAGCACAGAAATAGGCAAAGAGATATTTTAAAAAAGAACTGGCAACAGAACTTCAAGAATCTGGGACAAAAAACACCTATAAATTTAAGCAGGTAACCCAGTCTTGGGTAGAGTGGGAGTGGGGACTCATATTGGGCTGAAAGTCTGGGTATGGGTGTTAATTTTTAACAAAGTACTGGTGATGACAGGCAGAGATACATTTTTGGAGTGAGTGTGTTGATTTTCTAGGTTGGTTTCAGGGAAAGAAGTTTGGATAATCGGATAATCCATTGGCTTCTTACTGGTCTGCAAATAAAATCCAAGATCTTCACTTGGAAACAAAGCACTTCCTGATGTGTGCTCAACTCTCTCCCAATCTTCTCACTCTTTTTTTCATTCAGTCATTGGAAGTTTTCTCAGGTTCCTCAAACAGGTTCCCTTAGGGCCTTTATATTTGGTAGTTTCTGTTCCTGAGTGCCTCTTCTACTCATGCTAGCTTCTCTTGCCCTTTGGGATGAAGCTCAGATGTCCCTCCACCTTCCATCCTACTCTCTTTTCTCCCCTGACTTTCTATCATAGGTTTTAAACTCTCCTCTCAGTAGAATGCAGAAAGACTATGTCTCTTGTTTGGCTAGAGAAGCCCTAGGGAGCTACAAAAATGCCCCCAAAGGGAAGATTATCTGTTGCATCCATGCAGGACTGTGTGGTCTGCAGAAATAGTTTCAGATGGGCATGGATGGAAAAAATGCATAGTCCTGTTATAGCTCCTGACGCCCCTCATTTATTAATTAAGGGCTATGGCTCCAGTCTAGGGATTTTTCTCAACACTGAATACTTTGGCAGGAGTGAGGGAGTGGAGTGTAGCAGAGGAAGAACCTGTAGTGTTTATTGTGGGAGTAGCATCCCTGGCTTCTACCCACTAGATGAGGTAAGCTCTCCCACATTGTGACAACTGTCTTCAGACACTTTTAAATATTCCCATGGATGGGAGTGTGGTGGTTCTAGTTTGAGAGCCACCGCTCTAGTCTGAAGAAATTCCTTACAGAATATTGGCAAAAGCCTTATTGAGCAGAATTCTAGTGTCTCCAAGCACCCACAGGCAGTAAATGCTCATGAGGGATAGGGTTGGTGTAGAACTATAGAGAATGTCAAGGGAGTAACACTCTCCCTTCTGTGAATCTTCCAGATATCCTATGATCTACCTCATTTAACTTCATAGCCCTTATCCACTGTTTAAAGGGTGGATCCTCTCTTACTTAACTGAAATACAAATATAAGAGTGCAGAGACTGACTAATCCTATAGCTAAGTATATTATAAACTATACTGAATATAGCTGAGTGTGTCTTTTTTGGACTTCCTGAAATAGCAGCCAAGCTTATTTTTTTAATTTAATATTTTTATATTTTTTGCATTCAGGGTCTAGAATCAGCTTTTCCCAATATCAGAAATTCAATAATGTTTATCAAATCCAAGTTAAAAGTCAATAGAGAATTTGGAAGCTTTGTTGGCCACAAAATTAGATGGAGCCAACTGGCTTGATCCAATGGAAGATGACAGCCTTTTCCTGTGCACTATGTGCCTGGTATCTAACAGTACTCTCTACACTGAATCATAAGCCTCACTTGGGAATAGTAAGAAATGCAGAATTCTGACCCCATTTGAGACCCTTGAATCCAAATCAGAATTTTAAGAGATCTATAGGAGATTGCTATGAATGTTAATTTGAAAAAAAAAAAGCATGATTTTAGAGCATAGGCTTCATATCTCTGGAATCGAGATCCAAGACTTTCTTTTACCAGCAAGTACAGCTGGTAAAGACAAGATATTTAACCTCTTTGAGTCTTGCTTTTTTTTTTTTTTTTTTTTTTTTGGTGGTACTGGGGTTCCTGGAAAACCTTCTACTACCGGGCTACACTCCCAGACCTATTTTATACTTTTTATTTGGAAACAGGGTCTCTTAAGCCAGTGCAGCTGGCTTCGAAACTCCGTGATCCTCCTGTCTCCACCTCCCAAGCATGGGGATTACAAGCATGTGTCACCACACCTGGCATGAGTCTTGCTGTTTTTAATCTGCAGAATGGAAACATTACTAAAATTACCAGTTGTGGTTGTGAGGTTCAAATAAAAAAAATGAATGCTGAACACAAATCATAGTACCTGACTTCATATAGAAAAAGTTCAATACTGGGGATTGAATCCAGGAGCATTCTACCTTAAAAATACACCCCAGCCTCATTTTATTTTTGAAAAAAAAATAACTTGTCTAACTTACTGATAGTCTCTCTAAGTTGCTGAAGCTGACCTCGAATCTGCAATTCTCTTATCTCATTCTCTCAAGTACTGGGATTAGAGGTGTGGACTATCACGTCTAGCTAAAAGTTCAATTCTTAAGTATTATTTTTGATATGTCTGCCTCTTCACTCATGAAAAATTGAAGGTTAGATTATGGCTAATCCATCACTTCCTATCTATAATTTGAAGATTGACTAAATCATTTACCTTCCAACCAACTATTGAGAATTACCAAACTTGCCTAGGTTAAATTCTTTTCACCTTTTTCATAAATATTATCTATTTTAAAGAAAAATTCATCTTGGGGAAAAAACTATATAATAAGGTTAATGAGAAAAGAAGCAATAGAAATTCATTTTTATCAACTGTTAACAGAGCTTAAATCTCAGCACAGGGAGGAAACAGCTGCTTTGAAAAGCAGCTTAGGAGCAGATCAGTAGACGCTGATTATCTATTAATGAGAGGGTTTTAGTAGTGAGCCCTGGTGGAAAACCCACCAGACTTAATTCTGCAAGCCGTCCGCTGAAGTGGTGGTGTATATGAATTACTTGATTGATGTAGAAAATTCAAAATAAATTTTTGCAGCACCCTGGGGGCTGTCATACATCACCGCTCTCTTATTTGTTTATGTTAAGAAAATAGAATTCTTCAGCAAGTAAACGTGTGTAGTATTTAATTAAACTCACGGCTGGACTCCATGTATGAGGCTGGTTCTCGTTTGGGAATTATTGGACTGTTGCAACCTGCCTGCTTTCTCATTTTCTCTGTTTCTCATGCCTCTCTCTCCAGCTCAAAATAGTAGGAGTTATGCTACTGGAGTACAATGGTAAATGCATCTGTATTTTTTTAAATAAGGAAATTGAGGCTCAGGAAGTTTAAGTTGTTCAAGGTCCTTTAGCTTGTAGAATTATGACTTAAACCTTAGTTCAGGTGACTCCATATCCTATGTTTGTGATGATCAAGGCACTATAGCATGAGCATTTTTAGTAAAATTTAACCATAGTTTCTAGACATGGTTCTTGAAGCTAAAGAATCACTGGTGTGTCAGTTCTAGGCTAGGTAGTAAGAATTCAAAAAGAAGGGCAAATTATTTAGATCTCAGGGAGCTCAGAGCCTAGCAGAGAAAATACAGCCATAAAGACAAAAATGAGTGTATTGCTGAAAGTGAAAAAAGTGTGCCCAGTAAATTAGGAAGTATGGGTGAATATGACTCACTTAGATGCAGCTGGAAAAGCTTATCCATGGAAAATGTGATGATTGGATCAAATATGAAAGCATGAGGAGGCTCTGGCTGTAGCAAAAAGAGAAATGTAGAGAGAGAAAGGTACTCTAAAGAGAAAGGTACTCTAGGTAGAGAGATAGCATAAACAAAAGCTGAAGTGGAAGATGACTGCTGTCTAAGAGGGATGCTGGGGTGTGATGTGCAAAGAAGGAGGTGGTGATGAGCTCATGGAGGGTGTAGTGAGCTGCCTCCATCACTCTGAAGCTTGACCTCTCACCTGCTGAAGCTCAGGATTTGACTTCCTGAATCCCTGGCTTAGAGATTTTACAGTCATCTATCAATCTGTGGCATTTACGACTGCCCTGTGGTCCCAGATGAGGAGTATCATATATCACAACGGCTTGTTCTTCATGAGCTACTGGGTACCCAGGAATTCATGCATGTTATTTATTCCACCCATTCATGTCTGCTGCTGTCTTATAAAGACCCCCACGCCACTGACATCAGCTAGTACACATCAAGCTGTCTAGCAGATAAAGTGTTGTTTGACAAAGGCTCAGCAGCTGAGGCTGTTACTTACAGTTTATATCCTGAATTCCAACTCAGTGATTTGTTTCTCCAGATAATATACCAGCAAATAATAAACCCACAGCATAGGATGTTGATCAATGATTTTGGTCTGTTTTCTCAACCAGAATTTTAACATGGGTATGGGTTCTATTTGAGCATGTAAAATAAAATAATGCTGTTATATTCAACTTGTGGTGGAAAGAATGTGAGATTAGGAATGACAGAGACCAGGATTCTAGCCCCAACTCTGCACTCTGCAATCGTGTCCATAAAATCACACTGGAAGGTTTGTTAATTTCATCTTGGAAAGCCTCAGTCCTCAGCTGTGGTGGTCTTCCAAAGTGTTCCTGGAATTTTTTACAATTTTTGAAAAACCTTTAGTCTGCAGCTGGGAAGCAAGCAATTCTCAGGAGTTTGCTGAGAAGCTACTGTGTGCTTAAACATGTACATGTATCTGGCTGTTCCAAAAAAATAAATCTTCCAGTTCAGCCCCACTCCTAGACATCCCAGACATTTGCCAAGGAGAGCTTGTCAAAATCTACCCCAGAACCAAACACGGGAGGTGATTCTGAGAAAGGTGGTTGGTGCCTTTAGAAGCACTTGGTGGTGACACCCAGGTGACCACAGATAGCCCAGCCACTACTCGTGACACAGCAGTCAAATGCTCTTTCTTAAATCCTCAAAGTATTTTAGAACCATGCTTAAAATGTTTGAGTGGCTTTGAATTTCTCTTAGGCTAAGCCCCAAAATGACCTATGAATCTTACTTGATCTTTTTCTGTTAACCTCTTCAATTTCATCTCTTTCTTGCATTCCCTTTGGTCACCACAGGTCAGCCAAATTGGTTTTCATTCTGTATCTGCAACATACTGACTCAGAATTCCTAGACTAGGATACTAGGATATCCTCCTCCTTAATTTTTCTTTTTATCTCAATGTCCTAAATAAAAACCCTCACATCTTTCTAGCATCTTTCTAGCAGCCCTCTTGTTTCCTCCAATGTAGTTACTGCAATCCTCTTTTTTCTCTTTGTTCAGTTATTTTCTGTTGAATCCATTTTAATGTAAACTCATTGAAAGTTGGTAACATATTGTCAATTATCTCTTTAGTTTCCTGTCTTGACTTAGTTATCAACTATCTCCTTGGAACATAGGTCAGAGCAGGATGAATGTTTCTTCAACTTGTTGTGAATCATAAGACAGATTCTCTAGTGATCAACAGCTTCTATTCATTGTACCATTCTTAATGAGAGTGCAAAAATGGTTAGCAGGACCTGCTCAGTGCAATGCTCACGTGGTTCTAGTCCATGCCAAGCTAAGTGTCCTAATGGCACTTAAAGTCTAGAGTTCTCTAGGACTGATGTTCTAAAGCCCTTCTCTCATCTCTTGGAATGGCCAGAAATCTCATATTAATTTGTTGAATTACAACTCTACCTTCACCTGAATCTGCCAAAACCTTCTTTCAGTCAGCACCCAGTTTAAATATACTCAACCGATTGATGTATTATTTTTCTGTGCACCCAGAAATCTTTATTATTCCAGCACAATAGTCATCACATTTGATCAGTCTGTTTGTATACATGACTGAAACTACAGCAACCAGTTGATCAGTCTGTATGTATACATGACTGAAACTACCACTAGATAATGTGTTAGTTGAGAACAGGGATTATGTCTGGGTTACCTTTCATTTAATGGTGAGCTTGTAGTAGGCACTCAAGAAACATTTTTTAAATCACACTGACTTCCTTTGAAAAGCAAAGTTCTAGGTAAATCCCACTTAATTATAGAATCCTGGAAACAGCGATATTACTTATAGATCCATAATGCAGAATGGCAGCTTTCTCAACCCCAACTAATGTTGTTTTCCAAACATTCATTTCACCTTTCTATTTGTCCCCTACTGTGTTGTAACTTGTCCACTACATTTTGCAAAGTGCATGCCAGCTAGTGTTCTCAATGAATCCTCAAAATTAGAATGTATCTTATTGGTGTCTGGCTTTTCTGGGGATCCATGCTTTTCTACAAATATGACTGGCTTTGTCACATTCAAATATTTTTATGAACACATCATTCACCTGTTCCTCCCAAGTCTAATTGGCAGATAAATCAAATTGCATTTTTCATTAAACATGATTTCATTTGTGTTACTGTTTTCATGTTTGAATTTAGTAGCGAAAAACAGGAATTACAAGCACTAGCAACTATTTTTCCTTATTTAAGACAAATAAGAATTTGTTCAACTTGGAGAAGTATCTTTTTCAGTATTTAATATAATAACTTATATGCCCTGATGATGTCTGAAGGACCCTAGACTGAAAGTAGGAAATAATACCAATAATAACTACCAATTATCTAATAACTATTATTTGCCAGACAATTTGATAAAAATGTTTGAGCTTCATAATATTGCATGGCAATTAATTATCTCTCTTTTCCACATTAGAAGAATAAATTTTATAAGACTTACATAATCGACCAAAGTCACAGGTAATTTTAGATTAAACTAGAGTTTACCTCTTGGTTAGTTTGACTCTAAAACCCAAACCCAAGTTTTTCTTCCCTATCTCTATATCATTCTAGACATTTTATGGACTTTACTTATAATAGTTTTTTAAAATTATTTTATTAACATGGAGTAATTGTGCATATTTATGCAGTTCAGTATGAAATTATAATATACTTATACTTCACTGAACAAATCAGGGCAATTAGCATTTCCACCTCCTTATAATTTCTTTGTCTGGGGACTTTAAGATCCTCTTTCATAGATCTTCCTAAAATATATTGTAGGCCATTCTGAACTATAGTCATGCCACTGTGCTATAGAATGGGTTAAATTTTTTATAGGAATTCTTTGTCTCATCCTACCAGTATACTCTTTGTTCCTTGGCTTTGGATTAAGCTGGGAGACTGACTTTGATCAATAGAGGAAGTAAGGCATTCTAGGTTTGAGCCTTGGCCTTAAGAGACTCACATGTATCTCTCCAACCTCGTGTCCCTATGCTGTAACCATGAGAAGAAGAACATGCCAAAGCTTGACGTTTGATCTCAGGAGAGAATGACAGACAGGTGTAGCAGAACCATCCTTAGATGAGCCCAGCTATGATTATTAACATTCAGAGGCTGTACAGATATGAAGGAGCCTATCCAAAAAGAACAGCGAAGCTCGATTGAGCAAAGATGAACCAAATTTCAGCAGGCCACACACAAAAATGAGCCCAGCCAAGACCAGAAGAACAGTTCTGAGCCAGGCACAGATCAGTTAACCCCTCATTGGTTCACATACTCATGAAAACTGGTAAATGGTTGCCATTTTAAATACTATACTCTAGTGCTGTTTCTTTAATGCTAATAGCTCATTGATATAGTCACTAGTTAGTTCTGCAAGTGTGCTTAGTAATAATGCTAAAAGCCATTCATCAAGGCCCTATTGTGTAAGAGATCCAGTGATAAACACTTTATGTGCATAATCTCTTTAAGTCTTTGTCAAAACCACTGATGTTTTTATAGATGGGAGGAATGAATAGAAAGAGATGAAATAAGTTATTCAAATTCACATTACTTGTATATGGCAAAGCTTGAATTCAAACCCAAGACTCCCTTGATCCAGAGTTGCGCTTTTTCTGTTTTACCAAGTTTACTTCATTTATAATTTAGAACTAGATTGGAAAATAATCAGTTGTATAAATGTGATTGCCATTTAATTTATCTGGGTCTTTTTTCTTCAACTGTAAGCTAGAGGGTCTTAAATAATACCTGTGTTTTTCTCTTATCTTCTGTGGGGCTTTATTACTAGTTATTAGAGACAAGTTTGACTTAAAGTGTATGTACAATTCAATCCTGTTGGCAATGATGATGATGATACTGAGAGAATTAAATGTCACATATATGAGGCAGGTACATATATCACCAATGACTAGGACTAAGAAGACTGATGCAATTGAGCATCACATTTTTTGTTAATAATAATAATTATTTATTTTTAAATTTTTATTGGTGCATTGTAGTCATACATCTTAATGGGATAAAAGATCGTGGGGACATATATGCATACATGATATAATTAGCCCTTACCCATTCCCCACCCAATTCCCTTCCCATCCCTCCTTCCTATGGTTGGATTAATAATTGATTTTGACATGTTAAACACATCATGTGCTGTAGAGAGTTTCCCTCTCCCCCCTCCCATACCTTCAGTTAGGTTGCCTTATTTGATCCTCTATAGTATCTCCTTCTTCATCTAGACATCCTCCTGTTACCCATTTCTCCCTAGCTTTTGCATATTAGGGAAAACATCCGATTTCTTGCTTTTTGTGACTGACTAATTTCACTTAGCATGATGTCCTCCAGGTCCATCCATTTCCCTATAAATGATGTAATTGTGTTTTTCTTTATGGCTGAGTAACAATTCCATTGTGTACATATCCCACAGTTCATCCATTCATCTGTTGATAGACATCTTGGCTGGTTCTATAGTTTGGCAGTGGTAAATTGTGCACCTATGAACATAGATACCCATGCATTAGTTTGGTAGTTTGGTTTTCTTTCTTTTGGGTAAATACCCAGAAGTGGTATTGCTGGATCAAATGGTAAATTTGTTCCCATTTTTCTGAGGATCCTCCATACTATTTTCCAAAGTGGTTGCACTAATTTGCAATCTCCCCAACAACATTTAAGAGTTTCCACTTCTCTACATCCTCACCAGCATTTGTTGTTGTTTGTGTTTTGAATGATTGCCATTCTAGTTGGAGTTAGGCAAAATCTCAGGGTAGTTTTGATTTGCATCTCTCTGATTGTCAGTGATATTAAGCATTTTTTATGCATTTGTTGGCCATTTGAATTTCTTCTTTCATGAAGTTTCAATTTAATTACCTTGCCTATTTTTTTGATTGGGTTATTGTTTTCTTAGTGCTGAGTTTCTTGAGTTCTCTGTATATTCTACATATAAGTTCTCTATCAGAGGAGTAAGTGGCAAAAATCTTCTTCCATTCTATTGGCTCTCGATTGAGGTTCTTGACAGTTTCCTTTGCTGTACAGAAGCTCTTCAGTTTCATGCAATTCCATGTATTGATTCGCTATTAGTTTTTTGTGCCTTTGCGGTCTTGTTGAAAAAGTTTTTATATGTGCCTATGTGTTGCAGTGTTGGACCTATGCCCTCTTCAAGGAGCTCAAGATCTTTGCTCTAATTTCCAAGTGTTTGATCCATCTTGAATCGACTCTTGTGCAGGGTGAGAAAGTAGGATTAATTTTTATTTTTCTGCATATAGTTAACCAGTTTTGCCAACACCATTTGTTCAACAGGTTATCTTTTTTCCAGTGTATGTTTTTGTCCCCTTTGTCAAAACTCAATTGACTGTAAGTGTATGGATTTGTTTCTGAGTCTTCTATTCTACTCCATTTGTCGATGTATCTGTTTTTGTGTCAGTAGTATAGTTTAAAGTCAGGTATTGTGATTCCTCCTGCATGTTTTTTTTTTCTTCTGAGAAATACTTTGGCCATTCTGTTTTTTTTTTTTGTTGTTGTTGTTGTTGTTGTTGTTGTTATTCCAAATGAATTTAATAACTGATTTTTATATGTCTGTAAGGAATGATCTTGGTAATTTAATGGGCATTGCATTGAATCTGTAGATCACTTTTGGAAGTATGGACATTTGATGATACTTATTCTGCCTAACCATGAACTTGGAAGATCTTTCCATATTCTAAAATATTCTTCAATTTCTTTTTAAAATGTTTTATAATTTTCTTTGTATAGGTCTTTTACATCTTGCTTAAGTTTATTCCTCATTATTTTATTTTTTGTGGGAAATTCTGAGTGGAAGTATTTTCTAAATTTTTTTTTCAGTGGGTTTATGGTTGGTATACAGAAAAGCTTTTGATATTTTTAAGTTTGATTTTGTATCCAAACACTTTGCTGAATTTGTTGATGAGTTCTGTAAGCCTTTTGGTTGAGTTTGTTGGGTCTTCGAAGTATAGAACCATGTCATCTGCAAAGAGTAAAAGTTTGAATTCTTCTTTCTCATTTTTACTCCTTTGATTTTCTTTTCTAGCCTTATTGCTCTGGCTAGAGTCTCAAGTACTATATTGAAGAGAAGTGATAATAGATAACCTTGTCTTGTTTCTGTTTTTAGGGGAAATTCTTGATGGTTTTCCCCTTTAAATATAATATTTGCTGTGGGCTTATTGTAGATTGCCTTTATGATGTTGAGGGATTCCTTCTATTCTGATACTCCGCAGTGCTTTTAGCATAAATGGATGTTGAATTTTATCAAATCTTTTTCAGTTTCTATTGAAATGATCATGTGATTTTTGTTTATGTGATGAATTACTTGGATTGATTTTCGGATGTAGAATCAGCCTTGCATCCCTGGGATGAACCCTACCTGGTCATGGTGTATGATTTTCTTGATGTGGTTTTGAATGTGTGTTGGTAATATTTTGTCTAGCCATTTTGCATCTAAGTTCATCAGAGTTATAGGCCTGTAGTTTGCATTTCTTGTACTGTGTTTATTTGGTTTTGGTAATACTGTGATGTTGGTGTTATACAATGTATTTGGGAGAGGGTTTTTTTTTTGTATTTCATGAAATAGATTGAGGAGTGTCAGGATTAGCTTTTCTATAAGGGTTTTCTAAAATTCATTTGGGAGATCATATGGTCCTGCAGGGGCTTTTCTTTGATGGAAACTCTTTATTGCTGTTTAAATCTCTTTGATTGCTATTGGCTTGTTTAAATTTTCTATATCTTCTTTCTTAGGTTTAAGAGAAGGTTGTATTTATTTAAAAAGTTGCCAATTCCTTCCAGATTTTCCATTTTGTTGGAATATAGTTTTTCAAAGTAGTTTCTGATAATCCTCTGAATTTCAACTCTGTCAGTAGTGATATCTCCTTTTTCATCTCTTATCTTCATAATTTGGGTTGATTCTCTTTTTTTTTTAGTTAGGTTGGCTAGTGGTTTACCTATCTTGTTAATTTTTTGAGAAACCAGCTTTTTTTTTAAATTTTCCATATTGTTTTTTTATTCTCTACTTTGTTGATTTCTGCTTTTATTTTAAATAATTTTCTGTCTTCTGCTGGCTTTGGGGTTAGATTATTCCTGTTTTTCAAGGACTTTGAGGTTGTCATTAGGTTATTTATTTGATGATTTTTTGTTTTTCTTATGTGAGCACTCAGTACTATAAATTTTCCCCTTAATACTGCTTTCAACATGTCCCAGAGGTTTTGATATGTTGTATCTCTATTTTTGTTTGTTTTTAGAAATTTCTTGACTTCACCCCTTACTTCTTCTATGAACCATTAGTCATTTGAATGTGTGGTGTTCAGTCTCTACACATTTACATGTTTTCTCTGGGTCTTTTCATAGTTTATTTCTAATTTCATTCCATTATGGTCTGAAAAGACATAGATAAGTATGTCACATTTTTTGAATTTGCTAGTGCTCAATTTGTAGCCTGGGATGTGTTCTATTTTGAAGAAGGTTCCATGAGAAGCTGAGAAAAATGTGAACTCTGCTCAAGTTGGGTGAAATATTCTATATATTTCTATATGTTTCTATATATTTCTATATATTTCTCCAGCTATTTCCCTTAAGTTTGTTACTATCTTTACTCGTAGTGTGTTTTTTGCAAGCAGCAGATACAGGGGTTCTGAATTTTAATCCATTTTGCCACTTTATGTCTTTTTATTGGGGAGTTGAGGCCATTTACATTCAGTGTGATTGAGATATGATTTTTAATTCCCAACTTGTTGAGATTTTACTTCTGTTTAAAATACTGTTTGTTCTTCTTTGCTTAGTTGTCTGCTTGATGGAAATTCTTGTTTCTTTGGTTCTGGTGTATATTGCTTGTTTCTTCTTTGTAGTTAATCTCTTTGAGTATTTTCTCTAGCAAAGGCTTTGAAGATATAAATTCCTTCAGCTTCTGTTTGTCATGGAAGCTTCTTGTTTCCCCATTTGATTTCAAAGATAGTTTTGCTGGGTAGGAAGTTTTTTGCTGGAAGTTGTTTTCTTTAAGTGTTTGGAATATGTTTGTTACTCTAGGCCTTTCTGGCTTTCATGAGTTGGGTTAGAAAGTCTGATTCTAATTGGTTTGCCTCTGAATGTCACTTGACCTTTTGTTTATTTGCCTTTAAGATTCTCTCCTTGGGTTCTACATTGGTCATTTTGACTATTATGTGGCATGGTGAACCTTTTCTCTGATCTTGTCTAAAGGGGATTCTATAAGTTTCCTGTACCTGTATATTAACCTCTTACTCTATGTTTGGAAAATTTTCTGTGATTACTTCTTTGAAAAGATTGTTGATCCCTTTCGTTTAACCTTCTTTTTCCTTTCTCTATGCCAATTTATTATTATTATTATTATTATTATTATTATTATTATTATTATTAAATTGTTTGTGGACCTAAGTGTGGAACCCAGGGGCTTTTCTATCTCCATGCTATACTCCCAGACATTTTTTATACTTTATTTGGAAACAGGATCTCACTACATTGCTGAGAGCTCCACTAAGTAGCTGATTTTGGCTTCAAACCTGTGCAATCCTCCTGTCTCATCCTCCAAAGTGCTGGGATCACAGGTGTGAGCCACCATGCCCAGCTATGCCAATTATTCTTAGGTTAGTGATTTTAAGATAGGCCTATATTTCTTTAATGTCCAATTCCTGCTGTCAATTTTTTTAAAGTTATAAACTATGCTTTTGTTTTTGGAGTGATCATCTTCTAGGAGCAAGATTCTATTCTCCATGTGGTGTAATTGATTGTTTATAGTTTGAATTGAAGACTTTACTTCAATGATTGCATCCTGTATCTCTTTCAGACTCTCTCTAAAATCTTTTTGGAAGTCGTGTATTATATCTACAGTTACATTCCTCATTTGACCTTCTGGAGATCCCTGCAATTCTATGTTAACAGGTTCTGTTATTGTGGAGTTGTGGGAGCTCATTTCTCCCTTGTTGTTCTTCCTTCTCATGATTTGAGATGTTTGTATGTGTTGCTTTTGATAGATTTCTCTCAGTCTCTAGGTGTCAGCTGGTATATCCAAGGTCAAGTTGTATTGTATTCAACAGTGAATACATGAGTAAAGGGGGAAGTGAAGGAGTAAATCGAAGAATATTGTAAAGTCTTAGATAAGGTCGAATAGAATGAGAATATTAGTTTGGTAATGTAGTATATACTAGAGATTGGAGATAGTAAAAATGTAATAGTATTTTAGTAACCATTGTAGAGTTTCTGGTTTAGTGATATGCCATGGATTTAATACAAGACAAGGGAGAGATAAAAAGAAGAATAAAGATCAAAAAGGGATAGAGAGAAAAGAGTAGGTATGTATAAGGGAAGAAGCTTGGGAGAGGGTTTGGGAAGAGCGTTAAAAAATCCATCATACACACTCACGCACAAAAAAAGAATAAAGACCAAAACAACCCCAACAACAAATTAATGGAGCGCTACAAATAAATGACTATTCAGCAGATACACCCTCTATAGTCTATTTCTGTGCAGATACCAAGTGCCACAAGCACCTTTTCCACTGTGAGTCTGGTTTTCTGAGTCTTTCTGAGTCTATGCAGATGGTTGATATCAATGGGGCTGGATTTAGTATTAAGCACAGATCACCCTCCATGCTTTCCACAGATTTGGAGTCTCATTCTCTTTCTGCCTCTGTTGGTGTCATATGACTCTGAGACAAAACTCAATGTAGGAGTCTCTGTTTTTGACAGCTAGGGCTGGTCTGGTCTGACTTCTCCCCATTAACCACATTGGGAGGTCTGTGGTGATCCTGAAGATCCTACTAGTTGTATTTAGTGTTAAGCATAGGTCTCCTGCTACACTTTCTACTGATTAAAACCTGAGTCTCTCTGAGCCTCTTTTGTGTCTAACAGCATGACCACCCCACACACACTTTCTCTGGTTAACTCACAAAGTTCCAGACCCAGGGAGTTTTCTGGGGCTGTGTGAGTCCTTGGGGGCTCCAACTGGGCATTTTCTTGCAGCACCCTGCGACTTCACTTATGGGGTTATTGAGTGCTGTTTTAGATCTCTGGAGGGTGTGGTAATATCTGTTGCCACTTCTCCTTCACTAGGTTGGACCAAAAAATCTGTCCCAGGGAGTTTATCATAGCTGCATGAGTCCCAGGGGATGCAGCCCTGGGAGTTCTTCTGTGGAGACTGCAGTTTTACTTACAATTTTGGTGCTTGCTGGTCTGGATCTCTGGTGGGCATGGTGAGGTTGGCTACTGCTGGCAAGATGGCTCTATCATGGTGCCCTCAGCTGCAAAGCTGGTGGGTTTCTCTTCTTTTGTTGAGCTTCTCTCTGAATACTCAGAGGTCGTGGTGAGGTTGGCCACTGGAAGTTGTAGCTGGTCTATGCACAGGAAGAACTGATAAATTATGACCAACCAATCTGCAACTGTTTATTCTGGTCCTTGTTTTCCTTTTCATCTTAAGTCCGGTATTGTGAGGCAAGATGTTGCTGGCGTGGCCCCTGCCGCCACAAGGTGGGTGGTTTTCTTTTCTGCTCTCCAGACAGTCATCTAGTCTTCTGTTTCTCTGTTCCTTGTATTTATCATTTTTTACCTCTACTTTAGCATTTTCTGGCTTTGTAAAGCATGGTTTTTGAGGCAATGGAGATCGGGTGTCAGCAGGACTCATAAGCACTGCTTCTCCCCATTGCCATCTTCCCAGAAGTTCTAGCTGAGCATCCAATTTATCTCAGAAAGTTCTCAAATGTGAGTATGAAAAATAGCAGATTAAATTAGGGTCACACCGTCTTTTTTATATACCAGATACAATGAAAAAAATAGACAAATAACAGTAAGTATCAGAATATCCATAGAGCAAATAAATATCTTGCAGTTAGGCCAACAGAGAGCAAAAGTGACTACTGAGAAAGACACTAAATATTCTTATTAGCTCTGACTTTTTATCCATGTGCTTAGAGGTAGTATAGCAAAGTAGGGAAAGTAAATGTAGTTATGAGAAGCCTTGACACATAATCAGATTATTAATGTGCATACCAAAGTGTATTAGCTTTCCATCACTGTAACAAAATATTTGACATAACCAACTTATAAAGAGAAAGGTTTAATTTTTGGCTCACAGCTTTGAAAATTTCAGTACACGATCAGTGAACCTATTAGTTTGAGGGCTCTGGAAGGAGAGAAGCAAACCATGGCAGGAAAACCCAATTGAACAAAAGCACTTGCCTTATGGCTAGGAAGCAAAAGTGAAGAGGGAAAAGGAAGAGCTCAGGGTTTTCCTATTATTCCCTTAAAAGGAGTGCCCCCAATTGCCTAAGCACCTCTAACTAGGCCCCATCTCCTGAAGGTTCCACTGCCTCCCAATAGTACCACTCTGGGGACTAGACCTTTAAACACATGGGCATTTGGGGGACATTTAACAAGGAAATGAAATTTTTCACATCTCAATGATTAAAAATTTCTGCTTATTTTTGAAAATTTCAAGGTCTCAGCAGAGGTTGACAATGCTTACATTCTCTTTCTACACACACACACATATTGTCATGGCACCCACAGTATTTTTCCAGAGATCTATTGTATGCTGATATGATTCTCAACAATTGAGCATATCCACTCATTGAAATAAGACACACACTTCTAATTCTGGGATATGAATGTGGTAATACAGGGTATTTAAAAAATATTTCAGAAAAAAAGCAACACTTCATGAAGGAAGATACTATCAAACCCTTTATCTCCCACTATCAGAGGAGCGATATATATATTAGGTTCTAGATAATTTAGGAATTCAGTGGGAAGCTGGAAGAAAATGATCAACAAACTAATATAACTTTTAATCCTTTAGCTAAATGCATACTCAGATAAACACCTAAGAAATTAGTTAACATGAAGAAGACAGGAGAATTTACTCTGGGGAAAATAGCCTGAGGAAAAAAAACATCAAAATCTATATATCACATACACATAATCCTTTATATGTACATATATGCACACAAGTACATGCATATGTAATATTAATTTTAAATAGATATTTAATAATTAAGAGTTCAAAGATTACTAAATGAGACAATGACAAAGGAGATAAAAAACAAAACAATACAATTGTAGAACTAATATATAACTTGGAAAAAAGATAAGATATATCAGATAATTAAAATTAGTGACAAAAAATTTAAGATATCACAGAAATTGCCAATAAAAAAGGGACAAGTTCTTGGAGACTTGATAATAAATAGAGTAGACAAAGAAATAAACCATAGAATAATTTGTGTACTTGAAATAGAGAATTTGAAATAAAAGGAGAATTTTAAGTAACGGACAAGAGTACATTATGTTTCCAGAAAGCAGTGACTTATGTGAGGCATACCTGCTAGGCATTCTGACATAAAGTTGCTTATGAGGTAAATCTGATTTATCAATCAGTGCCAAAAGACAACAGAAATAAACAAATCCAGAAGAACTTGAAACATCAAAGAGTGCATTGAATACAAAAAAATGAACAGGAAGCTATTCTCAAACACAAGCCCACATAACATAAGCAACTGATGAAATCTGGTCAACAAACAAGACATGGGGTTTATTCATCAGGTTGAAGAAGTACAAGTAGATGACCTTATTTATTTTTACCTTGCTTCAATAGTATGGACCTCATTGATTATTTTATCTTCATTTTTCAATGCTCTGTGACTAAGACCCATTGTTTGTGACTTAATATAACACTGAGCAGACTATTCTTAGGTCTTTGCTGGTCACATTCTTTTTGCTAGGACATGGTGCCTTCTTTTTTTAGAAGCTCCCTATGCTTGGTAAACTCCTAGACAGCCTCTCACACTACCAGTTTCAGCATTTCCCCACTTGCCTGTTTATTCTCCAGGGACCTTGCCTGTGCAGAGGTCATCAGTGGGATCTCTGGATCTGTTGATTACTCTCAGATTCAGCTAATGAGACACACAAGCAAGAGATAAAAAAGGAAAAAGTAAGGTTGGGTTGTTTCTTCATTGACTTTTTTATTTTTTATATTTTTATTTTTTGAGATACTGGGGATTGAACCCAGGGACATTCTACCTTAAATCAAACCCCCAGCCCTACTTTACATTTTTTACTTTGAGACAGGATCTCATTGAGTTGCTGAGAGCCTCACTGAGTTGCTGAAGCTGGTCTCAAATCTGTGATCCTCCTGTCTTAGGCTCCCAAATACAAGAAGTATGGGTGTGCACCACTGTTCCCAGATTCCATTGCCTTTTACTAGTTAGCCCACTTTGACTGGGATATTATCTCTATATTTAGGGTCATGAAAAGTCTCTTGGAGCTCCAAGATCCAGTGTCCGACCTTATTTTCCATACAGAGAATTGGTAGGGGCTCCTGCTTTCCTCCAGGGCACTGTGCAATTCCTCATTGCTTTCTGTTAACCTTGGCCACACCTCTCTTAAACTCTCCTAAAATTGTAGACTCTTGCCTACAAGGCATTGACTATAGGTAGGTAGATAATATGTATTTTAACATAGGTTGTTTATGATTAGATGATAAAAATGGGAATTAAAATTATGGGTCAATGTCATGTATAATATCAGTGTGTCCTGGATTTGCCTTCAGTGTGGTGTGTGAGTTTGCCTGTCTGCTGGAATTAACAGGGCATGAGATGAATGTGGGCATCCACTTCAGCTAAGAATAAAGAATGCCAATTAGAGTCCTGAATTCAGTCATCACTCCAATGTTACAAGGAAGATGATATTTGCTGAGATAATAGTGGGCAGGAATAAGGCCTGGACAGGAAATAAGGGAGGATGGCTAGAGGCACAAAAAGGTGCCCCAGGTCAAAGCAGACAAAGAAAGAACAGGAAGGGCATGGGTTTATACAGAGAAGGAAGATGTGGGTCAAAGTTTAGATATAGAGGGAGGATTGCCAGTGCAGGCCTCATAAATGTTGGTCCCTGTCTCTTTATCTTTTTGTGTGTAAATTTAGTAGATATGTTTGTGTATGCATGCATGTGTGTTTGAATAAATTTAATAGGTACTCAACACATTTCCAACACCACTGCCACACGTCCATGAACAGATCTCTCTCTCTCTCTCTCTCTCTTTCGTCTTTGTCTCTCTCTCTTACACACACACACACACACACACACACACACACACACACACACACACAGGATTCTACTTTAGTTTGGCACACAGCTCTTGGAGAAGCGATGGAGATAGTTCCAGAAAATGCTCTCCTAGGGATTTGCTTTGTGTTTGTTTCATATAAAATATGAGAAATGTTGATCTACTCCTGTACTTATCCAGTGTCTCCATCATGATGATCTGTTTTGCTTTTTACATGTCAGTTAACTCATTTTTTTACTTGGAGAGTGGCCTTCTGTGTTAGCTCCTTGCTTCCACCACTGTACAGGATCCTGTGTGAGGCGGGAAAGACATGGTTATGGTTTTCCCCCTGTCATTTCATGACCAAAGGATCCTTTGTCAGCAATGTCATCCTCACACATTTGCAGACCTTCTCAGAATCATTATCCTCCCTCCTTAGCCTCCATCCTCATGCTGATCCTTATTGAACTATTGAAACAAACTCAATTTGAAGCTTGTATTTTACCCAAATCACTCTTAATAACTGCTATTATCCTCTGTAATTACAATAATCACTTTGGCTCAGAATAGCTCACAACATTAGCCTTCAGTCCAAAAAGCCCTGGCAATTGTATCTGGTGAAAACTCGAGGTTTTTAGTAAGAAAATAGCTATGATGATGGGTCTGGTTTGTCAAGAAGGTTTAGGGTTCTCAAGGCAGTCAAATTAAATGTCCAAAGCAACTCCACTGGGATTTGAGATTAGGACATATTATAAAAGACTATTCTATATGCAATGAAGCTAGTGTCTATAATTAAGTTCTACCTCTGCCACCTACAGGCCAAGTATCCTTTCATGTGTATACTTTTTTTTGGCTACTGGGGATTAAAACCAGGGGCATTCTATATCTGAATGACACCCCCAGCCCTATATTTTATTCTTTATTTTTAAACAAATTCTTACTAAGTTGCAGAGGGCCTCACTAAGTAGCTGAGGCTGGCTGCCAAACCTGTGATCCTCCTGTCTCAGCCTCCCGAGTACTGGAATTACAGGATTGTGCTACCCCATCCGGCATTTATGTGTATACTTTTGTTGGTTCATTGCAATTGTATATCTTAATGAGGTTCAAAGTCATACAAATAAACATCCACACATGTCTTGATGTGTTTCCCTTCAGGTCCCACCTTTCTTCATGAAAAATAGTAAGATTTGTAGTGATACCTTCATACATAGGCACCACAAAATTTGAACTATCTCTTTAATCAGTTCTTTTTCCCCTTCCCCTATTCCTTTTTTCTCTTCTACTGGTCTCACTTTCCTCATTTACTTAAAATAACTTTTGTTTCCTATTTTCTCTTTAGAGTTTATATATGAGAAAAAACATTTGACCCTTGACTTTCTGAGACTAGGTGATTTCAGTTAGCATAATATGCTCTAGTTCCATCCATTTTTCTGCAAATGACATAATTTTATTTTTATTTATGATTGAGTAAAATTCCTCTGTGTGTATATACCAAATTTTTGTTATTGATTCTTCTGTTGACCTATACTTTGGTTGATTGGACAATTTGGCTATTGCAAATTGTGTTACTCTCAACACATGTATACATGGCATCGCTATGGTATTCTGATTTTAAGTCTTTTAATAAGATATTAAGGTATAGTATAGCTGTGCCACATGGTGGTCTAATTTCATGGGTCCATAAGGAAGATATTCCAATTTTCTGTTCTTCAATATCTCCACCTATAAAATGGGATTAACAACATGACTATTCCCACATCTCTTTCTGTTGTTCCCATTCTGATTGATCTGTATGTGAGCTGTGCTTTAAATATGTTAAACTCTACTTCTGATATATGACCTCAATATAGTTATAATGTAATTTTCATGTAAATATTAAATAGATAATAAATTTCAAGTTCTTATTACATACAAGGCACATAGAGTCCACTTGGTAAAGTGGTTGCTATCATAATTACTTTCATTTTTATTACTTCTCCTGGGTCAGATAAATTCCATCTAGGCCACAGATAAGTTATCTCATAAAATCCTTATGCCAACTATTAAAGTTGTGGTCATTATCCCATTTTATAGATGAAAAAAAAAGACACCAAGTGGCTGAATAAATCATCAGTGTCACAGAGCTTACAAGCAGCAGAGATGATACTAAAGTTCAGATCTGTACCTTTTTATTGCACTATGTTATTTTGGACTAGAGAGAACATTTATAAAACCTGAAGTGAGAAAAAAAATCCATGATGGTAACAATTAGTGTTTCAAAATGAGATTTAGAAAGCAGGGAACTGGACAGCAATACTTTTCTAGTGGGTATTGCAGCATTTAATTTTAATTAACTAGCAGGATCTTCAATTTTATAGGTTGAAGTCTAGTTGAGGTAGCACAGGTTGCAAAAAGAAGAGCAAGTAGTCCTAACAACATAGGAAAGAGTGAAACACAAGTAGAGTGGGTCAATTTAACACTCTGCTCGTCTTTTTATGAGATGCAATGGGTTTTGCTGAGCGTCATCTGATACTTCCCTTCAGAACCAACCACCTGGAATGCTTGACTGATAACAGCTCTCAGCTGAGCCTCCCTCTGACCACTTCAATCAGCTGAAAATTGCCAACATGTCCAAAGTCAGGTCCTTTTCTGGATGCAGCCCATGCCCAAGGATTGGCCAATAGGAATGACCATTTTCTTTGGATGTATTGAACAACTCTATAGAGCCTCTGTTCTGACTGTATTTCTTTCAACTTGTCCCTCAGCCTAATTCTGCCTCCTTCCCTTTCCCACAACACCACCACATAATACATTTCCTGCTCACAAATCAATAACTCAGAATCTATTCCCAGGCAACTTGAATTGCAATATGGGGTAAAACATGTATCTCTAACCACGGCTGCCAACTCAGTTTATCTCCATATTTCTGAGGGGGTTTCAGTGATTTGTCAACTTTTTTACTGTAGAATCAGTAAATATATCAGTATATAATAAATATCAGGAATGCTTTCATACACCTCAAAATGGAAATATCTTATTGATTTTTCAAGGGAGCAATTTAGCTGTTGTAGGAAGATAAGTCAGTGGTCTGGGCTGAGATCCAGGTCAGAATGAGCATATCCACCAAACACTGTTCTATCTCTAGGGTGCTGAATACACAGGAAAAAATGCAGACATCTTAATACCTTTAGGCCAAGGTAAAGTGTTAGGCTACTTCCTAGTGTTTAAAATGCTTCCCCTCCCCCATTTATCTAGACAGGTTCTTGCAGGATCCTTTTGGAATCATCACTATGGTCATGTTTGTCCTCTGGTCACCATGGCAGTGGGAGGACACTGCTGAAACTCTTTAGCATATGGGCATCATGGGCAGATGACTAGTTCTGCTGGAGATGGCTTGTGGAGGGAAGAGCACAGCCATCTCAGGGACTTGCCATTACATGATCCGTTCTTGTCAATCCTGCATTTCTGAGCAAATCCCCTTATCTCCAATCTTGCAACAACCAGCTCTAAACATGGCTCACTGTGCCGTCCTTGTAAGCCTTCCCTCACCTTCACCCATCTTCTGCTCTGGAAATCCTTTCAGTGCTTCAAGACATAGAGTAAATGAGACCCCCAAACCATCCAGTCATAATCAATTCTGTAAGGAATGTAAATAAATATAAATATAAACTTTGAAGGGGGGGCAAAGAACTCTATACACGTTCATATCTTCAGATAATAGGAATTTCATCTAGGCATGGTGGCACACACCTGTACTTGGGAAGGTAAGGCAGGAGGATTGGAGGTTCGAGGCCAGCCTCAGCAATTTAGCAAGATTTTCAGCAATCTAGTGAGACTCTGTTTCAAAACAAAAAGATAAAAAGGACTGGGAGTATATCTTGGAGGTAGAATGCCCCTGGGTTCAATCCTCAGTAACACACACACACACACACACACACACACACACACACACACGTAAAAATTTTACCTCTAAAATTTTATTTGGAGGAAATAATAAAAATGTAGAGACTAAAATTTCAATAAAAATATGAATCATGCCTATCTTCCTCACTACTATTCCCACAATCTAAAACAGCGCTTGGCACATGGAAAATGTGCAATAAATTTCTGACAAGTGAATCCTGAAAGGTGAAGAAAACAACTGAAAAAACATAACATTTTGTTGATGTGAAAGAAAACTCACATACAAGAAAATACAACTTTATTTTTGTTTGGGAAAAGTTAATGTCATAATGATACCAAAATTCTTACAAATTCACAGTAGTTCCACTCAACACACAAATGAAGAACAAAATACCACTTTTATTTTTAAGAATAAGAATGAGAGAGGTTATTGTTCTGTCATACATATCAAAATAAGCACTTACATGCCTTTTTTAGGTACTGGGGATTGAACCAAGAGGCATTCCAGCTCCAAGCTATATCCCCAGCCATTTTAATTTTTTTTTTTTTTGGAAACAAGGTCTTTCTAGGTTGCTGTGGCTAGACTAGAACCTATAGCCCTCCTGTCTCAGCCTTCAAAGTATTCAAATTATAAGCCTGAGCCACCATGCCTGGCTTATAATACCTTTAAATACCTTACCTGGTATTGTGACGATTTCTACCTAATGAAATAGAAAAATCTGCAATGAAAGCTTCTTCCAGTTCCTGTTGGCTGTGCTCTGTGGAATCCTCTTTCCCCACTGGGCAGCAGCCAGTCTAGGCATTATGGCTATTGCAACAATCCATTCTCAGTCCAGCCCATGCTGAAGCTTCTTCAACTCTTACCCTCAAGCCGCCATTCAGCTGCCCTCCCATCACACTAGTGAAACACTGTGAGATCCATAAATTATTTTCTGTGAGGATTTCAGTTGCTAAGGAAGTTGGTAAAACCCCAACAAATGCACTGTCCGTGTCGGCCCAGCAGCCGCAGTCTCAGTGACTCAGAACAGCCACTTCTCCTTTGAGTAAAAGAGGAGATTGATCCTTTTAACACCTTTGTGAAGATATTTCATGCAACATCAACTCCATTTTTAAACACCCAGGTGTAAAGGGGATAAAAGAAATGGCACTAAGTTATATGCATTCATCGTGTCTCTACCATTTCTCCCCAAGGAGGGAGACAAATTGTAAGGTCAGTTCTAGACTCTCTGATATTTATGTAAAAATCAGAACAAACAGCAAAAGAGGTGACAAAAGATCTGAGTGGTGATGGGCGTGTTAAGGAGGGAGAGGAGGGCTGTTTAGGTTGGGGAGAAAGAAAGTTTTTGAAAGGTGCTTGCGTTGGGAGAAACAGAGCAGGTCTGAGATGATTTTACAAAGTGCCAGAGAAGTAGAAGGAAAGTGATGTGGGGAAAGGGAACTTTGTAAGGCATTCACTGGCTGCCATGAATGCAGCCAGCCCCTTTGCTTTCACTGCTTCCTTGGGGGGGGGGCATTCTACATTAAATGGTTTGAATATTTTAAATTATTTTTAGTTGCTGGACTATTTATTGATATGTGATTTTTGTATGAGTTGTATAGCAAAGCAGTTGGGTTATACAAGCTGTATAAGATTTTCCATTTACCAAATATGCCACTCACATATTCTTGATAGGAAGAATCTTTCTGAATGCTTATGATGCCTAATGTTGAGATAACAGAACAATAATCTTTGAAAGGATGTTCTTCAGGTTTCCCCGAAAGTTCTCAGAAATGATTTCATTAAAATTATTTCAGCCCCAAATAGTCCTGAATTGAAATCAGAAATCTTAGGTTAAGGTTATACTTAACTTACTTTGCTAATTATGCACCCAAACTGTTTCCCCTTGAAGGTAGGACAAATGTATTATCATTCTTTTACATGGCCGGGGCACAGAGTCAGTATGAGCAAGTAAGTGGGGATGGCTTCAGTCATTTCCAAGAAACCCTGTGGTTTGCTTCATGAAGTCCTAGATTGAAGAATCCTTTTGCTATCATTAAGAATCAATTCTTGAAAAATGTAATTACCTACAACTTCAGAACTCCTTTTTAAGTGGATATATCAAGTGCCCTCTCCCGGCCCTGGGATGTTGTCTTAAATAAGTATAAATGTTTTCTGAGTTTGCTTTAATAAATGAAAGAAGGGTATAAAGGGTAGAGGAAAAAAGAGAAAAAAGAAAATTATGTGGCTATTTATGAAAATTATTTAGGGGAAAATCTATTGTAGTAACTCCTTTGTTGAACTATCCAAGCAATTTTCCAAGAAGGCTGAAAATATTTTTTCCATATTGAAACTATCTCTGGATATTTTAGGTAAACTCTTTGAATATAGGAAATTGATAATATGTAGGCCTTCCTATACATCCTCAGGTTCCTTTTGTCACCATGGTTACTCTCATTTAAATGCATTAGCATTGATGGACACCTAGTATTATGCTCATATTGAAGAGGCTGGATGTGTTTACACAGTACAATAACTGCTAAAATCTTTTTCCCCAATCTGATCAAAGTGTCACCAGTTTTTCCTTTCTACCTTTTTCTTATTAAAAAAAAACATATCACGTGCTTTGTGAGGGCTTCCTGTTCCATCCCAAAGGGCTATGCAGTAATGTTCTTTCATCATCAGTCACTGGGTATTCTGAAATGTTTCTCCCCTGAAGTCATAAGTCACAAGTTTCTGATGTTTTGTCTAATGTCTATCTCTCTCCCCCCACCCCCATCTTGGTTCTCTGTAGACATGTGTCATGGAAATACTTTCTAACAGATAAAAATGCACTCATTCCTTATTCTCCACTGACCCTGTTATTCACAGAATCAATATCCGTAAAGATAGCAGGTACCTTATCTAAAACATGGATTTTTGTTCTGCAAGTATTGTAATTATTGATGCTTTGGACTTTTCCTGCTACATCTGTCTTCATAAGGTTATCCTTGAAAATGTATGAACCAAGTCTAGAGCTCCTGAGTCAACATCAACAATGATAGAAAACATGTATTAAATACTTAGTACTGGGCATTTACTCTTCTAAAAGCTTTTTGTGTAATAACTTTTTTGATCTTCACCACAATCCCAGGAGGTCCATTCTACTACTATATCTGCTTTCTAAGTGAGAACCATTGAGCATGAGGTGGATGGGTAATTTCTCAAGGTCCCACACATAGGAAAGAGCAGAGCCAGGCTTTGCCACGTGGGCATCTGCTCAGCCACTGTGGCATGCTACCTCTGACTACAGGAAATGCCATGGACACATGGTGTGTCACCTGCGTATAAGCATCAAAGCATCGATGTGTACCCTGAGAACTCTGTGCAAGTGTGTATGTACATTTGCATGCATATGTGCATTCTTCTGCAAAAAGGTACTATTGCTTTAACTTGAGAATGGCCCAAGTCCTCATAGCAAGAGGTTAGAGGACATTATAAGGAAAAAATAGCATTGTGTTTGAAATCTAATAACCTGTGGTTTAAGTCCAAGCTCTGTCACCCAGCAGAAAATTATGCTTTATTAAGTTATTAGTAGATTTACTTTTTTCCTGATGTTTTATATAGAGAATAACAATACCAACTAATAGGGTTACTGTAGAGACTCCAGGAGACACGGCATATCCACTATTCAGAAGAGTGTGGAAGAGAAAGCAAATAAATACAGCTCTCTCCCCAATCTGTCTGGAAGCCCGGAGGCAAGCAGAATGCTCCCATCAATCAAGATAAGCAGGATGTCTTCATCTGCTTCTGTTCCCAGGATCTCAATGATCCTTCCCAAATGTTTGTAGCCAGGAGCAGCAGTAGTGTGTGAAGTTTAGAGGCACAGCTTTGGCTTTTGTAAGACTCAGTTCTCACCTGTACACAGACAGTGCTCAAATGTCCTCCAGCCCCAAGTGAATCTTTTAGTTCTGAGATGTACTTATTTTAGTTGAAGACAAATAGGAAAGAAAGAAACAAAATAAAGCCCAAATCTTGCCAAAGTAGAGTAGCCTTTATTTCTTTAAAAAACATGTGTGTATGCAGTGCATGCCTGTGTGTGTGTGTGTGTGTGTGTGTGTGTGTGTTTTGTGTGTGTGTGTGTGAAAGCTGGGCATGGTGGGAATGCTTGTAATCCCAGTACTTGCAGTACTTGGGAGGTTGAGACAAGAAGATTACAGGTTTAAAGATAGCCTCAGAAACTTAGTAAAGGCCTCACTCAATAAGTTAGTGAGACCCTGTCTCGAAAATAAAAAATAGAGCTAGGTTCAGAGGTAGAATGCTTCTGTGTTCATTCCCCAGCATGCACCAAAAAAAAATGTAAAAAGTCAAAATTTAAAAGAAAAGGCAAGTTAAAAATGTTATTGTATTAATTTTCCATATTTTTATAACAAGTTACCATAAATGTAGGGATTTAAAATAGCATAAATTTATTACACATATATCTAAAAGTCAGAAGTCTCATGTGAGTCTCACTGGGATGAAATCAAAGTGTGAGGGGTCTCATTCTTTTTTGGACACTCTTTGGAAGAATCTACTCTACTTTTTCTAGCTTCTAAACACTGCATACTTTCTTTGATTTGTGACCTCCTCCCACTTTCAAAGTTAATCATGACTAGTTGTAGAGTAATGGGAAATATATATATGTATATATTTGTATAATAAGTAAAAAGTAAATATTATAAGTACAATATTAGTCTCTGCCCCCAGTCCCTGGCATGGATCTCCTGAAACCCTTGCCATTTCTTCAGTGATCAATCAGAATCTTCTGTTTTAATATTTGGTCTTTGACCTCAGTCCCTGGTACAGAGCACCTAAGACATTTGTAATTTCACTAGTTATAGGAAAATCAACATTGAGCTTCTGAATGCCTGGGAATGCCTTGGGTGATAGGAGAGTGTTTTGCTCTAACAAGGTGACTCCAGGGAGTGGGGGAGTAGGAGAGGGCTCACAGTAGTCACCAGAAAGAAACAGACCATGACCAGAAATTTGGATCTTCCATACCCCCACCCCATATCCAGAGAGGGAAGGGAGCTGGAAATGGAGTTAATAATCATGTGTACATAATGAAGCCTCCTATGAAGCCTTCCTACATAACAAAGTTTTTGGAGTGCTTCTGGGTGGCTGAACTCATCCTTGTGCCAGGAGGGAGGCCACCCACTCCACCTGCACTTGGGATCCTTCCAGATCTCGCCCATGTATCCCTTCACCCTGCTGTTCATCTGTATCCCTTATCATAGCATTTATTCATATAATATATAGGGAATATTAAGTTTTTCCCTGAGTTTTGTGAGATATTCTAGCCAAATAACCAAACCCAAGAAGAGGAGTAGTTGGAGCACTGATTTTCAGTTGGTTTGTCAGAAGTACTGATGACCATTTACCACTTGCACTGGATGTCTAACTAAAGCCAGTTGGGGGAGTTTTGGGGACCGAACCCTCAACCTGAGACTATCTCCAGGTAAATTGTGTGTGCCAGAATTGAGTTGAATTAGAGAATACCAACTGGTGTCCATGAGGACATCTGCTGGAGAATCTCCTCGTACTTGGATACTTCCAATTCCTGACCTCCCCACCCAAACACACACACACACACACACACACACACACACACACACACACACACACACAATGTCTGACATCAGAGTGCTGCATTGAATGAGAAGGAGAGAAAGGCCAACGCTTTGGGTCATTCCTATCTCTGTTCCCCTCCAGCCTTTCTCACAGTTCACCATCCTGCTACTGACTTTTCTCCTGATTAGTACTTTGTTTCTACTTTTGAGGATTTGAGTAACACTGGACCTAACTAGACAACCCTTGATAGTCTCTCTACGTTAAAGTCAATTGATTAGTATCCTTAATCACCCGTGCAACCTAACCCCACCTTTCCACGTAATGTTGCACATTCCCAGGGTTAGGAAACCTGGAGACAATAATGTGAGAACCCAGGCACGAGCTAGCATTTTTCTGCGGATGCCACAGATTTTTATCGCATACCAGAAAACATTTAAAAAGCTTGGAAGTACAAAAAATCTAGGACTCTTTGAGAACTTGCAAAGATGCAAACAAGGACAATAAGGACCAGTTGCAAAAGTGGCATGTTAGGCTGTTGCTTTGGAGTTGATGTTACAATCAAAGAAAGAGAAAGAAGAAGTATGAAAGTTGGGCATCCCCCTTAGGTTCCAATTCATAAGAAGTACTAAAATTATATAGAGTGGTCATAAGTTTGGAAAAATATTGCATATGTTTGAAGGAATAATTTTACAAGCTGCTAATGTCATATGTCGGGATAGTTCTCTGTGAAGCATTCATGAACAAGGAGCAAGAGACATTGCTAAAAACTTTCCAAGAGTACTCCTGCATAAATGGTATCATGCTCCTCACCAGAACTGTATGCTCTATTTCCTAGATGAAGAAAGAATAACAAGAATATTGCCCAAACTGACATATTTAGCCAGCAGTAGAACCAGCATTCAGATGTATAAGAATCTCAGTGCTTCCTGCTCTACTGAATGGAGACAAACTATGAAGATCCTAGGATGCTATGTTGAAAGCATTGTGACATTTTTCATTAGGTGATAGGAAATCACTGATAATTCTGAGCAGGAGACTCATATATATGTATTAACTTTTGGTAAACTCTCTTAAACTAATAAATTTCATTTCTGTTGGACCAAGAGGAAGGTAAATGACATTTTCAAGTTATTTTTAGTAAAAGGGAGAAATAATTCTATAAGAAGAAAAACAAAAGAAAGCAAACAAAATAAATGTATGGTCTGTTTCCAGAAAAAAAAAATAAACAAGGGAAACATAGCACTAAGAAAATAAATAACCCAATCAAAAAATGGGCAAGTGAATTAAATAGACACTTCATGAAGGAAGAAATTCTAATGGCCAATAAATGCATGAAAAAATGTTCAACATCGTTAGCAATCAGAGAGATGGAAATCAAACTACCCTGAGATTTCACCTAACTCCAACTAGGATGGCAATCATTCAAAGCACAAACAAAAACAAATTCTGGTGAGGATTTGGAGAAGTGGGAACTCTAAAACATTGGTGGTGAGATTGCAAATTAGTGCAACCACTTTGGAAAACAGTATGGAGGATCCTCAGAAGAATGGGAAAAAACTTACCATATAATCCAGCAATACCACTTCTGGGTATCTATCCAGAAGAAAGGAATCCAAACTACCAAACTAATGTATGTTCATAGCTGCACAATTCACCATTGCCAAACTATGGAACCAGCCAAGATGTCCATCAATAGAGGAATGGATTACAAAACTGTGGGATATGTACACAATGGAATTTTACTCAGCCACAAAGAAAAACACAGTTACATAATTTACAGGGAAATGGGTGGAACTGGAGGACATTATGCTAAGTGAGATTAGTCAGGCACAAAAAAAGAAATCAAATGCTGTCTCTGTTATGCGAAAGCTAGGGAGAAATGGTAACAGGAAGAACTCTAGATGAAGAAGGAGATTCTATAGATGAGCAAAAAAAGTGACCTAACTGAGAGCATGGGAGGGGGAAGAGGGAAACTCTCTAAAGCACATGATGTCCTTAAACATATCAAAGTAAATCACCAAGCCAAGCATGGGGAGGAGGAAGGGGGAGGGGATGGGGTGGGAACTGGGTAGGGGCTAATTGGGTAATGTGTGCATTTATGTCCCCACCATTTTTATCCCATTAAATGTACGACTCCAATGCACCAATAAAAAATTAAATAAAAGAGAAGCAAGATATGTTTTTTTAAAATTTTTTATTGGTGCATTGTAGCCATACATCTTAATGGAGTACAATGTTTGAAATTATAGCTAGAATTAAGTAATTTTTTCTTGAAGAAACTCTTGATAAATGGTCAATAAATGTCAGTATTACCCTATAGTTAATTTCCCTTATTCTCTTGTTTGGCTTTTGTAAATGATTTCACAATCCAATTTATAATTTTAGAATGTTGGAATACACACACAGACACAAACAGACACACATACACATTATACAGTTAAGAGAATAGATCGCAAAGATCTGGTTTCAGACAGGTAAATGATTTACAGTAATATCTAGAAAATTCTGAAAATATAATTTGTATCCCTCAACCTTTGTTTTTTAGTTGGCAGTTAATGGTAGAAAGAAACATTAAATTTGATTGAAAAATAACACACAGTATCTTAAAAGTCATAGTTCAATTGACTCTGCTAGGTACCAAAATTTATATTTACTTTTCTGCAATGTTAATAATATAACATCCCATTAGCTCTGCATTAAAAACAACAACAGTCACCTTTCTTTGTTCTTTCTTTTCTGCTTTGGCTGAAAATTCCTTCTGCCTGCTGATTTTTTGACAACCTGTTGGAAGATAATGATAACACAGGTTTTTCTTTGTGCCATATTACAGCACAGCTTCTTGACAAGCTCCTCTCTGGCTAAACAAATCATTTGCACCCTGCCTGATTTGTTTCTATGTTAGTAATTCAACTGCAATTTGTTCTTTCCATGGCTAAATGAAAATGTGGTCATCAGATGCAATGCCTCCTGTGTGGGTATCATAAATAATAGGTTTCTGGAGTGCAATTCATAAATATTTTACTAACCCATGAAGGAGGTTTTAGGTAATGGTATTTTGAATGTGGTAGAGAAAGGATTTCCTATAGATCCATTTTTATAGTATTAAAAGTCATTTTATGCATTTATTAAGCTCTTTAAGAAAATGTTTCTCACCCAAAGAAACATAATCATATGAAGATACACTTCCTAATTCTTTGCAATAACAGATTTAAATTTTTCTTCCTGGTTCAATTGGGATGTAATATATCATCAGGTATTCCCAGGCCTGATTTTAATTCACTGATTGCTTTTTTTTATTTTTACTACGTAGAAGTGTTACCTCCTGGGCAAATGAAGAGCCACTATAGAATAATGAAGCTAATACTGAAGATAAATTCATCTTATTCCTGCTGGGTAAGTCACCTGAAACTATCAGAGAGGGAAAACAATGTGGAGACTTGGGGGAGGGTAATGAAGAATAGCACTGTAAACATAATTCTTCTTTTCTCCAAGTTAAAAGACTTTTGCTTAAGAATACATTCCCTCTGGCCTGAAAACCTATTTCCCATATCCTGTGGTTTCTGTTCCGTAGGTGTCCTAAAAATAATTGGGTATTTAAAGAACCTCAAAATATTGCTGATCACAGAGCCAGCCACCTCTTGGTGCCTTCCCTCTGAGGCTCCTATTAATTTTTAATCAGCTCACTGCTGTTTTGGTCTTTAGTACTCCTGTAACTAAAATAAAATGCCACGTGGGCAACAGAAGAGGAGACAGTAAATAAGTGTGACAGAAAATGGCCTTTCCTGTGTCCTCTTGGCAATAGCTGGTGTAACTTCAAAAAAAAAAGTGAAGCTGGACCAAGGTGGGAGCTAGAATCCCATCTCTCTTCAGCTGGTCCACACCCGGCATTCTTTGGTCTCTATTTCCATAAATGAATTCTAACTTTGGAATTTTGCTCTCAGGAGGATATAATGAGTTGATTCTCCAGGAAATTTTTTCTAGCTTTCCTATTTTGTCTCACTCATATCCAGATCCCATTCCTGTCTTCCAATCTCTGTCTCTCTTCTCCACTTTTGTTTTGACAGATTTAGCACATGATTTTGTATCTAGGCCATTTTTGTAAACATATGTAGTGTGTGAGAAAGGATTTGTTTTAATTTCTATTGTGATAAATAGGAACTTTACAAAAAGCAATTCTGATTCAGAGGAATAACTTAAAATCTTTACTGCTCACTGTCTTCAAAGTATAACCTCAGTTTGTTGACTTGTTGGCATAAAGGATAACTGGAACTGCAGACTTATGACCCAAAGGAGCACTAAAATGTCAGTTAGAGAAATTATTTGATTTGTCCTTCTGTTCATGTGTGTCACTGATAAAAAAAAAAAAAAAAAAAAGATTGTTTTCCCAAAGGGCTAATTGTCCCTAGAGGTTAGAAAAGTGAATTGCTAAGGCCAGGTGAGGGGCGACCATCTATAATATCCCAAAGGTCACCTTGTTGGTTGACTCAGGAATGCATAATGGTGTTCCCACATCATGGTGCTAAAACAGGATAAGTGAGAGAAGGGAGTGAAAGGGAGCAGGTGTGCATCGACTTATGATTTGGAACATTTATTAGACTCCTTAAGAAAGAGTTTCTCACCCAAATAAACATAATCATAGCAAGATATGCTTCCTAATTTCTTGAGATAACATATTTGTATTTTCTTCTTGGTCCATTTGGAGAAACAATTCTATACATAGAAAATGACTTCCTAAATGACACAAATTTTCTATTAAAATAAAGATCTTCCTCATATAAATAATGGAAAAGTTTTCTTGATGATAATTGTTGTTATCATCTATAAATACAACTCTTTCATCTTGGATTATAACATATTAATTGCAGGATGACATGCATTAGAAAGGCATGTTTTTTTCCTCACATCAGATTACTATATATGCAGAGGTCTAATTCTGGATGTTATACTCTGCTCCATTGATTATTTGACTGTCTTGAGCACAAACCAGGTTATCTTTATAACTTTAGCTTTATGATAAATATTTAAATCGAGAAGTCTAATTTTTGAACATTTTTGTTCTTGATCAAAGTATTTTATTTATTCCTTCTCCTTTTTCCTTATACATTAATTTTAATCTGAGCCTTTTGCAATTAAAAATATCAAGATTATATCTTACAGAACATGTAAAGGTACACATACCAATTTATTCTAATACTGGGAAATTATGCATTTACATCACCAAAATATCCTATTTTGTGCGTGACTTTGTAGGTGTTTTAAAAGAACATCATTTTTCCTTAGGCAAAGTTATACTGAAGCAATAATCAACCACTAATTCTGTGTGGCTCATAACAAAGGCTCCTTCCTTCCTTCCTTCCTTCCTTTTTCTTTCTTTCCTTCCCTTTTACTTTTTTTTTGTGATACTGGGTATGGGACCCAAGGAGAAATTTTTTTTTTTTTTTTGTGGTACTGGGGTTCCTGGAAGCCCTTCTTCCTCCGGGCTACACTCCCAGACCTATTTTATATTTTTGAAACAGGGTCTCTTACGCCAGTGCGGCTGGCTTCGAACCTGCGCAATCCTCCTGTCTCCGCCTCCCAAGCGCGGGGATTACAAGCGTGCGCCACCACGCCCAGCTACCCAAGGGGACATTTAACCTCCATGGTACACCCCCAGTCCTATTGTTCTTTTATTTTTAAATAGGGCCTCACTAAGTTGCTGATCATCTTTCTAAGTTGCTGAGGCTGGCCTTAAGCCTGTGGTCCTTCTGTTTAAGCCTCCCTAGCACTGGGATTATAAACATTCGCAGCCACCATACCCTTCTAAGGTTTAAATATTTTTAGGACCTTTGTCCATCACAAGTTGACTGGAGTTGTGATGTATCTATATCTATCTATATCTATCTATACATATATGTAGCATATATGTGTATATATATATGATATATACTATATATGACATAAAATATATGATTATGATTGCATAACCTGATTCCATAACCTAAGTCATAATGTATATTTTAATACACATATATTATATATATGAAGATATGAAAAGAGATAATATATTCTATAAGTGGGTGTGTTCGCACAACTAGGTTGTAGGGGTATCTCTTATCTGAAACAGTGTGTGTGTGTGTGTGTGTGTGTGTGTGTGTGTGTGTGTGTGTTACTGGGAATGGAATCTAGGGCCATTTTATCTGTGAGCTACACCCTAGCCATTTATTTATTTACGTATTTATTTATGTTTTATTTATTTATGTGTGTATGGTACTAGGGATTGAATCCAGGGGCATTCTACCTCTGAGCTACACCCCCATCCCTATTTTATTTTTTATTTTGAAACAAAGTCTCATTATTTACAGAAGACCTTGCTAAGCAATCGAACCTGGCCATAAACCTGTGATTCATCTGTCTCAGCCTCCTAAGTACTGGAAGTGGGTGCCAGCACACCCAGCTCAGTGCAAATCTTAGAACAGCAGAGAGGAATGATTACAAAAGTCCGTGCTTAAACTTTTCCTGAAAATAGCACATGCCATTTCCACTTACATTTCATTGGCCAAAGTCAAACATGAGGACAAACCAGAAACCAACGGAGTGGAAAGAAAAATTCTCCCAGAGAGAGAATTTTCTAAAGAAAAGCAGCTTTAATTTTTTATTTTTATTTTATTTATTTATTTATTTATTTATTTATTTATTTATTTATTTATTTATTTTGGTGGTACTGGGGTTCCTGGAAGCCCTTCTACCTCCGGGCTACGCTCCCAGACCTATTTTATATTTTTGAAACAGGGTCTCTTACGCCAGCGCGGCTGGCTTCGAACCTGCGCGATCCTCCTGTCTCCGCCTCCCAAGCGCGGGGATTACAAGCGTGCGCCACCACGCCCGGCAGCTTTAATTTTTTAAAAGAGTAAAATCTGCAATGGCAAATAGCTCTTTAAATGACAATTTTCAGAACAGTGTATCACTTGGCAAATGAATAGGATTAACTTAATGTACAATGAGTTCTTATGGACAGTATTGAGATATTCAATAGCTTGGTATCGATAGATACCTCTATCCCTCCCTGCCTCACTTTGTTTCATTCTAGCCAAGAGACCTTTAGGCTACCTTGACCTGACAGCTTAGTTCTGAATTGTATATTTCTGGGAGCATGTGCAAATGTTATTTTCTGTATTATCATATTTGATCCCTTTATTTTTCTATTATTTAAAATTTGCTTAGAGATAGGTACAGGCAATTTACAAACATGCAATTCAGTGAGTAACCAATTCCCCCTAAATAGATTTATAGCTAAGTGGAAATAGAGAAGTTGATTGTCTGCAATCTAACAGGATAATTATCATAAAAGCCATCATTAGCTGAATGTTCAGTGTATGCCAGTCATGATTCTAAATGGCCTAACCCCTTTTCTCATTTAATGCTTCTGAGAGTGCCGTTAAGCAGACACCATTGTTATAATGTGATGGGAAACAGGTATAAAGAAATGTTAAACAACTAAAAACTCAAAGTACTTGAGACACAATTCAAATTCAGGCCTATCTGATTTCATAACCTAAGTCTATAGCACTATATTATAATTAAAGAAAATGACTTTCAAACAGTCCCAGTCCTCTTTTTATTTTTATTTTTTTGTGGGTTTGGGGATGAAACCCAGGGGCATTTGACATCTGAGCTACACCCCTTGCCCTATTTTTTATTCTTTATTTTTTGAAACAGGGTCTCACTAAGTTACAGAGGGCCTCACTAAGTAGCTGAGGCTGTCCAGGAACCGTGATCCTCCGGTCTCAGCCTCCCAAATGCTGGGATTAAAAGCATGAGCCACCACGCCCGGTTCCCAATGCTCTTAATTGACAATCCCTAGGACATTAAAGTGGGCAAAGCTGTCCACTGGATACCTAAGCTACATTTTCATGAAATCATCTGTATCTAGAGAACAGGTTGTGTTCCATGTACAACAACACAGGCTGTAGAGCTCAGACTCATTTTGGGAAAATTGCAGTAATATCCAAAATAATATGGAAGTATTTATTTTTTATTGTTTTACTTGATGCATTATTCAAAATTCAGATGGAAACAGGAATCTTTCTCATTTTTGAAACTGGAATATTTCTAAATGAGAAATTATGACTAGGATTCTCTGGCTGGCAAAAAGTCAATCAACAAATATTGCACCACTATATAGTTATAAGTAATTTTTCTTCATTGACATGAAAGACCTAGATGGAGGAAATGGGGAGTTGTTGGTAAAAGGGTATAAAGTTTAAGTTATATAGGATGAATAAGTTCTGGGAATCTAGTGTAATAAAGTATGGTGATAAAATGAATAACATTCTATTGAATGCTTGAAATTGGCTAAGAGAATAAATCATGACTGTTCTAGACACACTTACACCAGATAGTAACTGTGTGAGATTTTATTGGCATGTTAATTATCTTAATAGAGATAATAATTTCAAAATATGTGTATGTATAAAAATTCACACTTTAAAGATGTACAATTTTTGCCAATTATACCTCAATAAATCTGGGGGTGGGTGGAAGAAAAGACCTTAAAATCTTCAAAAAGTACTAGCAAATTGAATTCCACAATAAAGGGATTACATATCATAATATAGTGGAATTTATTCCAGAAGTGCAAGAGCTGCTCATCATTTAAAAAAATCAATGTAATGCATCACATTAATAGAATAAAGGGAAGAAATGAGCCATTTCAGTTCAAGAAGAAAAAAACATTTTACAAAATCTAAAATCCTTTCATGATAAAATATTGAAAAAATAAAAAATAAAATGTTACTCAATATAATAAAGGACACTTATGAAAAACCCACAAATAATACTTGATGGTAAAAGAAAGCTTTTCTTCAAGATCCAGAAAAAGACAACGATACTTACTTTCTTGGTTTCTATTCAAAATTGTATGGAGACTCTAGCTAGAGAAATTAAAGGAGACAAATATAAAACAATAAAATTTGAAACAAAGAAGCAAATTATATTTATTCTCATGAATGTGGTTTTATATACACACATATATTTAGAATAATATATTTATTTTATCTAATATATATATATATATTTCTAGAATCACATGAAATTTGTTATGAATGTCAGCAAAATTGGAGGACATAAGATCAACACACAGAATGAGCTGTGTTTCTCTACCCTGGCAGTAAATGGTACAAACAGGAAATTAAGAAAATTCCACTACAAGTATATCAAAAAGAATAAAACAGCTGGACGTGGTGGCGCACGCTTGTAATCCCCGTCCTTGGGAGGCTGAGACAGGAGGATTGCACAGGTTTGAAGCCAGTCTCAGCTACTTAGCGAGACCCTGTTTCCAAATAAAATATAAAAAAGGTCTGGGAGCATAGCCCGGAGGTAGAAAGCCCCTGGGTTCCACCCCCAGTACCACACACACAAAAAAAGAATAAAACATTTAGGAATAGATTTAACTTGAGAGGGACAAGATTTATACATTGACAACTACATACAATTGCTTAAAGACATAATAGAAAGTCTAAACAACTGCAAAGGTACCTATATTCATGTTTGAAATATTTCATATTTTTAAAGACGTTCTTTGTTTTTTTATCCTTTTTGGAACTGGGGATCGAATCCAGAGAGCCACACCTGCAAAGCAGGTGCTTTGCCACTGAGCTACAACCCGGCCCCTGAAATACTTCATGTTTTTAAGATAGAAATATTACCAATATAAATAATTGAATCTACAGATTCAGTCTAATCCCTATTAAAACACTAATGGCATTATTTTTATACCAAAGGAAACTTCCTAATATTCATATGGAATGACAAGGGGCCTCAATAGTCAAACCAATGTTGAAAAGCAGTCACAAGTTTAGTTCATTTTACATTTGAAAATCCACGTAGTCGGGTATGGTGGCACATGCTTGTAATCCCAGGATTTGGGAGGCTGAGGCAAGGAGGATTGCAGGTTTGTGGTCAGTCTCAGCAACTTGTGAGGCCCTTTGCAACTTAGTGAGACCCTGTTTCAAAATAAAGAATGAATTAGGGCTGGGGGTGTAGATGTAGAATACCCCTGGGTTCAACCCTCATTACTGCAAAAAAACCCCCAAAAAAGTCCTGAAAAGCCATGTAACTTACCTAATTAAATAGAAGTGCAACAACAACAATGGCAATAATTATCTCAAAACATACTAGGAAACAAACAAAGCACTGGACAAGGCCAGGCATCCATTCATAATAAAATGCTTCAATAAATCAGAACTAGAAAGAAACTTTCTTAGTGCCAAAGTAAACACCTAATATTGAAAACCAAATACTTCCCTTGTTAGATTAAGAATGAAACAAGAGTGTCCTCACTATTTCTATTTTATAGGTTCTAGAAGTCCTAAGTAGTAAAATATGTATGGGGAATAAAATTTTAAAATGTTTTAAAATGTTGAAAAGAAGAAATAAATTTGTCTTTATTTGTAGATGACATGATCAGCTATGTAAAAATAAATTCTTAAGTATTCTACAAAAATGTTTCTAAAGTAATAAGTAAGCCTGTCAAGGCTTCAGGATATAAGGTTAATACAGAAAAATCAATTCTGCTTCTATATAATAACAAATTTCAGAAATTGAAAGGAAATAAAAGAATGTAATTTACAACAGCATCAAATGTAGAATATACCTACAGATCTGACAAAAAAATTAGCGACTTGTACACTAAAAGTGGCAAATATAGGACATGTTAAAGAAGAACTTGTAATGCCCAAGACCTAGTAGGCAACATGCAGGCACGAGTCTTTTTGACCAGGAGCTCCTTGACAATCACATGGAGTCCCTAAGCAGCCCTGAGACTAAAACCCTGCCCATTCTTCTGTCAAAGGGCCTTTCTACTTTGCCATGCTGACCACTGATGATGAGGCTGAATGCTGAGCTGGCATCTGTGCTGGTGAGGATCAGGCAAGTCCTCATCTTTTGTTCTTGTAAAGGTCAGGCCTAAAGACCTGGACATGAGACTCTGACAAAGCCAGCTGAGCTCCATAGTAAATGGACCATCCAATCTATGTTCCAGATTGTACTATTCTCCTTTGTCTCTCTGTCTCTTTGTCTCTCTCTCTCTCCCTCTCTCCCCTCTCTCACCCTCTCTCTCTTTTTCTCTCTCTTTCCCTCTCTCTCTCCCACCCTCCTCTAAAACAGCCTAAGTTTCATAAAGTTTGCATGAAGTATTAATGAATAAAAAACATGTCTTGGTCAAGATCACAATAAATGTTCTTGAAAAGACTAAGACCATGTTTTAGTTGTTTTTCCAAGATCTAAGTCTGCTCAGAACATACAGTATATTTAGTCTTATCCAGGAGTTTGAAACGTTGCAGTGTATAATCAGTGTGCCCCAGGCATTCTAACTAGTGAACTCTTTCTTGATCCACAAAACTCAGCTCAAATATTGCAGCTACTACTAGCTATTCACCAAAATTCATGTTCTTCTCTTCTCAGGTCACAGAGGTGGTTTCTATCTGTCAGCCTCCTGAGATGGCAGAAAAAGCCTGTGCCTTTTTTCTAGGAATGGAATATAAACAGAAGTTAATAGTGACATTTCTGTGGATAGCTCATAAAATCCTCTTGGGTTGGTCTATCCATGCTTTTTCTTCTTCTATCAAGGAGAAACACATAATGAGACTAGAAGCTATTTGTTAAAGTTGGAAGTGTATCTGCCAGTCTGGGCCCCTGGAGTACCCCATGGTGCCCATTGATATGCTAGCCTAGTCACCAACCCAGCACTGCTAAATCAACTAGAATAAATTCACTTTGAGCCATCATACAGTTAAGCCCTATCTATTCTAAAATCTAGAATATCAACAACCTATCTCCCTCCCCAGAAAGGTCTGAACTCTTGAAAAATTAGTGGTTCTCAACTTTATTTTTCTTTGTTTTGATTTGTTCATACCTCTATGGCAGCCCTCATTAAAGGGGATTTGAGTAAATTCTTCACGAGATTTATTCATTCTCTCACCAGAACCTGTGCTTCATAAAAACAGGAAAGGGGCCTTATTTCTCTGATTCCTGAGCCAAGCATTAGGTATACACCATGGAAAGTCTCAAGAACTGTTTGATGAATGGAATTATCTGGAACTAGGCTCTTGCCTATCCTGTCTTTCCCTTCAAGAGCCTTTGTGGGATGCTGGTCTTGTCCCAGAAACCTGAACCTTTTTAGCTAATTATCACTATGAGGTACCAAACCCATCCAGGTCCCCATCTATTTGCATATTTAACTTGAAACTTCTATATATTGGCACTCCCTCATGATTTTTTACTGAATTTTTTGACCACGGGGCCTCATAGACCTCTGACTCAGCCTGGAAATAATACTTACAGTATCCTGGGGTATATAAATAAGTTTGTTTTTATAAAGACATGATAAAATATTCCTGAATTCATGCCCTGAGCTGTGTTATTTAATTGGAAGAATGATCTTACTAATCTGCAATCCTCTTGTTCTTAAATTTAACCTTGGTTATTTATAATCCAGGATTAAGCAAACTAAGAACTTTGAAAACTCATGAGTCCTGAGGTCAGAATAAAAATCAATTCAATGAAATGAGTTTAAGGAGGTATTTCAGCTATATCAAAAATAAACAGTCGAACAGTAAATAAACTGTAGAACAGCAGGATATATCTTCATTCTGTTTTCACTAAAAGTGAGGGTAGAGGGGCATTTAAAAAATATTTACTCCACTGGTACTTTGATGTTAAAACATTGTGTAGACTTCTATGCAATTCCATCATTAAACTGATAAATCATAAAATGTCAGACTTGGAAGGCATTTTCCAATTCATGTGGACTAGTGTTTCCTGCTATATTGAGGGGGGCAGACCTTTTGAAATGCATTTTAACATTGTGGACACACATGACTTACACATAATTTTAATGGTTCAAGCATTTTGTGGGGTGCATCCACAATCTTTCACCTATTCATAGAAGCCCATTAATAAAACTCTTCTATGAAGTAAAAAATATGTTTGGATATCAGCCATGAACTTTTTTCACTGCAACATAAAAGTGCTGTAAATATTCACTTATTCATTAATTTCTCCAAATCCAGCTTTATCTCCTTCATGGTCCTGCACATTGGGCTTAAGAAAATCCCATCTCCATCTTTATCAAGAATCCCATCTCTCCCATTCCCCAAGGACTATGCAATGGTCCTAAGGTCTTAACAGGTGCAGGTGACCCAAGAAGTTTACACTACTTAAGTTACCTGTCTTTTCTGGCAGCCAATTTTCTCACTGTCTTGCCAAACTAGGGTGAGTGATCTTTTTCTCTGGTTGGGAAACCCTCACTATATATTTCTGTTTAGCAGCAACATCAAGCCACCCCATCAGAGGTAAGATTGTAAGCATGGATAAAGGTGGGCACATTGATACTGGATAATTCTTTTATTTTTTGAACTGGGTATTGAACCCAGAGTCATTTTACTTCTAAACTATACCCCAGCCCTAATTTTTTTTTATTACTTTGAAACAGGGTCTCACTAGGTTGATGAGAGTCTTGATACTTTGTGAGACTGTCCTTGAATCTGTGATCCTCCTGTCTCAGCCTCCCAAGTACTGAGATTACAAGAATGTTCCACCATGCCTGGCTGCTACTGGCTAACTCTTTGAAGCTAACTCTTGAAGTTCCCACACCTCAGTCCATTTACAATTTTAGAGAAGAAACTCAAAAAGGCTCTTATCTTCTGCACCTCTCATCCCCTCCTGTTGAAAGGATTCAGCATCAACCTTTTCACTCACTGAGGCTTTTTGTGGGATATTAATAGTTGGGCACCAGGACTTTGGAGCTAGACTACATGGGGTTAAGTATCGACATAAATACTTATGAATGTGTTAGTTTCCTAGGTCTTATATAATAAATTGCCACAAAGTTGATGACTTAAAATAACAGAAGCTTGATATCTCATAATTTTGGAGGCCAGAAGTCCAATCTCTAGGTACCATCAGGCTTGATTCTTGTGATGGCTTTGAAGGAGAGTGTTTCATACTTTCCTCCTGACTTCTGATGGTTGTGGGAAATCATCGGCTTTCCTTGGCTTGCAGACGTGCCATTCCCTTATCTACCTCAAACTTCTCATCTTTTCACTTCTCTATTTCTATTTCTTTTCTTCCTTTACAAAGGACACTTGTTGAATATAGAGATGATCCTAGTCCAAGAGCATCTGATACTGAGACTCTTATTTTAGCAAAAATATTTTCCCAAATAAGGTCACATTCACAGGTTCTATTGGACACTCTTTAGGAGACTATTTTTCAACCCAAACTTAAGTAATTTTGTTAATTTTTTGGTCCACTATATGCTGGAAATGATAATAATAAATTCCACACAAGTTTATTGAGGATTAAATAAATTTATACATGTAAAGCACTTAAACTGTTATTAGTAAACAATATTCTTCGAAAATAGTGTTTGCTATAAAAGGAATTAATTTCTGAATAGCTATTAAGTTCTGCCCGTGTTTTCCCGATTCACAACTCCATTAAAAAATGCAAAGCAAGAGAACAAATGAGCTAAAAAAATCCTTGTTTGACAATGAAGAAAATATACAAACAGAAAACAGATTGTACTTACTGTATTTCTATAGCTATTCTGTCTAATGCTGAGAGGTAGTTTCAGTAGTAGAAATGTCACCGGATAGGTAGCTTTTTATTTAACCCCCAAAGTATGAGTATTTCTATTGATATGATGCTAAGTATAACAAGATTAAGGAAGTCAGAACATCATGTTTGACAGAAAATTTAATATGAGTGGTTGACAAATCAGGCAAGACTAAAAGAGCCCAAAAGGAAACACAACGACCACACAAAAATATTAACTATGAAAACGGCTATAGCTTCCATTCAAGAGAACAAGGGAAGGGTGTGGGGTCATTGGAACTTAGAAGAATAGAGGAAGGGTCTTGTAGAGTGAGGAACCAAAACCCTGAGGACAAGTACTGTCCAGGAATGCTATAGATCTGGAGCTTGAAGAAACAGCTCTAGGCTGGAACTTAGCTCCTAGTGCATACTTTACACCATTGTTTCTGGCAGATGGATAATGAAACTGGTTCTTAGAGTGTGAGGAAAACCTTGCAATTATCCTTAACTGCTCCTACTAAAGCCGACTGCCACACCTTGGATGAATAGCCGCGACTGGAGTGAGGGTTACAAACAGGAATGGGTAGGTACCTTCTTCCTCCTTTTAGGCATCTTCTAGTGCCCTCTATGGGCAGTACCTGATCAAAAGCCAGGTGGCAAAAGATAAATATGGTTTGGTTTGTACAGTCTCAGCTGTGGTGTCACAAAGTTAAGAATGGAGAGTGTACTTGGAGCCAAGAGGAGACAGCTTAATGTTTAACATTTAATAACTATGCAGCAAGCATTTTATGTGAATTACTTCTATTACTCCTTATAATAGTATTACACATGTGGTAATATATAATACAATAAACCTTTATGAGATAAACAGCAATGAAGGTTAAGGAAAAGTAGGTCCTGCAGTGCCAGAATGATAACAAGTAACCAGGCATGTTGAAGTCTTTATAATTTAAGGATAATAGTCTATTTTAATTTGAGCTATTATCTGAATATTAGAGTTAAAATCTAGGCAACCTGGACTTCTAGATTGCTATAATTTATATAAAGATTTTTCCCTCTGGAACTCGTTTTGGAGTTTAATCCTCATGGTGAGGTATTAAGAGGATGAACACTTAAGCCAACGATGATATTAAATAACTTTGGGAAGTTGTTTAGAAGTAGATAAAGCCACAGGGTAGAACTCCCAGTGAATATGGAGGCATTATAGGAAGAGAGAGATTCGGACTCTGGATACACATTCCTGCTCCCTCTCAGCATGTGATGCTCTGCACTGCTGTGAGAATCTGTCAGTAAAAAGTCCATCACACCAGATGTGGCCCCTAGACTTGAACCTCCAGAGCCATTGGACAAACTAAATTTCATTTTTTTTAATACTTTCCCAGTCTGTGCCATTGTAACAACAGAAATGGATTAATATAGAAAATGGATTAAAACTATAAAAGTATGTGTTATGTTATGACAGTCATAAGTGTAGCAGCTGGACTGAAACAAAAGTGTAATTATCAAAGAAATAACATGTGTGCCTGTATAGCACAAGAAATGACTCGTGTTTTACTCTATGGCAATAATGATATTAATATGCAATGTGAAACAGCTACCAAAAATTAAATGTGGCCATTTTAGATGGAATCCAGAACAAGGAAAACAATAATTCATCTCTAGTATGCAATAATCTGGTTACAATGAAAAGTTTTTCAATTTGGACTATTTTATTGTCAGAGAAACTTTAAAAAACTGAATTTCATGAGAGAAAAGTGGTCACTCTGCTGAAGGAAATAAAATGCTCTGCCACCATCCTCTTCAGAATCCATAGCTGGCTTCAGTGTGAGCATTGTGGCGTCCTGTCCTGCCTAGGTTCCCTGCTCTATCCTCCCACCCTTTCATTATCCAAGCTCTAACAGGGTGATCTTTCCAAAATATAAATGTGCTGCATCATAGGCACAGCTGGCTTAAGTTCATCCCACAGCCCTTGGGATGACATTAAAATCCCCTAGTGCGTCTTTGAAATCCCTTAGGTGTTTATGCCCACTTATGTCTTTAGACGACACATGCACAAGTACGTGCGTGTGCACACACACAACCCCTCCCACCCTGGCACACACACACCTCACTCCACGTCCTTTTTAAGCCCATCAATTCCCTCACCAATTCCATGGCTCCAGGTAAAACACCAGTAAAAGAGCAGAGGGCGTTCTATGGAACATAAAAGTACAAAGGTTCTCTGAACTCTTAGGAAGTAGAAGAAAGATGACTGCCCTGAGTTAGGGGGGATAACATTGACAAGGGAATCTGGTGAAAGGTTATAATGGAGATTCTTTCCCCTCTAGCTTTTTTATATATTTTCTCCATTTTGTTACTTTATTTCTTTAAGTCTACTTGGTACTTGTTTTCTATTTGTTCTGCTTTACCCTTTTCACATTTTATTTGGATTAATTACTTTTTTACATTTTTGAATTTTTAAATTACTTATGGATTTAATAAGTAGTTGTAATTCCTTGTCATATCATTTTAGGGTTAGCTTAATGGCTTGAAGTACATATGCTTAAATTACCACAATTTATGCACAAAAGAACTTTACAATAGTGTCCTTTCGTTTCTCCATTCTTTGGCTTTCTGTTACTTTTATCATCTATCAGTTTTTTAGTTATGTTATATATTTCATGATACATTGCTGTGATATCTGCCTAAATAATCAGTAATCTCTTAAAATTATTATAAAATTATATATTCACCTACGTAATACAATTCCCAGTGTTCTTGTGTCTTTGTATAGATCCTTATTACCATTTGGTACCATTTTTATTCTTCCTGAAAGACTACCTTCAACATTTCTTCTGGTGTGTGTTAGAAATCAATTCTTCCAGCTCTTATCTCTCTATGTCTCTAGAAAAGTATTTTACCTTTCTTTCTTTCTTTCTTTCTTTTTTTTTTTTTTTTGTAATGTGGTACTAGGGATGGAACCCAGGGGCATTCTACCTCCAAGCTACAACTCCAGCCATATTTTTTATCTTTGTTTTGAAACAGGTCTCACTGAGTTGCAAAGGACCTCACTAAGTAGCTGAGGCTGTCCATGAACCCGGATCCTCCTGTCTCAGCCTCCCACATGCTGAGATTACAAATGTGTGCCACCACACCCAGCTTTTGCTTTCATTTTTAAAAGGTAGCTTTCTTGGAATAGGAGATGCTGTTCTACCATCTTCTCATTTACATTATTTTTAACAAGAAATATGCTGATTCCATATTTTTGTTTCTCTGTAAATGTATTTACTTTGGAGTACTTTTTTTTTTTTTTGCAATAGTGGGGATGGAACCCAGGGTCATTCTACCTCCCAGCTATGCCTCCAGCCCTATTTTTATTATTTATTTTGATACAAGGTGTTCCTGAGTTGCAGAGGGCCTCACTAAGTAGCCTAGACTGTCTGAAAACTGCCATCCTCCTATATAGCCTCCCAAATGGCATTATAAGCATGTGCCATCACACCTGGATATTGTGGAGTACTTCTTACAATTTCTATTTGTTAATTTTCTTCAGAAATTAAATTATAAATGCCTTCATGCAGTATTTGGTCATTTGTGTGTTTGATACACTGGGTATCTACTTATTCTGTACCTCTGCTTCTGATACTCTCTATATAACATGTTAATTATTTTTGGCCTAATTATCCCTGGGTGCTACTTATGTGTTACTTGTTTGAAGATCTGTGGACATCTTTTTTTGGCAAACAAAAGTAGAATTTACTGTGATGCTCTTAGCCCTTGAGCCAAATCTGTATCCCCAGTGTCCTACCTGTGATCCGTTCTATAACATGTGTTCTTAAGATTCAAACACATCCTGCAGTACCAGTTAAGGACACTGGGAAGCTAATTAAGGACACCCGGGAGTTTTTTTCTTGGAGATGATATTCATGTATAAATAATTTTTTTTCTAAATTTAGTAAGTTTTTTAGTTAAAATTTCTCAGGCTGTCTCAATTTACAAATAAAAAAAATAAAAAACAAATATCAGCAACCAAAACAAGGCCAGCAAAGTTTAATTGAATTTTCTAACATCACAGAGCTAATTATTGTTAAAGGTACTATTCTGACTCAAGTTGTCTGCATCCTAATTGAAATTTCTTTTCCTCTTGGTTCACAAACACTTAGCCAGTTCTTTTGGTGAGTTACTCATTAATATTGTTCCCTAGATGAGAACCCTGATCACCCCAATTATGATGTTCCTGGAATTTTTTTCTAAACCTGATTCAGATAGTGAGACTTTAAAAAGGATTTTTAAGCTGTCTTCTCAGTTTTATACTAGTTCTACCTTTTCCTACAAATAGCAATTTACTAAGAAAACAAGAGAGAAACTCAATTCCTATCCTTTTCTTAACTCCTTGATTCCATAGAATCACAATGCTGCGTAAACTTTGAGGCAACATCTTCCGGTGCTAGAAGTTTAAGATCCCTTAGTCGTCTAATTTATACATAGTAGAGAAGCCAACTAGCTTATACCATAAGCCAGAGAGTGTGGACATTTTTTTTCAAATTTGAGAGAATGGATTTATTGAAGATTCTCAATTTCCTCTATTTTTGTACATGGCAGTATAGTTTTATCTGCACATACAAATGACCATTGTGTGGGAAAGATTGATATGCTCGGTGTGGGGAGGAAGCCCCAAGCCAGGGCCTTTCCTTCCTTTAGGTTTATGTAGGAGGCAACTTCAAGTCCCAGAAAAATGTGAGGGTTGATCAGCAATCATCAGCTAATGTTCCCCAGATTAAATCCAAATGGAAGGAATTTAAAGGTGAGCAGACAATCTCGTGCTCCAATCCCTCACTGCCAACTCCCACCTAATTATCTAGGTATGTCAGATTGAAGAGTGTGGGAAGATAATCCCAGTGCTTGAAAACAGGGGCATAGATTGGGTTTAAAGCCTGTAACTCTTCCTATAGTATCTTTTTATATATAATTTTATGGGTACATTTTAATTGTTCATCATAATGAGGTTCCAAGTGATACAAACATACATGCACATAGCTCTGGTGTGTTTTCCTCCAGATCCCACTCCACTACCCACCCTTCTCATGAGTATTGGTGATTTTGGTAGTGATATGTCCATGTATGGGCATAGCATTATTTTAACCATTTTCTCCATCAGTGTTTCTTTGTCTCCCCTCTCTCTCCCTCACCCTATCCATTTCTACTATTCCACTGATTTCTCTTCTCAATTATCTAAAGTCCTTTTTGCCTCCTATTGTCTCTCTAGCTTCTATAGATGAGAGAAAACATTTGGTTTTTGACTTTCTGAGACTGGCTGATCTCATTTAGAATATTATCTAATTCCACCCATTTTCTGGCAAATGACATAATTTTGTTCTTTTTCATGGCTCAGTAAAATTCCATTGTGTATATATGTCATGAATTTGTTATCCATTAATTTTCTGACACATCTATGTTGGTTTCATAAATTGGCTGTTGTGAATTATGCTGTAGTAAACATGACTATGCATATATCATTATAATATTATGATTTTAATTCTTTTGGAAAGTTAATGAAGAGTGTAGTGGTATATTTGGGTCATATGCTGGTTCCATTTCTAGTCTTTCAAAGGACCTCAATACCAATCTCCATGGTGGTTGTACTAATTTATAGTCTCACCAACAGTGTATAAGAGTTCCTATTATTCCATATCCTCTACAGCATTTATTATTGTTTATATTCTTGATTGACATTCTAACTGGAGATAGATAGAATAGAATCTCAAGGTAGTTTAGATTTACATTTCTCTGATTTTAATGATGTTGAACATTTTTCATATATTTATTGGCCATTTGCATTTTTTTTCTTTTGAAAAGTATGTATTCAGTTCAGTTGCCCATATTTCGAGTATGCTATTTGTTTTTATGATAATTTATATTTTCTAGATGTTAGTTCTCTTTCAGAGGAGTAGATGGCAAAAATTTTATCCCATTGTGTGAGCACTCGTCAGACTTTGTTTTCTTTACTGTGAAAAAGCTTTGTAGTTTGATGGCATCCCATTTATTGAATCTCAGCTTTATTTCTTGAACTCAGGGGGTCTTATTGAGGAAGTTTCTACTAATGCTCATATATGTATAGTTGGTCCTATGTTCACTTTTGGTAATATAAAGTTTCGGATCTAATTCTGTATCTTTGTTCCATCCTGAGTTGAGTACACAACAAAAATAAGCAAAATGGAGAATTAAAAATACAAAGGATCTATTAAACAAAAGTTCTTTTCTGAGAAGATAAAATTGATAACACCTTAGCCAACCTAGTCAAAAGAAAGAATTGACCCAAATTACTAAAATGAGAGATGAGAAGAGGGACAATTGAGAAATCCAGAGGATTACTAGAAACTACTTTGAGATTTTATACTTTAATTTCTTCTAGAAAACTTAGAAGAAATTGACAAATTTCTGGACACAGACAACCTACCTAAGTTGAGGTAGGCTATATACCAAAAGGATATAGAAAATCTAATCAGACCTATAATAAGCAAAGAGATTAAAATAAAATAAAAGACTTCCAACAAAGAAATGTCCAAGACCACAGGGATTTGCATCTGAATTCTAAAAGAGCTTTTCTTAATTTTTAAATTTTTTAAACTGGTTCAATTTAATCATACATCTTAATGGGATACAAGATGGTAGCGGTATACACACATATCACTCATTTAGCCCTTCCCCAATTCCCACCCCATTCACTACCCCCTCCATCCTTTTTATGTTTGGCTTGGTGCTTGGCTTTGATATGTTTGTGAATGAATATCATGTCCATTAGAGCTTTAAAGAAGAAATAATCCAAACTCTTCTCAAATTATCCCAGGAAATAGAAAGATAGGGAATACTTCTAAATTCCTTCTATGATGTCTGTATCACCTTGATACCAATACTGAATAAAGATACCTCAAGGAAAGAAAATTATAGACCAATATTCTTGATGAACATAGATGCAAACGTTCTTAATAAAACTGGCAATTAGCATTCAAAACCACATCAAGAAGATTGTGCACTATGACCAACTTGGTACCCCATAGTATCCTGGAACTCCAGGTCACTGTGAGCAGAAGTCTTCATTTGGCTGCTATGAATCTCACAGGATTTATAGTAGTTCTTAAATTTGCAACTTAAAGAAAATCTGCAGAAACATTCAGGATGGCAGCATGTGTGTGGATGGGAGTCTGCGTCAGAGCCATGACAAAGAAACTAGTTAGAATATCAGAGGGAAAATATGGCAATTTTAAAATAAGGGATTACTTAAATTATTAAATCTCGAATAAATAGTAGAACAGTCCTCTGTTAGGAACATACACATACACATGATTCAAAAGATTTTTTGTCAGCTTGCTTCTTTCCTACTCTTTCTGTTTTTGAGAAATTTAATTAGGATCGATTTTGTCTTTTGCAGCATCAAACATTGCAAACCTTATTCATTAATATTCCTGGAACACTGGCAATAGTAAAGTGTTACTGCACAAGTACTGGCAACATACCAGGCAGTGACTAAGTCTTTTAAATTCTAATTCTAAGTCTTTTAAGTCTCTAATTCTAGACAATAATCAGATAGATATAGTTGTCCCATTTTTCAGCTGAGAAAGTAGAGTTTCAGAAAAGGTAATTTGCCTAAGGTCACAGTGCTGACAGGTCATAGGTCTCTGGTACCAAAGTCCTTGCTTTTATTGGTACTAAAATTACAGCTAGGGCTAAATTATTCCTCCCTGTTCACTCTGTTCTCCCAACTCCAGGGGTGGTGATCATTATTATAATCTTGGAGCTGCATCAAAGACGTGGTGGCCCTGCAGATTCAACTACAGGTTGAGGAAAGCAAATAAAGTGAGTGTTCATTTGCAGCCTTTATGTGGGCCTTTTCATCTTCAAAGTCCTTTGTGAATATTAAACAATTAATCCCGTTGGAAGCTCGGCACAGGGGACAGAGAACTTTCCATTAATGTTGACGAATTCCGATTGCTGTTGGTGGAGTTTTGCCTTTCAGAATCTGCTTCTAAAGCCTGAAAGCCTTTCCATATAAATAAAGCACATTTTCATTTACATGCTTTCCCAGGTGTGTGAGGAAGTTCCCGGGATGTTGAAAAACAGTGCTTTTTAAGTATCTTTGAAGAGTTTAAAAGCTTTGAGGGCTCTGGTCTCTGCACATGCACACACACACACACACACACACACACACACACACACAGAATTTTATGCAAATGAGTGCACACACAATCTTAATGATAAGTCAAAAAGGTTGATGAAGGGTGCCTGTTCTGCTGGGTGCTAGCCTGACTAAATGGCACAGAGCAGGGACTGCTCTGTTGCAGCTAAAGTCACCATCAGGCTGCATAGATGTCTCTGTCATACATTTGATTGGCACATTTGGTTGCTAACTGCAAGGTTGATGGTTTACATTCTGACGAAGTGAACTGATCTTCTTTTCAGAAATACGTGAGCAGTGCACTTCAGAAATTTCCTACACTTTAAAAAAAATTGTACCTTGCTGGGTGTGGTGGCGCACACTTGTAATCCCCGCGCTTGGGAGACGGAGACAGGAGGATCACACAGGTTCGAAGCCAGCCTTCCTGGCTCAGGAAAGCCTGTTTCCAAATAAAAAATATAAAACAATATGTCTGGGACTGTAGCCTGGAGGTAGAAGGGCTTCCAGGAGCCCCAGTACCACCAAAAAAAAAAAAAATTGTACCTTACCTTTGAAGAACAGGTAAGGTAGTAAGGAATAGGTGTGGAGGTGCCAGCTGTTTCTTCTCTCTTCCTCACTCTGTATCTTGGTCTCCTCCTGACTTCCAGCCCTGCTGGCCAGCAGCAGCATAGGCCACCACCAGACACTGCCCTGTAAACTCTCAGGGTATCAGCCCTGCAGAGGGTATCAACAAACCATGCGATATATACACAATGGAATTCTATTCCAAATTCCATAAAGAAGAATAAAAATTATGTAATCTGTAAGAAAATGGTGCATGAAGAACAGCCACCCTGGGGCTTCCCCTAGGAGATCAAGCTTGAAGAGAAACAAAGAAAATCCCCAGGAGAATGGGAAATTGAACTGCAATCATTTTTTATGAATTGAAGGCCTTGATCAAACCCTGTCTGACGTTAGATTCATTTTGAATGTATTTGCTGAAATTAGATGATTAGATAAGGGTTTTTTGGTGTTTGTAAAGCATTGTCACTACAATACTGATAAAAGACATAAATGAAATAAAGGGAAACCACACTTACACACCAATCTAGATCCAGCTGATCTTACTTCTGGGCCACAGCTGTAACTCTGATGGGTTAGAAGGGGATGTGTGTCCTTGTACATCACCACCTCCCCCACTCTACTTCCTCACCTCTCTACCTGGTTATGCTGGACAATGTCATTCATTCATTCATTCATTCATTCATTCATTCAAAACCCACAAGCCAAGTGTATTATGACCCCAGAAAGTTTATATTATATCTAAGAAAGGGATATAAAATAAAATAATAATAATAGCAAATAATATTACTTTAAAATACTAAAATATTTTAAAATAAAATGACAAAGCAATATTATTTTAAAACAAAAACTGCTAAATATAGAGTATAATGCCAGGCCTTATGACAGTTGATTCCAGGGGCCATTTGTGACAAAGATTTGGTATGTAGGTGAGCAGGAAAGAGGCCAGGAAGAAAAAGTAATCTAAAATAGATTTTAGAAGATTGGTATTGGTATAACTTATCTACCGTATTGTAGATAAGTTATGGGGAATCTTAAGACAGAGATGTCACAAAGATGGAATGTCACGAAGATGGTAGACATGTTGGAAATGCAAATATTTGCTAGAGTGCAGAGTACACAGAAGGATTTGGAGGGAGGATCTAAAGAGAACTGGGAGTTCTGGTATGCCATACTCACACAATTTTTACTTTTGTGTCATGGGGCATAGAGGACTATGAAGAGAAGCACAGAGTGGGTTGTTTGGCTTTTGGGGGGCCATGGTAATCAGAATGCTTTGTTCTCCACTTAACTGTTCTCAGGCAATAGCATGCAGCCTCTATCTTCTTCTTTTCTGACATACCCTGCAGAACATGTATCATTCCTAGAAGAAGGAATCGCTGAGGGGAAGCTCGAGTCTGACCACATAGGTTGTGTTTTGTTCAGATCTATTTGCTTCTATCTGAACTCTTTGGCTAGTTTATAGTTGACTTCTGCTGTTGTGTTTCTTTTACTCCTTCCTTCTTTCTTTATCAATGTTCTTTTGCTTTGGCCCTATTGTTGTTGTTTTTAATTAATTAATTTTTAAAATTTTGATTGGTGTATTGTAGTCATACATCTTAATGGGGGACCTATTTTTTTTTAAATCTTGCCTGGCACCTCCCCTTTATTTATTGTTTTATAGACCCAGTGATCAGATTTGCCTTTTAGAAAGACTTCAGTATGGACAACTAATTCTGAACTGGGGAAAGCAGAAGGCAGTAGGCTGGGATAACTGTGGTGTGGAGTCTCAGTGGAGGAGTGTGGAGAGGAGAGGACTCTGCAGAGCAGTAGCCACCCCACACATGCAGGACAGGATGAATGCAGGCAGGTGGGGTCTGCACCTCAGAAAGCAGTTAGCATATGTTCCGAGAGAAACTTCACCATGTGGAATCTTAAACTACACTTGGAATTGAATTTCCAGACTCAGTAAATTTACAATATGCTTCTTCAACCCACCCCTACCTCCTCAGCTCAATGATATAGCTAAATAATTAAATCCTAAAATGCTTTTAGGATAGGCTTTGTTGTAGAGACACATCTGCTACATGTTGGAGGGGCTCTTCCTTAGCAGATGTTCTTTTCCTTTGGCTTGTTTGTTTATCTATGGAAATGAATATCTTAAACCTCCTCCCCTGCTAAGTTTAATAAAAAAAAAATCCTTCCTGCACTCATCTCTTTTCACTCTGCCCCTTGTGGTTCTTTATCAAACCATTAAGGACATATGCTGTGAAACTAATTATTTTTCCCCCACTGCAATGCACTAATCCAAGGCAAGATCATCTATAGCTCCAGATATAGAGCAGGGGGACTCATCTGCACACAGAACTCCATCCTAAAGAAAACACAGTCTCTGTAGGTGGATATAAGGGTGCTGGAAACCAGGATTCTGTGAGACCTGATCTCTCCCATTAGCTCCAGTACAATACAATCTGCTCATTGAGAAATTACATAATAGAATTTAGCTGAAGTATGGCCCATCACTAAATAAGGAGATAGAGAAAAGAAAGAATACATTGAGACAGTATAATGTCATGATGAACTAAAAGTGTACATCTGTCCAATTTGGGTGAAATTGGGCGCTGTGGAGGAAAAGAAAGTAGACAGAGTTTATTATACTCTTAAAGATCGCAGTTGGTTGGGAGTGGTGCTGCACACCTGTAATCCTAGTACTTAGGGGGTTGAGACAGGAGAATTACAAGTTTGAGGCTAGCCTCACCAACCTATCAAGGCTTTCAGTAACTTAACGAGACCCTAATTCAAAATAAAACAAGAAAATAGGGATGAGGTGTAGCTCAAAAGTCCAGTGCCTCTGAGTTCAATCCCCAGTACCACCAAGACAGGTGTTGGGGAGATCATGAACATAAGGACAGACTTAGGAGACATTAACAGTCTGAATTTACTGAAACACCTCAGTAACAGAAGCACTAGGGAATTCTTAAGCATTACATATGTTTTCTGGTTAGGCTTGGAAATGGTCAAGAATACATCCACTAGATAAAAAGATGTAACTAAGTCACCCTTGAAATACAGATGAGGGATGAAGAAAAGAAAATTTGAAGTCAAGAATGGCCCAGTGTAGCAGTGTGAGCGGCCATAAGGGCTATTTCAAGACTAATTTTATGTGTCATAACATCAAAACAGAAAAACGTTAAGGATAACATTTGACCCCATTTTGTATAACATTTAATGTCCCTAAATTCCCAGTAATTGAGCTTTTAATTATTGTTGAATTTTCTTAATTCATTTACATTAGAGTTTGCAGATCAATGTTCCGCTATAGAAGTATTCTATTTTAAAGAGGCTAGCCTACTTTTTTATCAAAAGAAGAGAAAATGTTTGCCTTTTGTCTCCTCCTGTGTAGATATTTGTAGAATGCTTGTGTGTGTGTGTGTATGTGTGTGTGTGTGTGTGTGTGTGTGTGTGTGTGTGTGTGTGTGATACTAGGGATTGAAATCTACCCTTCAAGCTACACCCCCAGCCTGATTTTATTTTTATTTGGAAACAGACTTTTACTAGGTTGATGAGAGTCTCACTACTTGCTGAGGCTGTTTTCGCACCTGCAGTCCTCCTGTTTCAACCTCCCAAGTAATGGGATTTACAGGCACGTGCCACCATGCCTGGCTAAAATGCTTTATGTTCACACTTGAAATTCATGTTTCTGCCAGGACCTATCTACCTGTGTGAAGATGTGTGATATTTTGGTGGGTTTCTGCTTAGTTAACTCTTCCTTTAGTGACCTCTGCATATTCAGGCCTTCTTTCAGAAAAGAACTCTTCCCACAAACGCACAATCGGTACTTATTACATTTGTATATTTCCTTTTCAACTATGGAAGTGATTCAAATATTGGCAGGATATTCTCTCCTTCCTAATCTAGAGGGACCATCCTCTCCTTTCAGGTCCTCTGAGGCTTTGTTTGCTCTGATTTTTCTCCATGGCAGTCTTGGTTTGATTTCCCACATTTTTACCCTTTCTGCCACAATCTGCCTCAGATTAGTCTTCCTTCTATTACTACAAATTTTTAAAATTACTGTACCTTTTTTAGTTGATCCAACTTTGTTGTTATTCTATTCTGCTGTTCTTTTATTTTAGTCTACTTTTTTCTTTTTGATTTTTTGCTCCTATTTCATAGATACATTTCTTTCTCTTGGTTTATTTCACTCAACAGTCCAAACAATGTTTAAATTTTTGGGGGGGTTGCAATAAGTCCTTGTCAAAAGCATGCTTAATATTTCAATTCTATTTACTTAGTCGAGAATGAAGTGAGGTATCTTAGGTGCTTGCCAAATATATAATTTTATGCAACCCATTTATATTTTTTAATTTTTTTAATTGGTGCATTGTAGTCATACATCCTAATGGAGTACTGGATGGTGGAGGCATACATGAGTGACATGTGCATGTGTGCTTCCTATTTTTATAATGCTGGATTCTTATATTTAGTTTTCAACTGGCCAGCAGGGCAATGAGCAAATCTCCCAGCCCATTTCCTGATTTCTATTTTATCTCTAGGTAGCATGTGTCTATTTTATTGAACTCAGAAACTTTCCCTACTGTATACTTGATATATTCTGTCTAATCTCTAGCATTTTTATTGCAATTCATTCAGTTATATTAAAAATTATTAAGAATCCTTCCCAAATTCAAGTGTTAATTTCAGGAGAAATGAGCTTTCACCTTGTTCTCTGTCTTCATGGTAGCCTGAGAGTGGAAGGACAAGGCTACATTAGGAGATTTTAGAGTGCCAGATGCCATTTTAGTCTGGAAGCCACCCAGCAATTAGCATCTGTTCAGTGCTTTGGAACATGGTTGATGGCTTACATACAAATTAACTTTTGGAACATGACCCATTCATAATGTGGGATGAAAGGTACTCTAAATCACCCCATTTCCTTCATACCAATCTACATTTTGGTTCTGAACTAAAAGTTGCAGAATATAATGGTTAAAATATGAAGATTTGCTGTGAAGTCATTGTTATTATCTCAAGTTTGAAAACAGGAAAATGATAAAGAAGAAAGAAAACTTTTTTTATCACACACTTTTAATTCCTTCTTATCTAGAAAAAATGTTTAGTGATGGAATAATGTTCTTAGGGTAACAGACCTATCAAACGAGAACCAGAAGCTTCAATTTATATCCAGGTCTGTCTGAATTAAGAGGACTAATTTTTTCTGCTACATATATCAACTATCCATGGGTTCAAGAAGTGCCAACAGGATTTTTCTCAAACTCCTAGGATATCCAGGGTCAAGTTCTGATATAGGGGCCTTGGTGCCTACGGACGTGTTCCTGTGTTTGTTACAGTCCCTTCTTCTTCACATCTATGGGAAAACAGGGGCTGGAGGCCAAACAAGTAAAACTCTCCCCTGCACTTGACCCCACCTCTCCCCTTTGATGCTCAGTCCTGATCTGTGTATCAGGTATTCACTACATGTCATCACACACTTCAATAGGTCTACCAAATTCCACAAGTACTGTGGGTTTTCAGACAGTGGATATAGTGTTTTCTGCATCGTCTCTTCTATTCCACCTTGATTCTAACCTTTGGGGACCAATATGTCCAACTATCAATGAATATAGAGGATAGGATTTATACAATAAAAGAGCATTAATCTGTAGAGAGAAAAATAGTAACTGGTATGTAGAAAACAATGATTATAATTTTTCCCAGACTAGAGATGAAATATATTCTCTCTCTCTCTCTCTCTCTCTCTCTCTCTCTCTCTCTCACTCACTCACTGAAAGTTAAACTCAGAGGCATTCTACCTCTAAGCTAGACCCCCACTCCTATCTTATAACAGGTTCTCATTAAGTTATCAAGGGTCTTGCTAAGTCACTGAGGCTGGCCTCAAACCTCTGATCTTTTAGTCTCAGCCTCCCAAGTACTGGGATTATAGGCATGTGCCACCACTCCAAACTTACATTCTCTTTTTAGATTAAACTGGAAAGAGGTAGTTAGGTGATGCCTTCATATTGGTACATTGGCCTTAAATTCTCTGTCATAAAATATTTTAAAATATTTTCTGAAATTTGAAAACTGAAGAGATATTTTCTTTTTTAAAAAATTTATTGGTGCATTGTAGTTATACATCTTAATTGAGTATGAGATGGTAGAGACATACATGCACATCTCACTCCTTACCAAATTCCCATCCCATTCCTTCCCCCTCTCTTCTTCTCATTTTTGGCTTACTGATTGACTTTAATATGTTTGTTAATGTGCATTATGTACAGTAGGAAATTTTCTTTCCCCCCTCTCATCTCTCTCAGTTAGGTCACCTTACTTGCTCATCTATATTATCTACAGTTTCTTCTATGACCCATTTTCTACCTAGATTTGGCATATTAAGGAGATCATCTGATTTCTTACTTTTTGTGACTGATCAATTTCACTTAGCATAATGTTCTCCAGTTCCATCCATTTCCCTGTGAATGACATAATTGTGTTCTTCTTTATGGCTGAGTAAATTTTCATTGTGTACATATCCCATAGTTTTGTAATCCATTCATCTGTTGATGGACATTTTGGCTGGTTTCATCATTTGATAATTGTGACTTGTGCAGCTATTAACATAGATGCACATGCATTAGTTTGGTAGTTTGCTTTCCATTTTTTGGGTACATACCCAGAAATATTATTGCTGGAGCATATGGTAATTTCATTCTCATTCTTCTGAGGATCCTCCATATTGTTTTCCAAAGTGGTTGTACTAATTTGCAATCCCACCAACAATGTATTAGAGTTTTCACTTCTCCACATCCTTGCCAGCATGTGTTGTAGTTTGTGGTTCAAATGATTGCCATTCGAATTAGAATTAGGTAAAATCTCAGGGTAGTTTTGATTTGCATCTCTCTGATTGCTAGTGATGTTGAGCATTTTTATGCATTTATTGGTCATTTGAATTTCTCCTTTTGTGAATTATCTATTTAGTTCACTAGTCCATTTTTTATCGGGTTATTTTTTTTCTTGGTGCTAAGTTTCTTGAGTTCCCTGTATATTTTAAATATTAGTCTTCTATCAGAGAAGTAGGTGGCAAAACTTTTCTCCCATTATATTGACTCTCAATTGAGGTTCTTTATAGTTTTTTTGGCTGTCCAGAAGCTCTGCAGCTTAATGCAATCACATGTATTGATCCACCTCTTAGTTTTTGTGCCTTTGGGGTCTTGTTGAGAAAGTTCTTACCTGTGGCTATGTGTTACAGTGTTGGACCTATGCCATCTTCAAGGAGCCACAAGATCCCTGATCTAATTACCAAGCCTTTGATCCATCCTGAATTAACTATTGTGAAGGGTGAGAAATTGGGTTTATTTCCATTTTTATGCATATGGTTAACCAGTTTTGCCAACACTATTTGTTTAACAGACTGTCTTTTTTACAGTATATGTTTTTAGCCCCTTTGTCAAAAAAATCAATGGGCTGTAAGTGTGCATATTTGTTTCTAAGTTTTCTATTTTGTTCCATTGTTCTATGCATCTATTTTTGTGCTGGTACCATGCTGTTTTTATTACTATGGCTTTCTAGTATAAAGTCAGGGATTGTAATTCCTCCTGCATGGTTTTTGTTGCTGAGAATTACTTTGTTTCTTCTGGATTTTTTGTTGTTCCAAATGAATTTAAGGACTGATTTTTCTATGTCTATAAGGAATGCCCTTGGTAATTTAATGGGAATTGAGTTGGATCTGTAGATCACTTTTGAAATTATGGTCATTTATGTATTTATTCTGCCTATTCATGATCATGGAAGAGCTTTCCATCTTCTAAGTTCTTCTTTGATTTCTTTTACCAGTATTTTGTAACTTTCTTTGTAGAGATCTTTTACCTGCTTGGATAAATTTATTTCTAAATTTTAGTTTTTTGTAAGATATCCTGAGTGTGTTTGCTTAATTTCTTTTTTAGTGGACCTATGGTTGGTATCCAGTAAAGCTTTTAATTTTTTTAAGATTTATTTTGTATCCAGACACATTGCTGAATTTGTTGATCAGTTCTATAAGCCTTTTGGTTGAATTTGTTTAGTCTTCTAAGTATACTATCATGTCATCTACAAATAGTGAACGTTTTAGTTCTTTTTTTCCTATTTGTACTCCTTCAATTTACTTTTCATGCCTTATTGTTCTGGCTACAGTCTCAAGTACTATATTGAAAAGAAGTGGTGATAATGGACATTCTTGTCTTTTTCCTGTTTTTAACTTTCTTAGGTTTTCTCTTCAAATTGTATTTTGCATTTTACTGGACTCACATTACATTAAAAATATGGATTAAAAAACTGAGCAAAAGACCTACATAAGTATTTCTCAAAAGAAGATATAAAAATGACAAACACCTGAGAAAATCTATCACTGATAGTATCTACTCAAGGTAATTATAATCAGACTGATATCATAATACATGCATATCTATGTTTATAGCAGCACATTTCATAATAGCCAAATTATGGAACCAGCCTAGGTGTCCATCAACAAAGGAGTAGATTACAAAATTATGGGAAATACACACAATGGAATTCTACTTAGCCATAATGAACAAAAATATGTAATTTGTAGAAAAAAATGGATGGAATTGAAGAATATTAAGTGATATTAGTCAGTCACAAAAAGTGAAAGGTTGGATGCTTTCCCTCATATGTGAAGCTAGGGAGAAATTGGGATACAGGAGGGACTCTTGACAAAGGAGGAGAAACCCCTTGGAATGATGAAGGTGTCCTAAGGGAGGAAGGCTGGAGATGGAGGGAGAATCAATGAAGGAAACATTTCAACAGACATGATGTACATACATAGATTTATCATTGCCAATCTTTTTTTTTTTGGTGCACTGTATTCATACATCATAGTGGGATACAAACTTTTGTAGACATACTTGCACACATCACCCAGTCAGCCCCCACCCGATCCCCACCCCATTCTCTCCCCATCCCTCCTTCCCATGCTTGGCTTAGTGGTTGACATCTAGTATTATAGCAATTTATCCAAAATTAAAAATGATAATCTCACATAACAGTTTCATTTGTCTGATACCAAGCTTTTGATGACTTAAAGATAACATTTCAATATTTCTTTTTGCTTTCTTTCTTACCAGAGAATATTTTTTTTCTATTTTTTTTAGGTGAAACTATCATATATTTATATATTTATTTTTCAGAAAAAAATCTATCCTAATATGGAATATGGATTCTAGATACCCAAAACGATCTTGAAAAAGAACAGAGCTAAAAGATATATATTTTCTGATTTCAAACCATATAAAGCTACAATAATTGAAACAGTGTAGTACTGTTCTAAAGGCAGATATATAAACCATTGGAGTTAAATACAAGCCTAGAGCTAAATTCTTCCCTATATTATCAAGTTATTTTTGACAAGGTTTCCACGAACATTTGGTGGTGGAAATAATAATCTTTTAACTAAATATTGTTGAAAAATAATAATTACATGGAAAAGAATAAAATTGGACCCTTACCTAATCCCATATACAAATATTAACTCAAAATAGATAAAAGACCTAAATATAAATCTTAAGACTATAAACTTTTAGAAGAAAATCTGGGTCATAAAACCTCACAACATTGAAATTGGCAGTGATTTCTTGGATATGTTTCAATGGCACAGGCAACAGAAGAATATACAAACTCCCTAAAAAATAAAAAAAAATATTGTATATCCAAAGAAAATGTAAACAGAGTTAAAAGTTACTAATAGAATTGGATAAAATATTTCCAAATGCTATATCTGAAGGTATATTAATATTCCAACTAGAAATCCTAAAAATTAACAACAATAAAAGCAAACAATACAATTTAGAGATAGGTAAAAGACTAACATAAATAATGAATCTCCACAGATAACCAAGCTGCTGCTGCTGCCGGTGGCAATATGGCGCCTCTGCTACACCCTCAGCCGTGAGGCTGGCTTATTTCTTCTTGGTTTTGAGTTCCACTCTGAGTCCCTGCAGCGTGTGCTGAGCTCAGTCACTGGGAGCTTTAGATGCTCCCTGCGCTGAAAAATCCCGCCTGGCTGTTCTGCAGCGGCTCTCCTTGGCTTGCTGTAGCCGTCCGGTGAACTCGCCGCTGCCGCCGGCAGTATGGCGCTGTTGCCGCGTCCTTGGGCGTGAGGCCGATGTATCTCCTCTGTGGCTCTGAGCTCTGTTCTCAGTCCACTTTCTCTCTGGAGCCTGGTGGTTTTTTTGTTTCTCTGGTGATGGTGTTTTCTGGCTATGAAAGGCGCTGATTTTGTGGTAATGGAGATTGGTTGTTAGCGGGGCTCTTAAGCCCCGCTTTTCTCGGTCACCATCTTCCTGGAAGTCCTTATCATTGCCAATCTTAATGGTATACACAGCAAGGACAAGGGAGTGGCTTGGGTGCAGGTGATGGGGAAGGAAAAGAAGCTAATCAAATGTTGCATGAATGTATGTATGTCTCTATTACTCTGAGTTTCATCATAATGTATGTCTCTATTACTCTGAATTTCATCATAATGTATGATCACAATGCACCAATAGTAATAACAATAAAGAAAAACACTCAGTATTATTAAATATCAGGGAAATGACATTCAAATCTACATTGAGATCGTACCTCACCTAGAACACTTTTAATTCAAACCCACAAAATATAACAAGTGTTTATGTGTTTTAGAACACAAGAGATATGGAGAAAAGAGAACATATACACATTCTTCATTGAAATGTAAACTTATACAGTCATTATAGAAGACAGTATGGAGATCTCTCAAAAAATTAAAAATAGTACTACCATATGATTGAATAATCCCATTTCTCTGTATATATATATATACAAAGAAAATGAAATCAGTGTGTCAATAAGACATTTGCATTATTATGTTTATTGAAGCACTATTCACAATAGCTAGGACATAAATTAACTGCAATGCTTATTAATGGATGAATTAATAAACACATTGTAGAAAACATATACAATAGAATATTATTCAGCTGTTAGAAAGAAGGGTATTCTGTCACTCATGACACGGTGGATGAAGCTAAAGGAGATTACATTAGTGGGTTCAGACAGGGACATAAAGACAACACAAACATGATGCGAAAAATATTGATTTCATAAAAGTAGAAAGTAGATTGGTGGTTATGAGAGGTTGGAGTGGCTGGGGGAAAGGAGATATGAGAAGATGGTGAAAAATATAATAGTTGGTTAGAAGGATAAATCTCAAGAGATCTAATCTGCAGCAAGATGACTATAGTTAGTGTCAATTATTATAATTTTGGGAAATATGAAATGGGTGTATGGAATATACTCCTATGACAAAAGTGATAACTTTATGAAAATATGCAGATATTAATGATTTAGATTTAACTATTCTGCAATGTACATATTCTTCAAAACATCATGTTCCAAGTAATAAAAATATATAATTTTATGTTTTAATTTAAAAATAAAATAGTTCTTACAGCCAGTGGTTTTTTAAAGAACCATCCATTAGCATTCAGCCTGGTGGTGGGTGAGCAGAAAGTGGAAAGAGAACACAGGGAAGCTCTTGCAATGCTAATCTAAACAACTAAAATTTCTCCTGAGTTTTTTTGCTGTGCTTAGAGGTTTCTATAAACATGTTTTGCCTTTATTCTCAAATCTTATTTTAGAGCAGAGACAAATAAAGATTAACACCCATTCTGTGAACAAACCACTAATTCTTATAGAACAATTACAGAAAACCTTTTAGGGGTAAAAGAGAGCTGCCTCATGTGTCTTTAAAAAGCTAGTATATCATCCATCTTCCTTTGGTAATGTCCTGAAGAAGGTTCTTCCAAAAATTGCACTTTTATTGGCTGTGTCTGTGTAGCATCAGGACCAGATGGGGGGATGGGAAACTGCAAGTCAAAACAACAACAAAACATTAATTGAATACTGTTTCTAAATATATTAAGTAGTTGATTTTTTTTAAATTTTGATGTTAGATACTTTTGTCTGAATTATTGTTTTACATCTCAAAGCAAATGGCATTTTCTTTTGCACCTAGCACCCATGAATCTGATTATATATATACACACATATGCGTGTGTGTGGTACTGGGGATGGAACCCAGGGGCCTTCTAACTCCAGGTTACACTCCCAGACCCATTTTATATTTCATTTGGAAATAGGGTCTCACTAAGTTGCTGAGAGCCTCACTGAGTAGCTGAGGCTGGCTTTGAACCTGTGAGATCCTCCTGTCTCAGCCTCCCAAGCACGGGGATTACAAGCATGCACCACCATGCCAGTCTTGATAAATATTTATTGAATGAATAAATGCAGGAATGGAGACAGTGGATGGATGTAGATTACCAATGCATTTACTGAAAGGAGAAAGAAAGTCTTGAGACTTCTTTACTGACAGTGATAGAATTTAAGAGGAGTGAAATTTCCATCTTGTCTTTGTGTATGAGGATTGTACTATGAAGTTTTGGCAGTATTCTCAATCATTGTCTCCCAAATAAAGGTACTAGATGAGAGAAGAGTGTTCAACTCAAAGAGCTTTGAAGTTAATTGCAAAAATGACACCATGGGTTTTGTGAGCCCATCGCTTATTTAAAGCTACATCTGGTTATATAAAATGGAATGGATCAAAGGTGGTTTGTACCCTAGGCTTATTCTGTGAGCTAGATGGCAGGACAAAGGTTGAGAAGGTAGAAAGTACAAGGAACTTGATTTTAGCCAGATATAAGATGATTGTCCAACAACACTGGCATCGAGCTTGCAATGAGAGAGCAGCAAATTCCCCCAATAGTGAGGATGTCCAGCTCAGTGATACTTGTAGGGTTAGACTATTATAAAAATATCATGTGAGCATTCTTCAACCAAACAAGGGTCAGAATATCTGAAGTACTAAGTAGATGATCACTGTGTTTTATAAAGGTTCTGACTCAGTGGCTTATGTGATAATTGTTGTGTTTTAGATAAAAGTTATGGAATGTGGCTAAAGAATTTTTAGGTCAAAAGTGAATTCTATTGCAGATCTGGGCTGACACAGACAAGTAGACTCAGAGTAGTAAATACAGACTAAAGAACATATTTGGAATGAGACATGGAAGTCTCACAGGTTCTGGTACCATCTCTAGGTTAAATGAGTTGTATTTGATATTTTTGTGGCTTTAACTAGATTTCTAAATCTATAGTGAGAACATCTGAATGGCTTTGCCTTTTGGCTAAGGAAGGGAAAGTCACTTGATTAATGGTCAAACCAAACTGCGTGCACTGAAGAGATCTAATTCCCCAAGAGAAAACAAGGGTGCTCTTCTTAAAACAGTGGAGCAGATAGTGGATAAACAAAATGCAGCAAAGGCCCACCCTGTTCTCTTTGCGCTTCTCACATGTATGGTTCTGTGAAACACTAGTCATATGCTACTGGGAATTTAAAGCATGTGATTCACTCCATGAGTATCTGGGCCCTAGGTACAATATTGCTTAACGTGCCTGATTGATAATGACAAGATATTCAGTGTCCAAAAGACAATGGGACAGCACACTTTCCTCCCTACATGTGCTTAGCTCATCTGAGTGGAAGGGAGCCATCTGGCTAGAAGGCAGCAGAGCCTGAGGTTGACCATATAACTTCATACCAGTCATCTAGACTGTGAAATCTATGTCAGTGACTTACTTGTTGTGATCCTATGCAAATTATTGAGCCTTACACATATCTCTGTTTTTTCACTGTATGCAATGAGACACTTACAGACCTATCATATATTAAGGTTAAATTGTGTAGTATATAACACAATCAGACTGGCATCAATTTATGCTTCACATCAGACGATGGTTGATGGCCTTTTTAAAAATATTATTATTGCAATTACGGCCAACTTCCCCACTATTACCTTACTGCCTAGGATTTTTCTCAGACACCAAGGCAGGTAAAAAGAAATTTTGCAAAGATGATGCACTTGCTCTTCAAATCATTATTCTTCCTGACCAGAGTAAAAGTAACTAAGGCATAAGCATACAAGTGAAGAGTGAGTGCTCACTGCCTGCCATTCTTAAAACACCCTTAAATGCTCTATTACCCTGTGTAGGCCAGAGACTCTTTGATGTGGTGTGTGTGTGTGTGTGTGTGTGTGTGTGTGTGTGTGTGTATGTGTGTGTGTGTGTTGCTTGGTATTGAACACATAGGGCATTCTACCACTGAACTGCACCCTCCAACTCTATTTTATTTTTTATTTGAAAACCCAGTCTTACTAAGTTTCTAAGAGCCTTGCTAAGTTGCTAAGGCTGGCCCTGAACCTGACTTAGAGTAATCACACACTTAGCAGAACAACATAAAAAAACCCATACCATAACAATAAAATCCCTTATATTCTTTCTCCAGCCAGGGCACAGCTTTTATTTAATGTCAAATACCCAGAAGTTTATTAATAATGAAAATAATAGAACATAGGTCAGAGAGCTTTGTGTGTGTGGAGATGCATTTTTACACCTTTATTGATGCCTTGTAATTAGACATCATAGTGAAGTTCAAAGTGATACCAACATAGATGCAAGCAGCACTTGTTTTCCTCAGCATCCAACCCCACTCCTCCCTCCTCAGCATCCAACCCCACTCCTCCCTCCTCAGCATCCAACCCCACTCCTCCCTCCTCAGCATCCAACCCCACTCCTCCCTCCTCAGCATCCAACCCCACTCCTCCCTCCTCAGCATCCAACCCCACTCCTCCCTCCTCAGAATCCAACCCCACTCCTCCCTCTTCCTACATATTAGTGATGTTGATAGTAAGATCTTCATATTTGGACATAGCATTATTTAAACTGTTTCCTTCCTTAATTTTCTTCCTCCCCACCTTTCTCCTCTGATCCCCTTCCACTATTCTACTGGGCTCTTCATTTATCTGAAGTCTCTTGTTTTCTATTTTCTCTCCAGGTTTTGCCTGAGAGAGAAAGCATTCCACCTTTGACTTTCTGAGACTGACTGATCTAACTTAGCATAATATTCTCTAGTTCCACTCATTTGCCTACGAATGACATGATTTTGCTCTTCCTTATGGGTAAGCAAAATTCCATTGTGTGTCAGGGCATAGCTTTTTAAAACACATGCTTCTTCTCATTACATAAATGCCATCCATTTGAAAATACAGGAAGCTTCACTGGACCATGCTCCACTATCCGTTTCAGGAACCAATCATTGCTAATAGCCAGGGTATATATTCTCCCAGTACTAGTTTCCACAAAAAACAACGAAAGCAAATTTGAATGGAATGTAACTAAAATGTTCTATGCATCAAAGGAAATAGTTTATCACATTGAGTGAATGAGCTTTTGGCATTCCAAGAACTGAAGACCACTTAGGACATAGATTCCTTTTCCTTGTTTTCTTGAAAAGACAATGTTTTCAGGGAGACCCAACATGTTGGGGTAAATGTGGCAGGTATTAGCAACAAGGCCCTGTCACCCAGAAAAGCCTGGGGCAATGCTACCTTTTTGGTTCATAGAACCCTGAGCGATGAGAGTAACATAATTAGATCCACTTTTTATTATCCTTAACTCTTTGGGGTCTACTCAGATTTTGAAATCAAATGTTTCAGCTTCTTGAGATTATTAAAATATTTGAGTTCTCCGCCTACCAACATAATTACATGTATTATTGTTTGTCATTCAACTATTTTTAACAAAACCTACGAGGGAGGAACTAGCAAGCTTGATTTACAGATGTAGAAACTGGTACTCAGAGAAATGATAAGCTCTGCCCCATTTCACACGCTTTCTAAGTGGCACTGCAAACAGAAATCCTACATTTTGATATTGAATATCTGTTCTGGGTTCTTCCAGATTGCTATTTCATTGTTTTGAGATTGAGGTTATCATTTGTGCCCCTCTAAAACACCATTTGGTTCCTGAAATAGGGTGTCTGGGGTGCTGAACCTAATGGATCTTATTAGAAATTAGATGCCAGTGAGATAGAAAATCTGGCAGCCGAGGTGGAGATAACTTTAGAGGAAAGCAAGACGAGTATCTGGGCTTTGTGCCCATTCTCTGATTCATTTGGAGGAGATCACCAAGAGGAGCGAAGGCACAGGAAGGGTCTATTTCACTGTTAATGGATTTTAACTCACTTTTAATTCAGCAGCAAATGGAAGCATCTATGGTCCTTTGCAGGTCTAGCATCCCATTATTTCTCTGAAGTATCATTGGCTGACTGTTTTAATCAATGTTGTCATGGAGATGGATCTAGCAAAATTCAGGGCATTCTAATACAATTTACATGTTTTCTCAATTACCATTTAATTTATCAGATATTTTGCACATGGTAAACTTGTCCATATTCCAGATTTGAGATCGCTGGTGTATGCTTTTTTTTTGTGAACATCATTTTCTGCTATTTTTTCTGTTGATGTTTTATTGGTTTATTTCTTCAGAATATTGAAGATGGCCATCAACAAATGAATGGATTATGAAACTATGGGATATGTGTGCAATGGAATTTTACTCAGCCATAAAGAAGAACACAATTAGGTATTTTGTGGGGAAATGGGTGGGACTGGAGAACTTTATGCTAAGTGAGACTGATCAGTCACAAAAAGTAAAAAAAATTGGATGCTTTCCCTAATATATAGAAGCTGGAGAGGGGGGACAGAAAGGATCATAGGAGGAACTCTAGATGAGGAAGGAGAAACTGCTAATTTTTCCCCCTCCAAAATAGATACAACTAAATTTATTCAAAAAACTTTCAGCCCGATAGAAGTTAACCCTTAAACCAACCTGGACTTTGTATTTATTTATTTTTATTTTATTTTTTCCATATCTGATTTTATTTATAAGTGGAACATATTAAAAAGAGTATACATTTAGATGGTGCTTTGTGCACTCCCCTCCCCATTTCTCTTCCCCACTCCCAATAAAGAGTTTCCAGGTTAACCATGTTATATTTATTCTATTACACATATTCAGATGTAGCTCCTCCATTGAACAACCTCAGCTTTCTGTGCTTGACTAATCTCACTTAACATAGTGTTCTCCAGTTCCTTCCATCTTCTTGAAAATGCTATGATTTTATTCTTCTTTATAGCTGAATAGAATTCCATTGTGTGTATTTCCCAGAGTTTTGCAATACATTCATCTGTTGATGGAGATCTAGGTTGGTTCCATGTTTTGGCTATTGCAAACTGTGCTGCTATGAACATGGGTATACATATGTTAATGTAGTTCTCTCATATCAACCCCTTTGGAAAGATACCCAGGAGTGGTATAGCCGGATCATATGGTGGATCTATTCCCAGTTTTCTAAGGAATCTCCACACTGATCTTCATAGTGGCTGAACTAGTTTGCACTCCCACCAACAGTGTAAAAGAGTTTCTCTTTTCCCACATCCTTGCCAGCAATTGTTGTTTGATTTCTTTATGCTTGCCACTCTGACTGGGGTTAGATGGAATCTCAGCGTAGTTTTGATTTGCATCTCCCTGATGGCTAGTGATGTTGAACATCTTTTCATGTATCTATTGGCCGTTCGTATCTCTTCTTTTGTGAAGTGTCTATTCAGTTCAGTTGCCCATTTCTTGATTGGGGTTTTTTTTTTTTTCTAGTGTAGAGTCTTTTGAGCTCTCTGTCTATTCTGGATATTAGCCCCCTATCAGAGTGGTGATTGATAAAGATCTTCTCCCATTCTGTAGGCTTCCTCTTTAGCTTCTTGATGGTTTTCTTTGATGAGGAGAAACTTTTTAGTTTCATGAGATCCCACTTATTAATTCTTGCTTTAATTTCCTGAGCTTTGGAAGTCTTATTGAGAAAGTTACTGCCTGTACCTATATGTTGAAGTGTTGATCCTATGCCTTTCTCTAATAACTTGATAGTCTCTGGTCTAATTTCTAAGTCTTTGATCCATCTCGAGTTGATTCCTGTGCCTAGTGAGGATTCGGATCCAACTTTCTACAAATGGATAGCCATTTCTCCCAGCACCATTTGTTGAAAAGGCTGTCTTTTCTCCAGCGTATGAGTTTTGCCCCTTTGTCAAAGATCAATTGACTATAGATGTGTGGGTTTGTTTTTGTATCTCTATTCTGTTCCACTGGTCAGTCTGCCTATTGTTGTGCCAATACCACACTGTTTTTACCACTATTGCTCTATAGTATAATTTGAAGTCCAGGATTGTGATGCCTCCTGCCTGGTTCTTGTTGCTGAGAATTGCTTTGGCTATTCTGGGTCTTTTCTTTCTCCATACAAAATTCATAACTGATTTTTCCAGGTCTATGAGAAATGTTGGTATTTTAATGGGGATTGCATTGAATCTATAGATCACTTCTGGCAGAATGGCCATTTTGATGATATTAATTCTGCCTTTGCATGAGCAAGGGAGATATTTCCATCTTCCACGGTCTTCTTCAATTTCTTTCTGTAATGTTTTGTAGTTTTATTCTGTAGAGGCCTTTTACATCTTTGGTTAGGTTTATTCCTAGATATTTTATTGGTTTAGAGATTATAGTAAATGAAATAGTTTTCTTTATTTCTTTCATTATGGATTCATTATTGGCATAAAGAAAAGCAACCAATTTCTTTAGGTTGATTTTGTATCCTGCAACTTTGCTGAATTGGTTAATCAGCTCCAGAAGTCTTTTGGTTGAGTTTATTGGATCTTCTAGATAAAGAATCATATCATCTGCAGATAAGGATAGTTTTAGCTCCTCTTTTCCTATTTGAATTCCTTTGATTTCCTTCTCTTGTCTTATGCTGTCTCAAGAGTCTCAAGGACTGTATTGAAAAGGATTGGTGATAATGGGCACCCTTGTCTTGTTTCTGATTTTTTGTTATGAGTTAAAAAATAGACTTTATTTTTGAGGACAGTTTTAGGTTGACAGCCAAATGGAGCAGAAGGTGCAGAAATCTCTGGCCCTGCACATGCCGAGCTCTCCTCTAAGCAGGGTCTTCTAACAGAGTTAGAAGACATTCTAACATTTGTTAGTATTGACGGACCTACATCAATGCATCATTATCACTCAAAGTTGTAGTTTACATTAGGGTTCACTCTTAGAGTTGAATAACCTATGGGCTTAGAGAAATTTACCATGACATGATGTTTTTATTCTTATATTATCATACAGAATTGTTTCTCTAACTTAAAAATCTCCCATGTTCTGCTTCTCTCAACCACTGACCTTTTCTTTGTCTCCATAGTTTTGCTTTTTCCTCAACAAGTCCAACTGGTCATGCACCACACAATGTTTTGATCAATGACAGATCACATATACACCTATAGTCCCATAAATTTATATCATGCAATGACTTGGTAGCTGTCTTAATTTGTCTAAGTATGTTCTATGATGTTCATACAACAAAGATGCCTAACAACCTATTTCTCAGATTGTTTCTGATTTTAAAGGGAATTCTTGCAGTTTTTCTCCATTTGATATGATGTTGGCATTGGGTTTATTGTATATAGCCTTAATGATGTTGAAATATGTTCCTTCTATTCCAATTTTCTGCAGTGTTTTTAACGTAAATGGGTGTTGGATTTTTGTTGAATGCTTTTTCAGCATCTATTGATATGATTATATGGTTTTTGTTCTTAGTTCTATTTATGTGGTGAATAACATGTATTGATTTGCATATGTTGAACCAGACTTGCTTTTCTGGGATAAAACCAACTTGGTCATGGTGTACAAATCTCTTGATATGGTTTTGAATGCATATAGCTAGCATTTTGTTTAGAATGTTTGCATCTATGTTCACTAAGGATATTGGTTTGTAATTTTCCTTTCTTGAAGTATCTTTATTTGGTTTCAGGATTAATGTGATAGTGGCCTCATAGAAGGAATTAGGGAGAATTCCATCTCTTTCAATTTCCCGGAACAAGTTGTGAAGTATTGGTATTAGTTCTTCACTGAAATTTTTGTAGAATTCAGCTGGGAACCTATCAGGGCCTGGGCTTTTTTTTGTTGGCAGAATTTTGATTGCTTTTTCTATTTCTTTGTTTGCTATTGGTTGGTTTAGGCTTGCTATGTCCTCTTGGTTCAGTTTAGGTAGGTTATATGTGCTTAGAAATCTATCTATTTCTTCCATGTTTTCCAATGTGTTGGAGTATAAATTCTCAAAATGGTTTCTTATAATCTTTTGAAATTCCCCTCTGTGGTTATGTCTCCTTTTTCATTTCTGATTTTAATAATTTGAGTTGATTCACTCTTTCTTTTGATTAGGTTGGCCAGGGGTTTGTCAATTCTATTAATCTTCTCAAAGAACCAGCTTTTTGTTTTGTTGAATCTTTGAATTTTTTTCTCTATTTCATTTATTTCTGCTCTGATTTTAATAACTTCCTGCCTTCTACTGGCTTTGGGATTAGATTGTTACAGTCTTTCTAGGTCCTTGAGTTGTGCTGTTAGGTTGTTTGCTTGATGACTTTCTGTTCTTCTTATGTGGGCACTCAATGCTATTAACTTTCCTTTCAACACTGCCTTCAAAGTGACCCATAGATTTTGGTAAGTTGTTTCTCTATTTTCATTTAACTCCAGAAATTTCTTTATTTCTCCTCTAATTTCCAATCTTACCCACTCATCATTCAATACTGTATCATTCGATTTCCATGTATTTAAATAGTTTCTTTTGTATTTCCTGTTGTTGATTTCTACTTTCATTCCATTATGATCTAAAAAGATGCATTATATTACATCTTTTGAAATTGCTGGTGCTTTCTTTATGTCCCAGAATGTGATCTATTTTGGAGAAGGTGCCATGGGTGGCTGAGAAGAATGTGTATTCTATTTTACCTGGTTGAAATATTCTGTATACGTCTATTAAGTCCATTTTGTTTATATTTTTCATTAGTTCTGAAGAGTCTTTACTCATCTTTTGCTTTGAAAGTCTATCCAGTGTTGTGAGAGGTATATTGAAGTCTCCCACTATTATTGTATTTAGATCTATTTGGGATCTGATGTCCAAGAGGATTTGTTTTACAAATATGGCTTCAACCACATTCAGGGCATAAACATTTACTATCATTATATCTTCTTGGTGGATTGTTACTTTTAAAAAAAGGAAGTGCCCTTCTTTGTCTCTTCTGATGTGTTTTAAAGTCTGTTTATTTTGGGTATCAGTGTTGCTACTCTTACCCATTTTTGGTCCCCAATAGCATGATATATCTTTTCCATCCTTTCACTTTCAGTCTGTGAATGTCTTTCACTGTAAGGTGTGTTTCTTGCAAACAACATATATTTGGATTATATTTTTAAATCCACATTGCTAGTCTATGTCTTTTGATTGGAGAGTTAAGTCCTTTGACATTCAGTGTTATTATTGAAATATGGTCCTTGTTTCCTGTTATTTTGTGTTCTATCTTCTGTTGGATATAGTATTATTTCTTCTTACTTAGATGCCCTGCTGATGAACTTCATCTCTTCTCTGGTTATGGAGTCTTCTTTTTTCTTCTTTATGGTTTATTTCCATAAGTATTTTCTCTATTCTTGTCTAAGAATTTATGAATTTTTTTAAGTTCTGCTTATCTTGAAACACTTTTGTATCTCCATCAATGTTGAATAATATTTTTGCTGGATATAGCAGTTTGATTGGAAGTTGATTTCTTCCAGGGTCTGGATCACATCATACCAGTCTCTCCTGGCATTCATGACTTGGGATTTATAGTGTGGAGTGATTCTTATTGTTTTGCCTCTATTTGTCACCCATCCTTTTGTTCTCACTGCTTTTAAGATTCTTTCCTTGATGTCTATGTTGGTCATTTTGATTATTATATAACGTGGGGACATTCTTCTTTGATCTTGTCTTATTGGTGTTCTATATGTCTCCTGAACATGAAGATCCAAGTCTCTTTCCATGTTTGGAAAATTCTCTGAAATTATTTCTTTGAAGATATTACAGATGCCCTTGGTCTGTATTTCTATCCCTTTTTCAATGCCTTTTATCTGTAAATTAGGACACTTCATATTGCCCCATAGTTGCTGGATGCTTAGGTTTTGTTGGTGTACTGACTTCTGTATGCTGTTGACTGTATGTTTGGTTTTGAATGAACTATATTCTAACAGTGATATTCTACTTTCCATTTCATCTAATCTTCCAGAATTTCTTTCTATTGTTGTCTTCATTTCATTTATTGACTATTTCATTTCATTTCAGACCTCTTTCTGATTCTTTCTTAGTGTTTCAATTTCCTCTTTCATTTCTTGTAGACTTGTTTTAAAGCCTTTCATCATATTGTAGATCAAGATTCTGAACTCCCCTTCTTGTATTTCTTATAGGTCAGTATTCGTGATTTCTGTTGTCTCTTCACTATTTCTGGTTCTCGTATTTTCAAAGTTCTTAGTCCTGTTTTTCTGATGTCTACCCATCATTTGTGAGTATTATGTCTAATCCAGTCTTAGTATTAGGAATTTAGAGGTATCAGCTGGTCAGCAGTGCTTTCTCCAATGTTGAGGGTTGGCTGATAGGAGAGGTGCTGGGGTGATGGGTACAGGAGTCAGGTTAGGTAGAGGATATGTTTAGGTTGAGTAAGAATTTAAGCATGATAAGGTAATATCTTGTTGAAAATGAGAGAGAGTTAAATAGTAGGACTCTTGTAGTTAGTAGAGTATTTAACTATGGAGATATGAAATACTTTGAATATTATACAAATATAGTACGGGAAAAAGTTTTGTGGGAAGAGAGTAGCTAGGTTAGAGTGGGGAATTTTGTAAGTGGGGTGGGGGGAGGAGCAATAAAACACAAATTATCAACACAAGATACATAAGTTAACTATTATGTAATAAAAAACAACTGAAAGAGGAAAAAGAAAAAAAGAGTAAGAAAGAGGAAAAAAGGACAAGAATAAAATAAAATAAAAAGAACTAGCAACTGTGTGAGACCAGAAAACAAAGCAAACTAACAAAATATATAAATAAAACAAAACAAGACAACAACAAAACAAAACAAAAAAAAACAGTCCTACTAATTTATGAATATGGGGTCAGGTCCATATACTATTTGAATGCCTGGTTGCTGTGGTAGCTTTTAGAGTATAATCCAATGTCTCTTAATTTGCTCTGTACTCTGTTGTCAGCTTCATAAGCCACTCTCTGGGTGTGGATACCTTTCTTTCCTTTGTGCAGGGTGTCTGGTTTCACTGTTAATAAATTCTGTACAAGTCCTGGGTTCTGTGTATTTCCAGCCTGTAGTGAGTGCCTCTGCACTCTCCACCCTAGACTCAGGCCTGTGCTTCCCTACCACAGTGGTGGAGGATGTCCAAAGTAGTCTTGGAACCTCCCCCTGAGGCCCTGTGCAGGTATTGTGCCTTGATGACTTTTCTTGCTCCTCTGGAAATTCTAACTGGGCTAGCCCATCGGGTCCCAAAATCCACCCTGGGCAAACAGTTGCTGTAGGGTCCCTGGGAGCACACAATTACCGCCAGAGTACTGCCAGGCCCCAGGGCATGAGCTGGATGCACGGCTGTCACTGGACCTGGGTGCGGGTGGGCACAGACACCTAGCACCTGGTCCTGGGCTCAGGTAGGGTGCACAGGGCAAGAGCCGATCCAGGGCGTGGGGTGGGCACAGACAGACAGCGGTGGGTCAGGGGTGTGGGGCAGGCATACACGGGTCCAGGGGCACAGGCATAGCACAGGGTATAGCACTGGTCTCTGGCTCAGGCAGGGTGTGGGGCGGGCATACACGGCTAGTGCTGGACCCGGTGTGTGGGCTAGGGGCCCAAGGATAGCTCCCCTTCTCCCCTTGGAGAGCAGGCAGGGCCTGTGAAGTTAGCACCCGGGCTTGGGCAGGACACACGGGCTAGGCGCACAAGGTGAGTACCTAGTCTAGGGGTGTGGGTGGCACAGACAACTAGCGCGTGTCCTGGGGTGCAGACAGGGCGCACAAGGATAGTTCTGGGTCTTGGGGCGGGGAACAGGTGCCCAGGGTTGGACCTGGCGTGCACCCTAAGACCCACAGCTTCTCTGGACGCACTCAGGCTTCTGGCTCGGGGTCTGCTTGCTGCTTAAGATGTTGAAGCTCTATGTCTGTTTTCAAACTGTTGGATTATTTTGCCACGATGGTGTCAGTCAGGTCCAGGGATTGTGGTTTTGGCCAGCAACCCACACTGGCTCCAGTGGGCGGCCCAGTTGTGTCTGTAGCAGGTCCAATGCCCAAACTTTTTTTTTTTTTTTTTTTTTTTTTTTTGCAGTGGATCTTGCAGTTCAGGGTTTCTGGATTCCTTCTGCCGAGGTTTCTGGATCTGTTTTGTTTCCTGAGATATATTTATTTTGTTGGTTAAGACGCTGCCTTCTACGTAGTTGAACTTTATTTATTTCAACTACTGAGAAGTGCTGTGTCCCTCTGTCGCCATTTTAAATCCAAAACTGCTATTTTTTTTATTGAAAAATAATATATGTGCATTGAAGCACATTTGGAAGACATAAAATCTCACAATAAATAAAACAAAGATAACTGGTATAAACCTCCAGAGACAATTAATGGTATATGATGTGTGATTTATTTTTCTGTGCATTTGTATTTATTTTTAAATACAATTAAGGTCATAGTATCCATATCAAATTATAATTTGCTTTTTAAATATTTAATAAGATACCACAAATAATCTTGAAGCGTATGTGTAGCCTTTTAAAAGTTTATTCTTAAAATCTACTCATTTAATTCCATAATTATAAAATCTAAACTTTTATTGTTGGATTTTAGATTTTCTAATTTTTATCATAACATTGTTAATTTATCATTGCATGCAAAATTTTCTACACCTTTGTGTCTGAGAGAGATGTTTTGTGCTGCAAGTTCAGAAAAGCTGTGTTTTAACTAATATAGATATTTTTCCAATGTAACAAGGTACCCAGAAGTAAAAAACCAGGACCAGTGCTGTGGCTAAATGATGCCAAAGATATAGGCTTTTCCTATCTTTTTCCTCTATTGGCCTGAGTATTTGCTTTTAATATTTATACTTTGAGAACACATTATTTCAATATTACTGCCATGGCTCCAGGCATCACATCTATACTCAAGGCAGAAAGAAATAAAAGCTTATGATTTTAGCCACACTACAGCAAATTTCATTTGATGTATTACTGGACATATCTGTAACATGTGATTGCTCTAGAATTTCTAAGCAAAGCAATCTAGGAAAGTGACTTCTGACCTCCAACGAGGATGTGGTCAAGAAAGAAGCTGAAAATAGGCATTCAGCTGACCAGCTAACAGTGTTTGCCACATCTCTAATATAAAATAAGAATTTTCCCCAACACAAATGTTTCTAGAAGTGGTAGCTTTAGAACTATATTTTTTCCCTTTGTTCTAAAATTAACATATGATCATTGAAGAGTTAGATTAAAAAACTCAGGAAACCAAAATGAAGAAAACTAAATAACGGTATATATTTTCAGGTCTTTATCCCATGTAAAATCAGACAACCATACATGGAGGAAGAATTAGGGACTAATGTAATAGACATGATTACTAGTGCTAAAAATCCCTACATAAATACCTGATAAATGCACCAAAGTTCAATCCAATCATCTCTTTCTAGATAGTTCCAGTTAAATTGTGTCTACCTCTAATAAGTTCATTGATCATTATGGATAGGCATTGATAAATAAATGTACATTATATTACTTAACAACACAATGGTATGTATGTAAAGGACTGAAATAGTACAGAACTGTAGTAGTTCTTTCTTGAGAAAAACACTTTTAAAAGTTTTTTGAAAGATGATCCTAGAATTGTGTTTTAAAGTTTATTTGTAATTTTCCAGGTCAAAGGGGGCATGTTCTGTGATAGAGCTGAATATTTGAGATTAAGAAAAACACATATACAAAGTATAGAGAAGAAAGATTCAAGAACAAATGCTTGAAAATTCAAAGAAGTAAGGGAATAACAATCTGTAAAGCTTGAGAGATGGAGGTTTAATAGGAGCAGGGCATGCTAGGAGAGAGACTTAAACCAAGTGCCCCAAAGTCCTGCAGTGCATACAATAGAATAATCACTCTCTTCTGCCTTCATGCTCATGTGGAGTCCTGAGATGGAGCTGAGGAAGGAAGGGTTTTGATCACAAAGGCCAATGCATCTGTGAATGTCTCGCCTAAACACAGAAGAAAAGTCATGAGGTAGGAAACCAGTTTAAGAGAGGATTACAATCATCAGTATATCTCTCCAGAGACCTCCTTCTGGAGGAACACACCCTAGAGGAACCATAGTACTGACTGGCTTTAATGGAAACATTTTTGCCTGGGAATTCCAAGGATTTCTTCTTCCTCCTCCTCATTCCAGTAACTTTATCATATTGAACAACTTCTACCTTCCCATCACCAGAACTAGAAACTTTATACGCATATATCACAAGGATCCCAACCAGTTTCTTGTAAAATTACACTCTCGGTTGTCAACATCCAAAATTCTTGGGTGTCAGTCTCAGGTTGGGTGGGGGTTGAGCATTCCAACTCTTTTCCTTCAAGAATTTCAAAAGAATACATCTACCTTTATGTATTTTATATTTTCACAGTACAAGAAATTTCTCTACATCCATTCCTTACCTGTATTCTGAAATATTTTATTCTCTTTGTTAGTCAAGCCTATGGCATATCAAGAAAAAGGAATGAAGCCTTTTGTATGACAATTCAAGACACAAGACAGAAAGGGAAAAGACTCTTTTAGCTTAAAATAACCAGAGAGCTATAGAAAAGGAAAACAGAAAAATCTGATTGGCTTATGGATGTTTGACTCTGCACACAGTATTCCTTTCACCTCTCATTTTTATCTACAGACAACTCAAGCCCTTTCATTTAATCCAGGAAAAAAACCTGAAGGGATGAAAAGACACCTGATACCTGGAAAGTAAGTAATTGCAGAACATGTAGGGAAAAAAGAAAGATGAGAAAAGAAGGACTTAGGACTCCTAACTCCTAAGTTATGGGGACTTAGTCAGCTCATGATGAAGGAAGTTGGAGAAGAGACTCAGGGAAAGGTAAAAATTTAGGCCAGGTCAGTTAAAACTAATATTTCTATACACTCTCTCAAGAAGGTGATGGGCTTCACAGAGTAGAACCAAGAGATTTTACACTAAAAAAACAAACAAATGAACACATAACCCAATCAAGAAATGGACAATTGAATAGGCAAAAGAAGAGATATAAATGGCTAATTAATAGATGAAAATGTTCAGCATCATTACAATCTGAGAGATGCAAATCACTGAGGGTCATATAACCCCAATCAGAATGGCTGTCATTAAAAAGACAAAAAAAAAAAAAACAATAAATGTTGGAAAGGATGTGGGAAAATTGGAACTCTTCTAAATTGGTGGGATTGCAAATTAGTTCAGGCACTATGGAAATTAGTGTGGATATTCCTCAAAAAATTGATAATGGATCCACCATAAGATTCAGCAATACTACTCCTTAGTACTTTATCAAAGGAACTGAAATCAGAGAATTATAGTAATATATGCATATTTATGCTTATAGCAGCACAATTTACAATAGCCAAATTATAGAACCAACTTAGGTATCTATTAACAGATGAATGGATTACAATATTATCAATGGATTGCAAATTTTAAAAATTATGGGCTGTACACACAATGGAATTCTACTCGGCAATAAAGAAGAACAAAATTATGTCATTTTCGGGAAAATAGATGGACCTGTGATTAAGTCAGATTAACTAGCCACAATGTAAAGGGTTATATGTTTTCTCCAATGTGCAGAAGCTAGAGAGCAATCCGGATATCAGAAAGACCTCAAATAATGGAGGAGATACTACAATGGATCTGGGGATGTGGTCGAGGGGAAGGCCAGGGAGGGGACTAAGGATCAACGAAGGAATCATTTCCATCAACAATATGTACATATGTGAAAATACCAGTGTCAACGTGAATATTCTGTGTAGGGAGAGGAAGGAGTGGAGAAGAAACACCAGTAAAACTATACAAAACAAAGACAGAAAACAGGCCAGGTGTGGTGGCACACACTTGTAATCCCAGCATTTGGGAGGCTGAGACGGGCCAGCCTTAGCCACTTAGTGAGGCCTTCCACAACTTAGTGAGACCCTGTTTCAAAAATAAAGAATAATAATTGGGCTGGGAGTGTAGCTAGGAGGTAGAATGCCCCTTGGTTCATTTTCTAGCACCACAAGAAAAAAAATTATACTAATTCCTAGATTTTGTGTAGATTAAAATAAGCAAAATAGCTCCAAAGAAAGGCAAAGCCACATAGTGCTGGCTTCAGACTCAGAGACAGAATTACTCCCTGTGATATTTGAGGTACATTACTGAACTCTGCTGTTTCTCAGTCTTCTCATCTATAGGGTGAAGATACAAAAAAGACTACATCCATGTAAGTTAATGATAGGAGAACATAAAATATGTGTGGTGCTTGGGTGGGGGGTTAGGAAACATTTTCTGTAGAAGAGAGGATAGTAAATATTCTTGGCTTTGCAGCTCTAATGATCTCTGCCTAAACTACCTAACCCTGATCTTATAACAGAAAGCTGCCGCAGACAATGTATAAACACCTGGATATGGCTGTGTTTCTACAAAACTTCATGAAAACAGGCTGTGGGAAAGATTTTGCCTGTAGCTATAGTTTGTGGATCCATGGCTTAAAATATTACTAGACATATTATAAATGATCCATATAGATTATTAGCTCTTTATAATTAATATTATTAACCAGTCACCACATCCTATTATGATTCTTTTTGTTTGATAATTAGCCAAGAGCAAGTTTTCTACATTAATTTACTACTTCAGTCTTTTAAAATTAAGGCCAGAATAAAGGTATTATAACATATTGAAATTTCTCATACTTACTTTTAGAAATAAATTCTGATTAAAATGGACCCAGATGCACAGAGAGACAGACAGACACACAGACACAATATATACCACTAGATTAGATTTTGCCAAACTCCCTTCTGCCATACATTTTTATAATCTCTTATGTTCACAACTTCTGTTCAGGATGATCTGAGTTTTAAGGCTGCTTTGTAGGATGCAGGCTTTTACATCACTTGCTCATGGGAGAGAGATAATTTTTAACACGGCTGGCTCTCCTTGACACCATCCTCACTACCATCCCTGTTACTATTATCCAGAAAACTCCCCCTTCCCCATGAGAGTGCCCAGGTGCCAGGAGCTTGCTCTGCCAGGGCCCCAGCAGCTTTTCCCTGGGCCCATCTGCTTGCACTGCTCAGTCAAGGCCCAACGGCTCAGAGCATATGGCTGGGACTTCTTATCTTGGAGAGTTACTGCTGAAAAATACTTAAGAACACACATTTGATGTGGGTGGTAAGTTGGCCCAAAGAATCTATTTGAAAGGCTGAGTCTGATGGGGAAATTACCTGACGTCCTTGAGGAGACGAAGAACATTTCCATTTTTACAACTTATAAGCCAAGAAGCACAAATGCATTATCTATTAGAATGATATTATTCAAGGAATGAGTCTCAGAAAGTTTGAAGGACATGCCCCCAGCTTATCCTAGGATAAAGATGGAGAAACTGAACTAGTTTGCAAGTTTTCTGATTGTTGCTTTGGACTTATATTTATGGAACTAGAATATTCCAATTTGTAATCAATCCAAAGAAGTGGAATTGTACTATACATTGAGATCCTACCTCATCTGCAAATGGGAGATGCTACAAAATTCAATCTGGGCTCCAACACAACTAGACAAAAATATTAAAAAATCTTTGTACATTGGTTCAAATAGATAAATAATTTTTAACTGACCTTGGATATGTTCAACAATAGGACATATTTCTATGGGGTTGTGATTCTGTACAACCACATTTTAAGATCTAGTTTTCTGGAAAATGGATCAATTAACAACACAACCATAGATCCCGTTTTCATGCATATTACAATCTAGTGGGAAGTTATTTATTATTATTATTATTATTTTTTTGGTGGTACTGGGGGTGAAACCCAGGGGTTTTTCTACCTCCAGGCTATATCCCCAGACCTATTTTATACTTTATTTGGAAAAAGGGTCTCAATAAGTTGTTGAGAGCCTCACTAAGTAGCTGAGGCTGGCTTCTAACCTGTGCGATCCTCCTGTCTCAGCCTCCCAAGCGCAGGGATTACAGGCATGAGCCATCACGTCTGGCATAGTGCAAGGTTATTAAACTAGAATACCAACACAAACCAAAAGTGCACTTGTAGGAGTTAGCCATAGTGAGATTAAATACATACATACTGAGTTATGGGCAAGGTTAAGGAGACCGGAAGAAACAAAGAAGCTCTGAAAGCTGACAACAGCAGGGAATTGTTACTGCCTCTGGCATTGACTAGGTGAGCAGAGGGCCTAGTGTGACCCAGCCCTGTGAGTGTTCTGGGAAGAGGATTCTTAATAAGGCCTGTTGTTGCAAAAGACCCAGGCATGAGCAGAAAAGCCAAGGCAAGACAGGGAGGCAGTATTTTTCCTGCATGGGAAGTGAATTTTTCTGCTTGCCGAACTCCTTCACATGGTTCTCAGTAATAGAACTCCATTAGTGCCCAGAGTCCAAAAGGAGCCCAGGATCATGCAGCCTGTAGATTTCGGCTTCCTGAGGTTCAGTATATGGATAAGAAGAGTGGAGAATAAAAGTAGGGGGAGGCGGGGTACTGGAAGTGAAGAATAACCAAAGAACAATCTTACTTATGGCATTTTCTCAAAGTATGCATGAAAAGCACATGTTAGGTCATCAATATTCTTATGTAATGTAAAATGAGTTAATAAAAATGAGCAAGTTTGAAGAGCCAGCTAAACATGTTATAGATTCACATCAAGTTGAATCTTGTGCAGGGTGGGAAAGTGGGATTTATTTCCATTTTCTGCATATGGTTAACCAATTTTTCAACACCATTCTCTGTTGTTTTAGAGCTATGTGATATTGGGGAGTTCCCTTTCATTGTTTATTCCAATTTTCATAACTATAAAATGGGAATAATGCTTTTTCTTAGGGTCTTTGTAAATAGGGTTTTTCTTTAAAAAATAATACCTGCTATGTAGAAAACTTTTATATAGCTTTATGCTCTTTCCTTCTTTCTTTTATGTTACTGCATCCATATTATTATAATTCCAGGAATTTATAGCCCAATGTGCATAAAATTCAAATATCTTAACAAACTTAAAAATGTGTTTTCAAAAAGTATATCCCTTAACATGATAGCAAAAGTGAAATAATGCTGGTCTTAAAAGAGATTAAGGAACCCAACCTAAAGATTACAGTCATCTTAAATTCCACTCCCTGAAATAGCTTTTTGATTTCTACATCAGAGCATTTGGGACAATCATTTAAAGTTGTAAAAGTTATTGTCCCTGGGGTGATCAATGTGCCTCCAATCTCTCCCTATCCCACTCCATCCTTGTGGAGTTATTGTCCAAATCCAGAATCGATCATATCACTTCCTCTCTTAAATGTATCTCCCACACACCTATAGCACAAAGTTTAAACTCCTTAGCAATCAAAGACTTTCCCAACTATAAATATACATCTAATTCAGTCCACTAGTATGCTACACACTGCAAGCAGCCTCATCTAACTACTTCCGCTTTACAATATATGTTCATGTCTGTGTTCACTCTGAACTTCTTTGCAATGATATCTCTTTTGGGGGCCAGGTAAAGTCTTATTCATTTCTCAAATCTTGACCCCAGGGTTCACCCTATAGTTCTTGGAAGATAAGTTATTCCCTCCTCTCAGTTCATGTGGTACTCTGCTGTAATTCCTTAGTGCTTTACTGTGTTAGGGTTTGTTGTATGTCTGACACCCCAGCTAAGCTATGGGTTCAATTCTACTTATAGTCAGCATTCTTTGGGTCTTATATGCAACTAGAGATAGTGACTACCTTTGGAATGAATACAGATGTTTAGAATAAGGAAGAGCTCATTAGGGTGGGCTTCCAAGAGTAGGTAAATAGGAAGTGAATGTTAAATTTGTAAGGTGGGAGATACATCTTTTAATAAAGAATAATTGTAAAATTATGTTATTTGGTATGGATGCCAAACCAGTGGTTTTAGGATCTGAAAAAAGAAAACTACTTGCAAAAATGATAAATAGGGTACAATTATGGTACAATAATTAAGGTACCATTGTGTCTTTCTGGATACAGCCTATCCTAGCCAATTCAGACCCTGAAAAATTGCCTCTTCTTCAAGTTAGTTCTGTGACTCAGACAATCCAGCATTTGTTTCGCCTAGCCAGAGCTCTTGTTATTAATGTTGCCTTTCCTTCTCACCAAATTATAGAGCTGAAACCACATGTCATTATTCTCAACCCTTGTACACATATCAGTGAATTCTTTTCCTGAATGAAATAATGAAAGACCTTAAATCCTCACCCAGTGTTTGACTTTGTTGGAATAAACAACAGGGCAGCAGTTCAAGGGTCAAGTCTTCATTGCCCATCTGGTTTCCCTTTTCCCCAAAGAGAAAAATGTTTATTTATTCATTCACCTTATATATTGAGTGTCTACTGCATGTCAGCCCTTGTCAATATGCTGGGGAAATAACAGAGATCAGAACAAAGTCCTTGACTTAACAGAGTTTACTTGGCCCTGAAGGAGATAGATAAATAATAAGTAAACAAACACAAAATAGCACAGTTCAAAGAGTATTAAGTTCTGGAAAGAAAAATAAAGCTCAGTAAGGGTCACAGAGTGACAGAGCAGAGGCTGGAAGTGAGTTTCAAAGAGCGGTTAGGAAGAGCATCTTTGAGCAGGTGCTCATTGGCCTGAGACCCGCGTGTTGTAAAGAGTGAAGACAGAGTGCCCTCAACTTTCCAACCAGTGACGGACCAGCTCCCAAGCTCATTTCACATGTTTCCTGCAGGGAGCTCAGATTCATGGAGCAGAGTATTTTTACATAGTTCCCTCAGCACCCACTGCCCCTAATTGCATTAATCTCAGAATATATTTTTCAATATTTATTCAATTTCTATCTAATATCTAGCATTAAATTTGGTTGATATTAACCTTCAGGTTATTTTCTTACATGGACACACTGAATATTGGATGTTTTTTTCTTGGTTATAGGTATTCTCCCTCACATAGAGTCCCCAATTTGTTGGCATATTTCTCCCTTTTCAGAGAAAAACATTACTCAGTGCACCCCTAGGTTCTTTTACTGCCCCCTTATATGAGTTACACCGGAGGCCACCACTTTTTACTGGATCATTCAGGTGGCCCCCTGGGGAGTGATACCACCGACTTTGGGAATCTATGCCAACTTCTCACGGAGACTTTATTGAGGCAAATTACTATCATTGCCAAGGTAAATGGCCATCTGCAGGCTTGGTGGAGGGCACTGGGAAGCTGGAGAGGAGGGAAATTGTCAGGTATTGGTGGTATTGTTGCTGACACATGGCATTCGAAGTACCTTTCACATCCATTCAAATCAATGAATGTTTATCAAATACTCACTAGGGGTCAAGAGCTGTCCCACTTGTGTGGAACAACGCATTCACCTCCCCCCTCCCCAAAAGGCTTACGTTCTTGTAGCAGGAGACAGAAAATAAATATAAGACATACACAAGTTGTAAGGTATGCAGGAAAATGAATGTGTGCCATAAAAAAACCCCAACAATGTCAAGCATATGCAAAGCAATGGCTGGCAGGGGATTGCTGGTACAAAGGAGCACTTTTCACTGTGCAGAGAAGTGAGTGTACAGGGAGAGGTGTCTGATGTGCTCAAGGTGCTCAAAGTGGCTGAGAGAGAGTGCCAGAAGAAATCTAGAGAATGAAGAAATACAGAATACTTCAACCCACCATGGCTTTAGTTCCCCATAGAATGTGGATGCTCTCTGTAGTTTTGCTTTCAATATAAACCTGAGAGTGCATTCTAAAGTAACCAGGTAACTATCTCAATGACTGAGGTTACATACACTCTGGAGTTGACATGGTCCCTTTGCATATATCCATTCCTTTAATTCCCCCAAATCCTTAAGTTAACATTATACCAATTATTTATTTATTTATTTATTTATTTATTTATTTATTTATTTATTTATTTGCAGTGTTGGGAATTGAACTCAGGGCCTTGTTTCTGCTAAGCAAATGTTCTACTGCTGAGCTGCATTCTCAGCCCCTATGCCACTTTTTTTTTTTTTTTTTTGCGTCTGTGATACTAGGGATTGAACCCAGGGGCATTATACCCCTGAGCTACACTCTCAATCCAATTTTTTATTCTTTATTTTTGAACAGTGTCTCACTAAGTTGGGGAGGATCTCACTAAGTACCTGAAGCTGGCTGCGAACCTGCAATCTTCTTGTCTCAGCCTCCCAAGTACTGGGATTATAAATGATGGCCACCATGTGAGCCAATTCTATTTCTATGCCAATTTTAAAATAAGGAAACTGAAGGAAACTGAGCCTTTTAGATGTGAAGCAACTGTGTTAATAGCTCTGCTAAGATCTGGAGGACAATGGCACAATTGATAGCCAAGCATATGTTATTGAACCATCTCTACCACCTTCTCTGAGCTACATTGTTCTCATGCTGGGACTGTCTCACCAGCCACTAAACCAACCACCTCTTTCCACTCTTTCTTTTCTCTGGCAAAAGTCAGTCTGACCATATAGTATCGTATTTCATCAAATTCTCAGCCATTTTTGTGGCCTTCATGATGCTAAATGGATAGGCTTTTCCACCTATTCAGCCCCATCTCTCCTCTTTGGGTAACAGATACATTTGTTTTCTTTCATCCTCACTCTTGCTATAGATCCATTGCACACGTAATTCTCTCCACAGAGAAAACTATCCTTCTGTTCTCCTAATTATTCTACTTTTCATACTGCAGTTGAATCATTTTATCATATCACTCTTTCCTGACATCCCTGAGATTTCAAGAAACATTTTGTTTAGGGAAGATGCCCTGGAATCTCAATAAATATTTATTAGAGGTTTGTATACACAAATGAGTGAAAGTCTGGCTCTACCACTCACATTATTCCCATGATATCCACTGCTTTCATGGAACAAGCATTTTATGAAAATGTATGACTTATATGGAAGTGTAAGCCAAAAGGAAGCTTTGCTTACCAGCCACACAGTGGTGCAACTGTTAAGTAGTTACTGCATTGTTTACTGTGGTGATAGATATGCTAATTCAGGAATATAACACATTTGCTGATTTGTTCATTAAGCTAAAATTGAAATTATGTTTTGCTTAGGCACAAACCCAGCATTTCTATGGGCAATTTATAGCTTGCCTTGAGAACTGGATTTATTCTAGCCCATTAAAACCTCGTAGAGACCCTATGGTATAGTCATCAATATAACATACCCCTCACCTCTCTGATTTAAGCCTTTTATCAATTATTGGTGACTTAGCATAAAACTTAAACTCATTCATAATTTTGCTAAGCAAGATCTTGAAGCTCATGGTTCCAATTATTTAATTTAGGAATCTGATAAACCATTTACCATATTGATTGATTCTTATTTTTCTTTATAAAAAGGAAATCTAAGCAAAATACAGGTAAGTGAAAGGTGTGTGTTTAAGAAAGGAATGCTCTTTGGCTGGGGGCACATGATAAGCTACAGTGACATTGCTTAATGAAATGCTCAAAATCTACTTTCCATGTGTTTTCACCATTTCAGAATACCAATTGTGTCAAAATAACATAGTTACCAAAAAATCTTGAAAGTAAGTCAATGTTTTGTCAAAATCTCATAAAAAAGATGTAGAGCTTCTGAAAATGTCTTAATATCTATTTTTCTTTCACCAAATTCTTTTATATATCATGCTACTCCTACAACTTGTACTCATGTCCTTCCCTGCCTGGACATCTCCTCAGCCCAGACATTATCTGTCCTGGTCCTTCTTTCTTTTTTCATTTTGCTTGGGTTCTGCTTTCAAAGTCCAGAATATGAGATTGCTCAGTTGTCCAGCACTCTACCAAGTGAAGAAGATATTTTATGAGCTTGCTCTGATATCCTCTTCAGTGCACAGAGATAGGTGAAAGCTGGGGTATTCTCACAATTAACTTTGTCCATTTCCCCTGAATCTTTACATTCATAAAAGTGAATATTTTCTTAGTGAATGCTAGAACTATGTTATGTTACAAAGAATAATCTTCCCAGTAGGTAGCGGAAGAAATGATGCTTAACAAAGTTAAACCTGTCACTGCTTTTCTTTAATATTAATAACTGTTATTTCTTTGGACCAGGGTAGGGAAAAAATGTCCTCCACTCAGCTTGTTTTATCTTACTTGCTTGACACCTAGATTGTTGTCACCTCCTTTACACAGAAGTGGCCTTCTTTAATCTAGCCAGAAAGTCCCTGGTTTTTATCTTTGCTTCTTCTCGTACTGTTATGTCACCAAATCATGAATGCTCCAACTCTATTATAAAGAAGTTATCAGTAAAGCCAGGCATGGTGGCATATGCCTGTAATCTAATGATTGGGAGACTGAGACAGGAGGATCACATGTTTGAGGGCAGCCTCAGCAACTTAGCAAAACTCTATTTAAAAATAAAATAAATTAAGCCGGGTGTGGTGACGCATGCTTGTAATCCCAGCATTCGGGAGGCTGACACTGGAGGATCACGGTTGGCCTCAGCTACTTAGTGAGGCCCTCTGCAACTCAGTGAGACCCAGTTTCAAAATAAAGAATAAAAAAATTAGGGCAGAGGGTATAGCTCAGAGGTAGAATGCCCCTGGGTTCCATCCCCAGACCCACAAAAAATAAATAAATAAAATAAATGAAATAGGACTGGAGGTATAGCTTGGAGGTAGAATGTACCTGGGTTCAATCCCCAGTACCAAAAAAAAAAAAAGGAAGTTATCAGTAACAACCTTAACAATATAAAGAGAGGAGGAAGTAGGATGGTATTTAGAGAATACACCAAGAGCAATGTGCATGTATATTTCTATTGTGTATTTTATTTCTAAAGTGTATTTTTTAAAAATAGAAGAAGGTACTGTGATGTAGTTCAAGCTTCAAGGCTAGTAGCATATAAAACTTGGGTTCAAACTCAGTATCCAGTGCTTGCCAGCACAGCCAAGTAGGTTATTTTGTGAGCTTTAGACAAAACTATGGGGTAAGTCAATTGAGAGAGTGAAGCTTTGGCTTTCCTTTCATGATTTACTTGTGCTTCTTATTATTCTCTAAATTTAATGTTTCTAGTCATTTTTATGGCATAGTCTGTCTCGTTACAAATCATGCTGTATGCTGAGGACCCCGACCTCCCCACTGAAGGTTGCTCTCACACAACCCAGGGGTGAATAGCCAACTTTATTACCAGATGGTTTTGGGAAATAAACTTAGGTCTATGTGCAATGTCAATTACATAACAGATTCACTTTACTTACTAAGCTTTCCCCCTAAGTCACCCATGTGAATCCAAGAGCAATCTCTTAGGCTAATCTCTATTAAATGTTAATTTATTGTCCTGGCTCAACACTTTTACATTTAACTGGGAGTTTCTGAGAAGGTCAACACAAAGGACTCCATTTTAAGACATTTCCAGTAGAGCTATATACCTTTCTACACCAATAAAAATGTTGTCTTCACTGCCCAGTATAGTACCTACTGGGTACATGTGGGCTAGGGAGCACTTAAAACTGATCCAACTGAGAAAATGAATTATTTTGTAATGATAATTATTTTAAGGTTGGAGGGGAGGGAGAATTAATGAAGGAACTTCCATTGACATTATAGACATATGTGAAATTATCAATATCAATCTCGATATCATGTATGGTGTAGGGGAGGGAGCTGGGGTTGGCTCACCAAGTCCATGTGCATGTATGTCGCTATTACTCCACATGATGATGGGAGATGATAATGTACCAATAAAAGTACAGTAATTTTTAAAAATAAATAAATGAATAAATAGCCATATGTGACATAGGTCAATGTATTAGATGGCCCAGTCTTAAATGATAAAGTTTCACATATTGGGGCAGGCTTGCAAGTAAATAATTATGTGATGGATAATTTTTCTAGCAC